>NC_090322.1:229319083-229641840 GCF_040869045.1 Eurosta solidaginis | reverse complement strand
GTTTACAAACCAATCTTCGTGGTTGTTGTTAGTAAGTATGCTATTTTGTTTGTTTCTTAATTTCTCATGTTTTGCCACTTGCCTTTTTTTTTCCAATGTTGTAAGGTTTATTTGTGACGTTTTCTTCATTTTCCATAAATTCTCGTAGATCATCTGCACTCAAAGCTTTCTTTAGTTTTTTTGTTATGTCATCCAATCGCTTATTTTGTCCTCTTTAGTATGTTGTGTTTGTGTTTAAGAAGTAGGTTTAATACTTTTGTATGATAATGGTGTGTATATTTGTCTAAACGTTCTGTCTATGTTTTGATGTATGTCTCGTTCATATACAAATAGTTTTATAAGATTTTGTACAATTTTTAATAAAATTAGGTATAAGTTTAGATTTTCTGCATTTTAACAAAAATTTTATACTAGACTTAAGCTTTACCACTTTCTTCGATGTAACTTGAAACTTGTTTATTATCCATTTGGAGTTGTTGTTGTTGTTCTTTATATCTGCATAACCCATTTTTGCTGTGTCTATGCTTACGGCGTGCCTTCCGTCTTTGTAAACTGAATGTTTTTAGCGACCTTTTTATACTCAGTTGAGCAGAGCTCACAGAGTATATTAAGTTTGATTGGATAACGGTTGGTTGTACATATATAAAGGAATCGAGATAGATATAGACTTCCATATATCAAAATAATCAGGATCGAAAAAAAAATTTGATTGAGCCATGTCCGTCCGTCCGTCCGTCCGTCCGTTAACACGATAACTTGAGTAAATTTTGGAGGTATCTTGATGAAATTTGGTATGTGGATTCCTGGGCACTAATCTCAGATCGCTATTTAAAATGAACGATATCGGACTATAACCACGCCCACTTTTTCGATATCGAAATTTTCGATAAACCGAAAAAATGCGATAATTCGCAATCCTTCTCAAATTTGGTACGGACATAGACTCTATGACGGTAACTGTTTCTCTGTGAAAATGGACCGAAATCGGTGGAAGCCACGCCCAGTTTTTATACACAGTCCACCGTCTGTCCTTCCGCTCGGCCGTTAACACAATAACTTGAGCAAAAACCGATATATCTTTACTAAACTTAGCCCACCTACTTATCTGAACTCACTTTATCATGGTATAAAAAATGGCCGAAATCCGACCATAACCACGCCCACTTTATCGATATCGAAAATTACGAAAAATGAAAAAAATGCCATAATTCTATACCAAATACGAAAAAAGGGATGAAACATGGTAACTGGATTGGTTTATTGACGCAAAATATAACTTTGGAAAAAACTTTGTAAAATGGGTGTGACACCTACCATATTAAGTAGAAGAAAATGAAAAAGTTCTACAAGGCGAAATCAACAGCCCTTGGAATCTTGGCAGGAATACTGTTAGTGGTATTGCATATATAAATAAATTAGCAGTACCCGACAGATGATTTTCTGGATCACCTGGTCCACATTTTGGTCGATATCGCGAGAACACCTTCACATATACATCTAAGGGCCACTCGCTTTTAAAAGCCTCATTAATACCTTTAATTTGATATCCATATCGTACAAACACATTCTAGAGTCACCCCTGGCCCACCCTAATGGCGATATCTCGAAAAGGCGTCCACCTATAGACCTAATGCCCACTCCCTCTTAAAATGCTCAGTAACACATGTCGTTTGATACCCATATCGTACAAACATTCTAGAGTCATCCCTGGCCGACCCTAATGACGATATCTCGAAAAGGCGTCCACCTATAGACCTAATGCCCACTCCCTCTTAAAATGCTCAGTAACACCTTTCGTTTGATACCCATATCATACAAACACATTCTAGCGTCACCCCTGGCCCAGCCTAATGGCGATATCTCGAAAAGGCGTCCACCTATAGACCTAATGCCCACTCCCTCTTAAAATGCTCAGTAACACCTTTCGTTTGATACCCATATCGTACAAACACATTCTAGCGTCACCCTGGCCCACACTAATGGCGATATCACGAAAAGGCCTATAGAACTAAGGATTACTCCCTTACTCACCCATATCGTAAAAACATTCTAGAGTCACCCTTGGTCCACCTTTATGGCGATATTTCGAAAAGGCGTCCACCTATAGAACTAAGGATTACTCCCTTTTAAAATACTCATTACCACCTTTCTTTTGATACCCATATCGTACAAACACATTCTAGAGTCACCCCTGGCCCACCCTAATGGCGATATCTCGAAAAGGCGTCCACCTATAGACCTAATGCCCACTCCCTCTTAAAATGCTCAGTAATACCTTTCGTTTGATACCCATATCGTACAAACACATTCTAGCGTCACCCTGGCCCACCCTAATGGCGATATCTCGAAAAGGCCTATAGAACTAAGGATTACTCCCTTTTAAAATACTCATTACCACCTTTCGTTTGATACCCATATCGTACAAACACATTCTAGAGTCACCCCTGGCCCACCCTAATGACGATATCTCGAAAAGGCGTCCACTTATAGACCTAATGCCCACTCCCTCTTAAAATGCTCAATAACACCTTTCGTTTGATACCCATATCGTACAAACATTCTAGAGTCACCCCTGGCCCACCCTAATGGCAATATCGCGAAAAGGCGTCCACCTATAGACCTAATGCCCACTCCCTCTTAAAATGCTCAGTAACACCTTTCATTTGATTCCCATATCGTACAAACACATTCTAGAGACACCCCTGGTCCACCTTTATGACGATATCTCGAAACGGCGTCCACCTATGGAACTAAGGATCACTCCTTTTCAAAATACTCATTAACAGCTTTCATTTGATACCCATATCGTACAAACATATTCTAGAGTCACCCCTGGTCCACCTTTATGACGATTTCTCGAAAAGGCGTTCACCTATAGAACTAAAGCCCATTCCCTTTTAAAATACTCATTACCACCTTTCATTTGATACCCATATCGTACAAACACATTCTAGAGTCACCCCTGGCCCACCTTAATGGCGACATCTCGAAAAGGCGTCCACCGATAGACCTAAGGCCCACTCCCTCTTAAAATGCTCAGTAACACCTTTCATTTGATACCCATATCGTACAAACAAATTCTAGAGTCAGCCCTGGTCCACCTTTATGGCGATATCCCTAAATGGCGTCCATCCATAGAACTATGGCCTACTCTCTCTTAAAATACTCTTTAATACCTTCCATTTGATACACATGTCATATAACCACATTCCAGGGTTACCCTAGGTTCATTTTCCTACATGGTGATTTTCCTTATTTTGTCTCCATAGCTCTCAACTGAGTATGTAATGTTCGGTTACACCCGAACTTAGCCTTCCTTACTTGTTATATGTAAATATGTTGAACTTTAGCTGGCTCGAGGTCAATAAAACTACGTTGAATAAAACCACAGGTTTTTTTAACTAATTTATTCCAATATATTTCGGTTATTCCGCGATAACCGTTCTCAAGGATCTGTGTATAAATGTGATATAAACAATTTTCTTATTACCAAGAACAGTCAAAACATAAACAATATTTGTATATATGTACATACATTTCTTTTCACGTCTTTATAACTTGACGCGGAGCTTAACACTGTCTATTTGATCGTTAGTAAATGACGAAACAAGTGAGCAACGCCATCGGTATCCGTTTTGTAGTTTAGCCGAATGTCTGGTGGAGTGTTAATTATATGTAACATTTCTAGTGTAAATCGTTTGTTGTAGTGTTGTTCTTGTTGTAATATTGTTACTTTTTCGAAGTTGGGGGAGTGGCCGCTACTTGCACAGTGTGCCATAAGTGCAGTTTTTTGTGTATTTGAATGATGGCACTGTTTAACGTCGCAGTTGTGTTGTGCTAGTCTGGTTTTTAACTTTGATTTCGTTGTGCCAATATACATACTTTTGCAAGGTTCTTGGTTATTGCCGTTACATGGAATTTTATAAATTACATTACTTTTTTCTAATTGAGGTATTTTTGACTTAGTTTTGTTGAACATGGTTTTCAGAGTGTTGGTTGGCTTATGGGCTATTCTTACTTTATCTTTATCATAACAATCTGACTTCGCTAGTCGTTCTGATAAATGAGGTACATAAGTGACGGATTTGAAAATTTTTTTAGGGGTTTCACGGTCTTGTTGATTTTTTGTAAATTTGGCTCTTTTTAATAGTGTTTTTATCATGTTTTCCGGAAATTCGTTGTCTTTTAACAGTAATTTTGCTTCTTTTTTAATCTCATTGTGGTAAACTTCGTCTGTTATCTGCAACATACGTTGTATACAGCCCATTGCTGTATTTATTATCATCGTTTTGGGATGTTTCGAATGAAAGTTGATGATTCGTCTGGATGCTGTTGCTTTTCTATACCACTTTAGTTTTAGCTGATTTCCTCTGCGGATTATAATAGAGTCAAGGTACGGCAGTGAGTTTTCTTCTTCAAGTTCTATCGTGAATTTAATATTTCTGTCAAACGAATTTAATATGTTTAGCGTATTTTGTACTTCATCCTCCCCAGTCATAGCGGATATCATAATGGAAGAATTGCTCAACAAAACGATGGAAAAGCTAAGCCGTAAACCAAGAATATTAACCAAATATGTCAATGATTTATTTGCAATCATACGGGAGGATGAAGTACAAAATACGCTAAACATATTAAATTCGTTTGACAGAAATATTAAATTCACGATAGAACTTGAAGAAGAAAACTCACTGCCGTACCTTGACTCTATTATAATCCGCAGAGGAAATCAGCTAAAACTAAAGTGGTATAGAAAAGCAACAGCATCCAGACGAATCATCAACTTTCATTCGAAACATCCCAAAACGATGATAATAAATACAGCAATGGGCTGTATACGACGTATGTTGCAGATAACAGACGAAGTTTACCACAATGAGATTAAAAAAGAAGCAAAATTACTGTTAAAAACAACGAATTTCCGGAAAACATGATAAAAACACTATTAAAATGAGCCAAATTTACAAAAAATCAACAAGACCGTGAAACCCCTAAAACAATTTTCAAATCCGTCACTTATGTACCTCATTTATCAGAACGACTAGCGAAGTCAGATTGTTATGATAAAGATAAAGTAAGAATAGCCCATAAGCCAACCAACACTCTGAAAACCATGTTCAACAAAACTAAGTCAAAAATACCTCAATTAGAAAAAAGTAATGTAATTTATAAAATTCCATGTAACGGCAATAACCAAGAACCTTGCAAAAGTATGTATATTGACACAACGAAATCAAAGTTAAAAACCAGACTAGCACAACACAACTGCGACGTTAAACAGTGCCATCATTCAAATACACAAAAAACTGCACTTATGGCACACTGTGCAAGTAGCGGCCACTCCCCCAACTTCGAAAAAGTAACAATATTACAACAAGAACAACACTACAACAAACGATTTACACTAGAAATGTTACATATAATTAACACTCCACCAGACATTCGGCTAAACTACAAAACGGATACCGATGGCGTTGCTCACTTGTTTCGTCATTTACTAACGATCAAATAGACAGTGTTAAGCTCCGCGTCAAGTTATAAAGACGTGAAAAGAAATGTATGTACATATATACAAATATTGTTTATGTTTTGACTGTTCTTGGTAATAAGAAAATTGTTTATATCACATTTATACACAGATCCTTGAGAACGGTTATCGCGGAATAACCGAAATATATTGGAATAAATTAGTTAAAAAAACCTGTGGTTTTATTCAACGTAGTTTTATTGACCTCGAGCCAGCTAAAGTTCAACATATTTACATATAACAAGTAAGGAAGGCTAAGTTCGGGTGTAACCGAACATTACATACTCAGTTGAGAGCTATGGAGACAAAATAAGGAAAATCACCATGTAGGAAAATGAACCTAGGGTAACCCTGGAATGTGGTTATATGACATGTGTATCAAATGGAAGGTATTAAAGAGTATTTTAAGAGAGAGTAGGCCATAGTTCTATGGATGGACGCCATTTAGGGATATCGCCATAAAGGTGGACCAGGGCTGACTCTAGAATTTGTTTGTACGATATGGGTATCAAATGAAAGGTGTTACTGAGCATTTTAAGAGGGAGTGGGCCTTAGGTCTATCGGTGGACGCCTTTTCGAGATGTCGCCATTAAGGTGGGCCAGGGGTGACTCTAGAATGTGTTTGTACGATATGGGTATCAAATGAAAGGTGGTAATGAGTATTTTAAAAGGGAATGGGCTTTAGTTCTATAGGTGAACGCCTTTTCGAGAAATCGTCATAAAGGTGGACCAGGGGTGACTCTAGAATATGTTTGTACGATATGGGTATCAAATGAAAGCTGTTAATGAGTATTTTGAAAAGGAGTGATCCTTAGTTCCATAGGTGGACGCCGTTTCGAGATATCGTCATAAAGGTGGACCAGGGGTGTCTCTAGAATGTGTTTGTACGATATGGGAATCAAATGAAAGGTGTTACTGAGCATTTTAAGAGGGAGTGGGCATTAGGTCTATAGGTGGACGCCTTTTCGCGATATTGCCATTAGGGTGGGCCAGGGGTGACTCTAGAATGTTTGTACGATATGGGTATCAAACGAAAGGTGTTATTGAGCATTTTAAGAGGGAGTGGGCATTAGGTCTATAAGTGGACGCCTTTTCGAGATATCGTCATTAGGGTGGGCCAGGGGTGACTCTAGAATGTGTTTGTACGATATGGGTATCAAACGAAAGGTGGTAATGAGTATTTTAAAAGGGAGTAATCCTTAGTTCTATAGGCCTTTTCGAGATATCGCCATTAGGGTGGGCCAGGGTGACGCTAGAATGTGTTTGTACGATATGGGTATCAAACGAAAGGTATTACTGAGCATTTTAAGAGGGAGTGGGCATTAGGTCTATAGGTGGACGCCTTTTCGAGATATCGCCATTAGGGTGGGCCAGGGGTGACTCTAGAATGTGTTTGTACGATATGGGTATCAAAAGAAAGGTGGTAATGAGTATTTTAAAAGGGAGTAATCCTTAGTTCTATAGGTGGACGCCTTTTCGAAATATCGCCATAAAGGTGGACCAAGGGTGACTCTAGAATGTTTTTACGATATGGGTGAGTAAGGGAGTAATCCTTAGTTCTATAGGCCTTTTCGTGATATCGCCATTAGTGTGGGCCAGGGTGACGCTAGAATGTGTTTGTACGATATGGGTATCAAACGAAAGGTGTTACTGAGCATTTTAAGAGGGAGTGGGCATTAGGTCTATAGGTGGACGCCTTTTCGAGATATCGCCATTAGGCTGGGCCAGGGGTGACGCTAGAATGTGTTTGTATGATATGGGTATCAAACGAAAGGTGTTACTGAGCATTTTAAGAGGGAGTGGGCATTAGGTCTATAGGTGGACGCCTTTTCGAGATATCGTCATTAGGGTCGGCCAGGGATGACTCTAGAATGTTTGTACGATATGGGTATCAAACGACATGTGTTACTGAGCATTTTAAGAGGGAGTGGGCATTAGGTCTATAGGTGGACGCCTTTTCGAGATATCGCCATTAGGGTGGGCCAGGGGTGACTCTAGAATGTGTTTGTACGATATGGATATCAAATTAAAGGTATTAATGAGGCTTTTAAAAGCGAGTGGCCCTTAGATGTATATGTGAAGGTGTTCTCGCGATATCGACCAAAATGTGGACCAGGTGATCCAGAAAATCATCTGTCGGGTACTGCTAATTTATTTATATATGCAATACCACTAACAGTATTCCTGCCAAGATTCCAAGGGCTGTTGATTTCGCCTTGTAGAACTTTTTCATTTTCTTCTACTTAATATGGTAGGTGTCACACCCATTTTACAAAGTTTTTTCCAAAGTTATATTTTGCGTCAATAAACCAATCCAGTTACCATGTTTCATCCCTTTTTTCGTATTTGGTATAGAATTATGGCATTTTTTTCATTTTTCGTAATTTTCGATATCGATAAAGTGGGCGTGGTTATGGTCGGATTTCGGCCATTTTTTATACCATGATAAAGTGAGTTCAGATAAGTAGGTGGGCTAAGTTTAGTAAAGATATATCGGTTTTTGCTCAAGTTATTGTGTTAACGGCCGAGCGGAAGGACAGACGGTGGACTGTGTATAAAAACTGGGCGTGGCTTCCACCGATTTCGTCCATTTTCACAGAGAACAGTTACCGTCATAGAGTCTATGTCCGTACCAAATTTGAGAAGGATTGCGAATTATCGCATTTTTTCGGTTTATCGAAAATTTCGATATCGAAAAAGTGGGCGTGGTTATAGTCCGATATCGTTCATTTTAAATAGCGATCTGAGATTAGTGCCCAGGAATCCACATACCAAATTTCATCAAGATACCTCAAAATTTACTCAAGTTATCGTGTTAACGGACGGACGGACGGACGGACGGACATGGCTCAATCAAATTTTTTTTCGATCCTGATTATTTTGATATATGGAAGTCTATATCTATCTCGATTCCTTTATATATGTACAACCAACCGTTATCCAATCAAACTTAATATACTCTGTGAGCTCTGCTCAACTGAGTATAAAAAGGTCGCTAAAAACATTCAGTTTACAAAGACGGAAGGCACGCCGTAAGCATAGACACAGCAAAAATGGGTTATGCAGATATAAAGAACAACAACAACAACTCCAAATGGATAATAAACAAGTTTCAAGTTACATCGAAGAAAGTGGTAAAGCTTAAGTCTAGTATAAAATTTTTGTTAAAATGCAGAAAATCTAAACTTATACCTAATTTTATTAAAAATTGTACAAAATCTTATAAACTATTTGTATATGAACGAGACATACATCAAAACATAGACAGAACGTTAGACAAATATACACACCATTATCATACAAAAGTATTAAACCTACTTCTTAAACACAAACACAACATACTAAAGAGACAAAATAAGCGATTGGATGACATAACAAAAAAACTAAAGAAAGCTTTGAGTGCAGATGATCTACGAGAATTTATGGAAAATGAAGAAAACGTCACAAATAAACTTACAACATTGGAAAAAAAAAGGCAAGTGGCAAAACATGAGAAATTAAGAAACAAACAAAATAGCATACTTACTAACAACAACCACGAAGATTGGTTTGTAAACAAAACGACAATCGACTTCCCACAAGATATCAAAGCGCTTCTCGCAAAGGGACCGAAGTTCGCGTTACCGGTAAAAAATCAACGTTTCCCACTCTTCCAGTATATTGCTGACGGAGAGGAACTTATACAGAGCAATAAAGAAAAAGAGACACAAGAAGAAGCCCGCACTAAACTCACGCTTTTAATAAAAAATCATACAACGACTAATAAGGAAAGTGCAATAGACCGTGCAATATTAGACACAGTGGAACAGACGCAGAAATTTCTAAGCAAAAATGACAATATTAGAATTTTAACATCGGACAAGGGAAACAAAACAGTAGCTATGGACATAAATGACTATAACAACAAAATGGGTGATATTTTAAATGACTTGACTACTTATCGTATTCAAAGACAGGATCCTACATCAAGGTTGCAAAATAAAAATAACAGTCTCGTAGAGAAACTTTTCAAAATCGGGTGTATCTCAAAAGCTGAAAAATACAAATTAACTACGACCACCGCGCTAGCACCCAGGATTTATGGACTTCCCAAGATACAAAAAGAAGGAACGCCACTTCGACCTATTTGTTCTGCCACTGGTTCACCATTATACGGTTTGTGCAAATATATCGTGAATATTTTAAAAAATGTAACGGCGAACTCCACTTACAACATAAAGAACACATACGAATTTAAAGAAAGAATTAATAACACATTTATTTATGATGATGAAAAACTCATCTCATTTGACGTGGTGTCATTGTTCCCCAGCATACCAACAAATTTAGCATTAGACATAATTCGAGAAAAATGGGCGGTTATAAAAGAACACACTAATATATCCAAACAAATTTTCATGGAAATACTTAAATTTTGCATTGAAGAAACTAGATACTTCAAATTTAATGACACGGTATATACACAATTGAAAGGAATGCCAATGGGATCCCCGGCATCCCCAGTCATAGCGGATATCATAATGGAAGAATTGCTCAACAAAACGATGGAAAAGCTAAGCCGTAAACCAAGAATATTAACCAAATATGTCAATGATTTATTTGCAATCATACGGGAGGATGAAGTACAAAATACGCTAAACATATTAAATTCGTTTGACAGAAATATTAAATTCACGATAGAACTTGAAGAAGAAAACTCACTGCCGTACCTTTACTCCATTATAATCCGCAGAGGAAATCAGCTAAAACTAAAGTGGTATAGAAAAGCAACAGCATCCAGACGAATCATCAACTTTCATTCGAAACATCCCAAAACGATGATAATAAATACAGCAATGGGCTGTATACGACGTATGTTGCAGATAACAGACGAAGTTTACCACAATGAGATTAAAAAAGAAGCAAAATTACTGTTAAAAGACAACGAATTTCCGGAAAACATGATAAAAACACTATTAAAAAGAGCCAAATTTACAAAAAATCAACAAGACCGTGAAACCCCTAAAAAAAAATTTTCAAATCCGTCACTTATGTACCTCATTTATCAGAACGACTAGCGAAGTCAGATTGTTATGATAAAGATAAAGTAAGAATAGCCCATAAGCCAACCAACACTCTGAAAACCATGTTCAACAAAACTAAGTCAAAAATACCTCAATTAGAAAAAAGTAATGTAATTTATAAAATTCCATGTAACGGCAATAACCAAGAACCTTGCAAAAGTATGTATATTGACACAACGAAATCAAAGTTAAAAACCAGACTAGCACAACACAAATGCGACGTTAAACAGTGCCATCATTCAAATACACAAAAAACTGCACTTATGGCACACTGTGCAAGTAGCGGCCACTCCCCCAACTTCGAAAAAGTAACAATATTACAACAAGAACAACACTACAACAAACGATTTACACTAGAAATGTTACATATAATTAACACTCCACCAGACATTCGGCTAAACTACAAAACGGATACCGATGGCGTTGCTCACTTGTTTCTTCATTTACTAACGATCAAATAGACAGTGTTAAGCTCCGCGTCAAGTTATAAAGACGTGAAAAGAAATGTATGTACATATATACAAATATTGTTTATGTTTTGACTGTTTTTGGTAATAAGAAAATTGTTTATATCACATTTATACACAGATCCTTGAGAACGGTTATCGCGGAATAACCGAAATATATTGGAATAAATTAGTTAAAAAAACCTGTGGTTTTATTCAACGTAGTTTTATTGACCTCGAGCCAGCTAAAGTTCAACATATGTACCATAATAAAATATTCCAAAATTTTACTGTATGCTGATGATGTAAAACTTTTTAGGTCTTATGCGTCTATTGAAGAACGTCCATTGCTTCAAGCGGATTTAAACTGCTTAGTTGCTTGGTGCAACGCGAATTCAATGCCGCTGAACATCAATAAATGTAAGTTCATGTGCCTCTCTTGGAGATGTTTGCCAGCAGCCTCTTACGTAATTGATAATTTTTGTCTTGCATCAGTAAATTATTTTGGGAGTCACGATGGATGCTGAACTTAGTTTCAATCTTCATATTATGACCACTGTCAATAAGGCTAGATGTGTTCTATCATTCGTGAAGAGATATAAAAATAAATGTAAGGCGCGATAACCTCCGAAGAGATCTAAGGCCGAGCTTTTCTTCCAATTTGCGTCGTGCTCCTCTTGATTTTCCATACAAATTGGTCGGACGGGACCTACATGTTTTTTGCCGACTCCGAACGGCATCTGCAAGGCAGATGAGTTTTCACTGAGAGCTTTTCATGGCAGAAATACACCCGGAGCGCTTGCCAAACACTGCCGAGGGGCGACTCCGCTTAGAAAAATTGTCTTCTAATTGAAAAACCTTATTTCTAAAAATTTGATGTTTCTTTGCCCGGGGTGCGAACCCAGGGCATACGGTGTAATAGGCGGAGCACGCTACCATCACATCACGGTGGCCGCCAAGAAGTGAAGAGAAGGTCTAAAGAATTTAGTGACCCTTATGTAACCAAAGCCCTTTTTACCACATTAGTTAGACCGATACTATAATATGGATCCGTAGTCTGGAATCCGCGATATTATTTAAGGAATTTTCATTGGGACTCTGCATACAATCTTCCACCTTATACTAGTCAGTTAAAGCTTCTTTTGACCGAAGTAAACTTCAATGTCACATCACGAGCGTCAAGACATTACAAACGTCTTATTTTGAGGCAGTGCAGAACTAATTTCGAATTAAATGAACCTTTCCGGTGTTTGTGTCATGATTTTAACTCTCACTCGAATTCATTTGATATAACGGATCTTATCTTAACTCGTAGCAAAATAAAAATAAAAAAAAAATAAAAATCTTTATATGCTAAATCGTTAACTTATTTAAGAATTTACTATATGTATAATTTTCTACTGTTATGTATATAACACTCAGCTGATGATTTTTATTCTGTAGCTGAGCAGTTTTAGATCTCGACGCTTAACAAACCTCCGCCTATCAACAACTCGGCAAAAACAAAAACAAATCCGTGCGTCATGCGGATGCGCCCCTCGTGTCGGTTGGGCGGGCTTTGGAGGGTATTAATCCGTTGGGTTTATTATTATTATTATTATTGACTTTTCAGTTATCTTTAGCTATAACCCGATTGCCGCGGGAAATACTATTTTTAACAGTAGGAATGACTAGTTAAAATGCAAGTTGATTAGCATTTCTGCTATTTGTCAAACTTTGCCTGGACTTCTTAAAGCCAAGGTTTCCTGAGATGGATGACGCAACCGCACTTTTTATATGTATATAGGATACCAGATGCATTATGCGTATTTTCTAATGTCTATAAATGAGAGCTTGTGGTGTCCGCTCGAAACGAAACTGAAAACCGGTTCATAGCCAATGTTATAGGTCGGAAAAAGTTCCCAAGTTCCGAGAAACCGGTTTTTTGCCCATAACACACGATTTTGGTGGTGTCCTTGGAAAATATTACATGCAGGCGTTCTAAGATCTTCGGGATCTGCTAGAAAAATGATATGACTTCCGAGGTATTTTCACTTTTGTCTTTTTTGCAACACTGTGAAATTATTTCTATAACCAGGAGAAGAAACATCTTAGTTTTTGAGAAAAGTACTTGTCTGAATTGAGGGAAGCGTTTCTATAGCGCAAAATCAAACCCATTTTTGTTCGGTTTCTGGAATTTTTAAGTTTTTTTTAGTGTACTCATGGAATAAACGATGAGTCCAGTCCTCCTTTTAGCGTATGAGCCGAGTTATCTTTGTTTTAATGAATGGAAAAATAATAATAAGTATCTATTGTTACTACTGCTCTTCCCTTTTACCGCATTTAACATCTTAATAAAGCAATTTAGCAACCAAGTCCATATTTCTTCTGCGAGTGTTCTGCTCAAAGCAATATACTGAAAATTATGAAGTTTTATTGTGTTCAATTTTAGAGTAGTATCAAAAACCTCCATAAATGACATCAAATGAGTTTTCCTACAAATATGCGAAACGGCACCTACATTAACCCGGGTCGATTTGTATGGACGGAAATTAACCGATATCGCGCCATCGAGTTTTCGATAGGATTTGTGCTCAGGAAAAAAGTTCTACTACGCACAGTCAAAAAATTTATTTTCGAGCCTGCGAAATTTTGATTTTTGTCGATAACAGTTTTTTGAAAAAAAAAAAAAAACTGTTATCGATAACGTTTTTAGCGGACATTTTTGGTCGGACAGGGTATACGTGAAATTTTTTTAGTAGGTGATGAAAAAAACCTTAAAAATCAAAAACAAAAAAAAAAAAAAAGCTAAACAAAAATTGCGCAGGCTCGAAAATTATTTTTTTGCGTATGCGTAGTGGAACTTTTTTTCCTGAGTATAAATCCTATCGAAAAATCGAAGGCGCGACATCGGTTACTAAATCGACCCAGTCTAACCAACATATCTTATGCCGACTCCGAACGGCATCTGCAAGGCAGATGAGTTTTCACTGAGAAGCTTTGCATGGCAGAGCTACACTCGGAGTGCTTGCCAAATCCGCTCAGAAAAACTTTTTTTAATTGAAAATTTTTTTTGTCAGAGTGTATGCCATAGTAATTAAATATTACAATGGATTTTTCTTTTTGGTTTTTAATCCTTCAGGAATTAAAGGCATTTAGTTAAGATTTTTGTTTATATTTATTAATAAATTTGCATATACTCGTAAACTGGCCAACTAATTTTCTGTCACCTTAATAATAATTTTCAACATCCTCCTCCACAGGAATCTCCACAACTACTTGATGAGCCGCACCCACCACTGTCAATGCCTAAACCGCTTCCAAATGAGCCACAACTGCTCGTGTCACAACTGCTCTTACTACAACCGCCGCAACTCTTTCTCCTCCTTCTTACTACACGTCCCCTTCCAGCAGAGTTAGTACTACCGGAGTTTGCACCTCGTCGAATTCTTACTCTTCTTGCATTATTTCCGGCAATTCCGCCAGTATTTCCACCCGCAACTCCACCTGTATTTACACCCGCAACTCCACCTGCATTGATATTTCCCGCGGGATTTCCAGGTGCTGTGATCACAACTACATTTCCAGTTGGCACACCTTGCGAGTTTACTATCGCCACCAGTGCGACTAAAAAGACGGCTAATAAGAGAAGATATTTTGACATTTTGTTAATTTATTATTGCTGAATGTGAGCAACTGATATTGAGAATACAAAATTCGCGGCTTTATATATCAATCAAAGTAGGGCAATTGGCCTTCAACCTGAAATGGTTTCTTTAACAGATTTTCAACATTACTGCCTACAGTCAACGCTTTTGAAATATTTATACTTAGCAAATATAAATCTATCTGTTTGAATATTTAGTTGTGGTTTTTATTTGATTTTATAAGATTTCCAAACATTTAAATAAATTCTTATTTATTTGTTAGAACAACTGTTTTGTTATGGAATTTTTTCTACAGTTTTATACTTAGTGTGATTCTGCATTTAAGTTCATAAGATTTACAGAAGCAAATATTTTACAATAATTTTTCCAGGTCCTAAAACATATTTAAACTTTATCTTGGAATATTTTATGATTTTATGATTGAAATCCTGTCTCTTTAGCAGTCAAGGCTCTGGCCACCCCAACTTCCTTACGGAAGTAGTCGGTGGGGGGTAGGATGGCCTATAAGGTTTAATGGTGATATCAAAACTTTCCAGAGATGGTCGGGCTTGTACTCCAATGGTGCTTGTTACCAGAATGTAACGGATCTATACCCGGCAACGTCTATAACACCCCTCAAAACCTTCGCAGCAAAAACAAAAACAGCCATTATTTGAAGTTAACTACATGAGCGGAAACAGCATTATGACTTCCTTGACTTCTTACTTGTTATCTTAAGTTATAGCCCGATTGCCGCGTGAAACACTTTTTTAACCGTCGGAAGGATAAGTTAAAGCAAGTTGATTAGCACTTCTGTTATTAGTCAAACTCTACCTGGTCTTCTTAAAGCCAAGGTTTCCTGAGCTGGATGACGCAACCGACTTTTTATATACAGGATACCAGTTTCGCTATGTGGATTTTTTAATGTCCTTTCATTAGAGCTTTTCTTTGCCTATTTGAGCCAAGAGAAATTGAAAGTCGGTTCATAGCCAGGAAAGTTATAGGCACGAAAGAGTGCCCAAGGTACGAGAAACCGGTTTTTTGCCCATAACTCACTATTTTGGGGGTGCTCGGGGAAAATATTGTATGCAGTCACTCGACATCTACTAAAAAAATGGCATGATTTCCCAAGTATTTTCGCTTTTGTCTTTTTTGTAACACTGTGAAATTATTTCTATAACCAGAAAAAAAGCATTTTAGTATTTGAGAAAGTTACTTGGCTAGATTAAAGAAAGCGTTTCTATAGCGCAAACCAAACCCGTTTTTTCTTGGGTTTCAGGGATATTAAAGATCTTATCTGTAAACTCATGGAACTAGCAATGGGTCCTCCTTTTAGTGTGAGAGCCGACGTGTCCTTGTTTTACTACTTCCCTCTCTTTTTACCGCATGTAACACCTTAGGTTAGGTTAAGTTGAACTGGTCGGTCCATGAGGACCTCACATGGACTGAGTAAGTCCGTAGTGTTACCAGAAGTTTTTTTTAATGACCAAACAGACAAACCCTATAAAAACCAGGACTTATGTTATAAAATAATTCCGTCCTCTTGACAAATACTAGAAGCTTCCTAGGACTTAAGCCAAATGCTGCTTCTAGATCTGACAGCTGTATCACTCCTAATAGCTGGAGTCTTAGCCTGGCAAGTGCAGGGCACGAGCACAGAACGTACACGATCGTTTCCTCCTCCAACCTGCACTTCCTACATCGGTTGTCACTGATCAAGCTTAATTTAAAGGCATGTAATGCCAGAAGGCAGTGTCCAGCCAGAATACCCGTCATGAGTCTACAGTCCTCTATTTTTAATGATAGAAGCAACTTTGTTAGTCTAAGGTTGTAAGACCTACACATAATCTTCGAAGCCTTACAGCCCCGCGCTAGACCCACGCCTTTCCTGCTTTGTCGATCATATGCACCTTTAGCCTTCGCTTAATCTCGTCCAGTCTAATTGGGACTTCTACGGAGCAAGCTTCAAGGGATGAGCCCTTTTTAGCTAGTTCATCCGCTTTTTCATTCCCATCTATTCCCATATGCCCTGGGACCCAATATAGATGTATGCTTCCCCCTGCCCCGAGTAATCCGGCAGCCTGTAGGATCTGCTTTTTTTTCGGATCAGCACAGTATACCGCAGACCCTACTCCTTCCACTACTTTGGAACCATCGGTGTACACATGTATCGCCTCGTCCGTCATTTGAGCACCCTTGCGCCACCCGTCCACCTCTATTATGGCCTTAAGATCTCCAGATAGGGAAACAGGTAGTCAGTTCTTCTTGTCATTGATGACGCTATACTACTATGGCCGTATGGTCGGCGCTCAAGCTGCCCGAGGCACCGGGCCTGTTTGCGGTTGTTAACGCTATGTTCTTTGCTACCAGGTCTACAGGTCGAATGTGCAGAATGGCATACAGTGCAGCTGTCGGGGTTGTTTTCAGGGCTCCCGTAATGCTAAGCATTGAAAGTCTGCATACCCTCCTCTAATTTTTTGAGGTAAGCTGTTTTTGTGTGGCTTTGCACCCAACAAGAACTCCATAGTATAGAATAGGGCTTACAATCGCTGCAAAAATCCAATGAGAAAGGGAAGGCGATAAGCCCCACATACACACCAGCATTCTTTTACATGCATAAAGTGCCGTTGAAACCTTCTTCACCCTCTCCTCCACGTTGATCTTCCATGACAGCTTACTGTCTAGGATGATTCCTAAATATTTTGTGCAAGGTTTCTCCTATAACGTTGGACTTTATGTACACATCTATCAGCCTCTCAAAGGTTTTGAGCAGAAATGATGTTAAGCTAATGGGTCTATAGTCTTTGGGATACACGCGAACGATCTTTCCCGCCTTTGGTAGGAAAGCTACACGAGCAGTTCTCCAAGAGTGCGGTACATGACTCAGTCTTATGCTCCCATCGAATATTATTTTAAGCCATTCCACGACCGCCCTACTTCTAACTTGTAGCATGGCCCGGAATATACCATCTGGGCCCGGCGATATAAACTTAGAAAACAGCTTCACTGCCCATTCGATCTTGTTATCGGTCACCAATCCCGGCACTACCCGCTCCGTGATCGAAGTGTGAATGCTGTCTGATGGCCCTTCTAAACCGTCTCCCGATGGGAAATGTGTATCGAGAAGCGCCTCAAGGGATTTCTCACTATTACGTTACCATTCCCCGTTCTCTTTCTTTATTCCTGGAATATGTTTCCCCTTGCTAGGACTTTTCTCAACCGTGCTGTTTCGCTGGAGCACTCTATATCCGTACAGAAACTTTTCCATGAGATTCTCTTCGCCCTGAAAATTTCACGCATGTAGATCATCTGTAGAGCCCTGTACTCGTCCCGACACGCTTCGCTTTCCGCGGTCTTTGCTAGCTTATATATTTCTTTTACCAGTCTTTTTAGAAGACCCAGCTCATTGCTCCACCATGGCGGCTTTGCTTTTCCTCTGAATCTTCTTAGAGGGCAAGCTTTGTTATACCCAGTCATAAGCGTCCTTGTTATGAATTCATTAGACTTCTCCATTTCCTCCACATTGGCAACCTCTTTAGGTTGTCCCAGTTTATTTCTACCTGTTTCTGGAATTTAGTCCAGTTCGCTGACCTAGGGTTCCTAAAGGTTCCCCCTTTCTCTACCCTCTTTAGGGGAATGCTGAAGCTGAAATACGCATGGCCGGAGAAGGAGGGTCTATCAATGACCATCCAATCATACCTTGATTTATCACGTTCGGAGCTCAGTGTAATATCCAAAACATCGCTGGATGTTGGACCAATCTATGTAGGGACATTTCCCCTGCTGGCTATCTGCAAATTGGTTTGCAGGATGTAACAAAATAGAGATTCGCCTCTCTCGTTCGTATCTGCTCCTCCGCACGCATTGTGGTTCCCATCTGCATCCGCGCCTATGACCAACCGCCCTTTGCGCCATTCGTCCTGTGCTAGCTTCTTGCACTCCATCGGTGGAACCTCCGCAGCATGGGCCATGTAATAGGATGCCTGCTTATTCCTTTACTCAACGGCCACCACTACGAGGTCCTCAGTAGTGTAATCAAGCGGCATATATGAATGCAGCTGTTTCCTTACCATTACTAAATCTCGCACCCGTCCTTCCGTTTGCGCATAGTAAACGCCAAATCCGCGCGCGCTAAGACCAGAAACATTTCCTCCCGATAAGAGCCACGGCTCCTGGATCAGCGGCACGTCGAACGAACCCTCTTCAAGGGTTAGGAGGAGTTTGCTCGACGTCACATTACTGTGTTGGAGGTTTATCTGTAGGACTCGCAGCACCATTGGGCTGTTTGTCCCTCTCAAGCACCTTCGTCGTGACGTCGTCATCCTCCTCTTGCCCTTTTGGTTTAGAGTGTTTGAAGCCCCCTCCAGCATCTTGTAACTGTTGTGCCGGGTGTTCCTCTCTGCGACTCACAGAACCACCTGGCTGTTGGTCCTCTTCTAACACCTTCGTGGTGACGTCGGCTACCTCCACCTGCCTTTTTTCCCTTAGGCTTTTGAGGTCCTTTTCGACTTCGCCCACTTCTAGCGTGTTAGAATTTTTATCCTCAGGACTTCTTTTCCTGAGTCGCATATAAATTTTGCCTGTACCAAAGGACATTTTTCCAAGGTGCGTGTATAATATATCCTCCGCCTGCTTGTTTATTTGGAAGATGTAGAACTGACCTTCCTCCGTAGGCCGAGATACCGTAAGTACCTTCCAATCCTGTGTCGGTATTTTCGGATTCTGATTCTGCGGAAGTCGCAGTGTATCCTCCGACTTCATCACGCATGGTATCCATACCTTAACTTTTGGTACCGTGGGGATTTGCGCTTTATCCACCACCTCAAACCGCGCGTTCGTGCCTTCCCTTGGAGGTTTGGAACCACTTCCTCCAACCACTGCAAGCTCGCGATTTTGTCGCACGCTTTCATCTTCACAACATACCACCCCCCCCCCCCCCCCCCCCCCCCCCCCATCTAGGGTTGGAAGTGGCGTACTTGGTTGTTCCCGCATCTTCTTAACCATTAAGATAATAAACTCCCTTTCTATAGATCTCCACCTTTCAGTAGTCATCTGTCCGAAAGAACTGCTACGATCAACCAGCGCCACCGTCAGTGACTGCTTTGCCACATCACTCATCTTCTCGCGAAAAGCCGAAGTCTTAGTGCTATCTCCCTTTGGCACCTCCGAGAAAGCCGGAGTCTTAGCGTTAACTCCCTTTAGCACCTCCGAGAACGACGGAGTCTTAGCGTTATCTCCCTTTGGCTTATCTCCTACTTCCTTAGTTGGAACTTCCCTCTGACTTGCAGCTTTGGAGGTAGTTGCTACCTCGCTATTGCAGCCCATCTGTCTTACAGCTTTGGGCCTACTTGTCTTGTCTATGCGACTGCTCTGCCTCGCGGCTCTAGGACTGGGTCCTTTCTGCCTCTTGAAAGCAGGCTTGTCGCCTTCCACCGAACGTTGCCTCTTCATTCTGCCATTCGATGCTTCTTCCTCCTCGTAATGGTTGCAGAACCGAGAGTTTCCCGCAGCATACCTTTTGAATTGCCTTCGACCTACTTCTACCGCCTCATGGGCCCATTCCAAGCGCTCGATCTCCACTTCTGTTGGGTCCACCACTACTTCCAGGCATTGGACAATTCTTAGTGCTGCACGGTACTGCGAGGGAGCCCTTTAACATCCTCTGCTCCATAACCTTCTCCACTCTTCTACTCCGTTTTCATTTGTGTGCTTTTCCAACACGGAGTTCATTGAATCAACACTACTATCGCTCCGCGAGTCCGACGCATCGCTTTATGCGTATTTGTCGTCCTTGGCTTGTGACTCAGTCCTCCTCTTATCATCCTCCTTATTGCAATTAGGTAATGAGTCGTTTATATTGGTTGTACGACCACCTGCCCGACAAAGCGGTCTCAGCATTCCAGTATTATGTACGGGGAAAGAACAGTCACCTACAGCCCCTTACTGTGGTAAGGCCATCAATACTTTCCGAGGTGGCCCGGTATCAGGAAGGCTCCGTTCGAATACAGCCGAATTTATCCCCTGGCTGCAAATCGTCCAATAGGTATTGTCCGCATAACACCCTGCATTAGGGGGTTGGTAGTTCTTGGTCACCGACATCGCGCCGCCCTCCTATGAGGCGAAACGGCGTAGATGCCAGTCCAAAACAGCTCCGCCTTATTGTTGGGCGCTATGGAGATCGGCTAAGCCCTCACAACAATGACAAGGTGCCTACCCTAGTGAGAGCATGTAACACCTTAATAAAGCAATTTATTAACCAAGTAAATATTTCTTCCACGAGCGTTCTGGCCAAACGAATATCGGGTACCGAATTTTAGGCAGTTTTATGCTGTCCAATTTTAGAGTAGTATCAAAGACCTCCATAAATGACATCAAACGATTAATTAATCCAACCGAATGGTTTCAGTAAAAACAATTTCAGGATACAGAAATCTTAAAAAACAATTGACTCTAAGAAAATGTGCATAAATAAAAATGGCGCCTAGAGAAACCAACACTATATACAGGAACTTTTAGAATCAAAACAAATGTCATTCATCGTAAAATTTAATATATATTTCAAAATTTTTAAATCGAACTTTTCTTCCGATTTGCGTCGTTCTCCTTTTAAGTCTTCCTACAAATTGGCGGGATGGCACCTACATATTTCACGCCGACTCCAAACGGCATCTGCAAAGCAGATGAGTTTTCGCTGAGAAGCTTTGCATGGCAGAAATACATTCGGAGTGCTTGTCAAATCACTGCCGATGGATGACCCCGCTTGGAAAAACTTTCTTTCAAATTGAAAAAACTTGTTTCTATATATTTGATGTTGCTTTGCCTAGGAATTGAACCCGGGATCGTCGGTATGGTAGGCGGAGCACGCTACCACCACACCACGGCGGCCACCTCGGCATCAAATAAGCTATACGGAAAAAGCTCACATGCAAAATTCACCTTTTTTCCGAATAATGGGCTAATTGTACGCCATATTAACTAAATTTTACAATGCATTTTTTTGTTTGTAATATTTCAGGAATTAAACGCATTTAGTAAAGACTTTTTTTTAAGTTTATTAATAAATTTGCATATACTCGTACACTGGCCATGATTTTCTGTCACCTTAGTCCTCTACCGAATATCGGACGGCGCTGTTTACACTATCATTCTCAACATCTTCCTCCACAGGAATCTCCAATGTCCGATGACGAAAAATATCCAGCTTTATATATCTATCGTGGTAGTATTTGGCCTTTAACTTGTAATTGACTTTTAAGAACAGATTTATTGAGTTACTGATTCATGTGATTATATATTTAGTTAGTATTATTTTAAAACATTTACATATGTACTTTAAATTGCTTGAAAATTGAAATTTCAAAAATAGACAGTAAACAATTGCTTTGATGTTGATACATTTTTGTGTTTTGCTTACTCCAAAATAAAAACAAATATTGATACAGATATTATTTTATTTTGCGAGCATGTCGTATGTACATAAATCTTATAACAAAACTTACTAAATATGTAATCACATGAGTCAGTAATTCAATAAATCTGTTCTCAAAGCCAATTACAAGTTGAAGGCCAAATACTACCTTGATAGATATATAAAGCTGGATATTTTGTCTTATCGATATCAGTTGCTCTCATTCTACAAAAGCAAACTATACACATTGAAAGACCATAATGCTAACACTTACATTCTGATAAGATTCAGATAGATGGCTCCAGAAGAAAGATATTTAGGATTTGCGATAAAGCTTTAAGAAACTTTCCATTGAGCTACAAAGTTTAACTCTCATGCAGGCGAATTTTTATTACGGTGGGCTTCGATGTTGAAAAAATTCACCTAGACTAATTTTACATAGAGGAAAACGGAAAAGGAACCATTTTCGGCGCTTGGTATGTATTTCATCGAGAAAAGTGGGAAAACCGATAACCGCTTATTAGCGGTCTTGCCTGATGAAGGCATAAATCGGGTAATAATACGATATATATTATGAGTAAAACTATATAAATAAAAACACGAAAATATCAATAACAGGAACATTTATTTTGTATGAAGTTGTACAAAACAGTTTTTGTCTTAGACCAAGCAAAGGTTTAAATTGCATTTTTTGCATATTACTTGTGGTTCATATTTAAAGCCAGGAAATTTACATTTTTGTTTTCCTTTTACGCCCTTTACCTCCGGCCAGTTTTCAAACTGATAAAATCGTATTTCTGGGTGGTAAATATGTCTTATTTCCACAAACGCACTACGAACTGCTTCTTTTGGCGGACGGCCAACGGTATTTCTTTGCGGTGTCACCTAGAAACTGGTAAGGACATCAGCGACGAGGAGTCTGAAATCAGGAAGCTCCCCGTGTTCATTATCTGCGCCATCCTTGTGTATTCGGCGATAAAGCAAGTACGAATTAACTACAGTCATATTGATGAAATGGTAAAACAAGCGATGAGAATAACTAGATGTTACTGGCATAATATATTTTAAAGTACGTACAATTAATAATATGTGGCCAGTCAACTTCAAGATAGTTCTTGTCTTTGCGGTCATGTCTGATAACTTTTCGAGGTTCGGCTTGAGAATTGCTAGTCTTTGAAAATGGAAGAGTACCAACATAAGTAAAAGCTAGACGTGCTGTTTTCGTATCTTTCCATTGTATGGTGGCTATTTCAACTCCGTAAGCGCTACCGATATATTCGACTACATGGGCAGAGTTATCGAGATCACTTACGTTGCTGGTATTCAACATCTGGTTCAATGGTGAGCAAGGAATTCAGAGGAACTCCATTGTCCTAAATCGGAAACACATCGTACAATTTGTGCTTCATATTCTTGAGATATGTCTTCCAGTAAAAGACTAACATTTCCTTGTTCATTTTCTGGATGATAATTTTCATCACTGATAGAAGCGGTCTTTGTAAAATGGAGACTGTGACTCTTCCATTTAACATATCACAGTAAAAAATCACATATTTTCATAAGAACAATATTTACTTACCAGTAATAATTTTTTCAAGTTCCACAAATGAATTATTTTTCTGTATTTAGCTAAATAAATTGTAAAATATTTCACTCTGAATTTTACATGCACATGCACCGATTTCACAAGTTCAACTAACTTGGGGCAATAAGTAAATAACCGAGAGAACTTTTTATTTTGAAAAAGCTTAACAACGGCTGCATTATTTCAAAACTTTCTTTAAATAGTAAAAATATATGACATGTTACATGAATTTCGCTTTCTAACTCTTGACCGCTTAAAAGCGAGCTGGCCCGCTTGAGGGTTAAACCTCACAAGTAGTTCAGAGCACCCAGACAGTACAACAGAAGGAGGCGTTAGGTGAGAGGCACGTGTCGAGAAAATTATAAAATTCACAAAACTAGAACATCCATAGATTTTTAAGTAACTTCCCGGAAAGCTAAAGATTTGCAATTTTAAACGTTATTTAGATGCTTCAGGGAGGAAAATATTTATCACACAAAATGTAGCTGGAGGGCACACCGATCGCGGTATTCACGAAAATCGTGCGGAAGGAGAGAAGGATATTGCGATTAATTTTTAAGAGACTTAACATTAAACGACATAGTTTAGCTTGAAAGACGAATATCAACTCCTTAGGGAGTGTTAGTTTTAAGCTTGGGATCTCAGCACCTAATTACAATAAGTTGCTCGATTCGTTAATTTGGCCATCGGATGTAAAAGTAAGGCCGTTTAGTTTTTTTTCAGAGGACTGTGGTGCAAAAAGACAACTCATAAGTCCTCGCTCCGTCACCAATTCCTGTCTAATTGATGATGTCCGTTCTTTAAAGAACTCAATATCAATATATTTTCAAAACATATCCGGCATAAGAACTAAGGCCTCTGCTGTATTTGCTGCTACCTCTAGTGAAGACTACGATTTGATAATTCTTGTTGAGACGTGGCTTCTGCGGACTTTTTTAGTTTTTGATAAAAATTTGTATAATATATATCGCAAAGATCGTGATAGTGTAAGTACAGGACTTTGTCGAGGTGGAGGAGTGCTAAAACCTTCAAACCTCGGAGGTTCCTCTTAATATTGCTGATACTTCTACTGATCAGCTTATAATCAGTATAAAAGGCAAAACAGAATGTCTATTTGTCAGTGTTTCTTATATACGACCAAATAGTACAGATAGTGTTTATGAAAATCACGTTAATAATATAATGCATTTTTCGAGCACTAACTTGAATTCTAAATTTTGTATTTTAGGGGATTTTAACTTAAATAAATTCGTATGGAATTATCTTCCAGGTGAGAAAACTCTCACACCTACTAATGTCAATCAAGCTAGTGAAATCTACTTAGTTGATAATTTTTATAGTTTACAGTTATTTTAAATCAATGATTTTTAAAATACGCTAGGTAAAATCCTCGATCTTATATTTGTTAATAATTATCTTAATTATAATTTAATTCGTTCTCTCTGCCCGTTATCTAATATCGGATAAACATCATGTACCATTGATATTGTAGATTAAGGTTTATGAATTTGGAAATATTAAACTCAATAATGGCGGCCACCGTGGTGTGATGGTAGCGTGCTCCGCCTATCACACCGTATGCCCTGGGTTCAACTCCCGGGCAAAGCAACATCAAAATTTTAGAAATAAGATTTTTCAATTAGAAGAAAATTTTTCTAAGCGGGGTCGCCCCTCGGCAGTGTTTGGCAAGCACTCCGGGTGTATTTCTGCCATGAAAAGCTCTCAGTGAAAACTCATCTGCCTTGCAGATGCCGTTCGGAGTCGGCATAAAACATGTAGGTCCCGTCCGGCCGATTTGTAGGGAAAATCAAGAGGAGCACGACGCAAATTGGAAGAGAAGCTCGGCCTTAGATCTCTTCGGAGGTTATCGCGCCTTACATTTATTTATTTTAAACTCAATAATGAAGTTGGTTTCAATTATAGCCGATGTGATTTTGCCTTGATCAATAATTTGATTTCATATATTGAATGACAGTCTCTTTTTAATAATCGCAATCTTTCAGACTGCTTTGACTTATTCAAAAGTAATATCTCGGAAATAATGCATATTAATATTCCTCGTTTCCCAGCAAGGGTTTACAAGTTGCCGTGGTATACCAAAAGCTTAAAGACTCTAAAAAATTTGCGTAATAAATGTCATAAACTTTTTAAAAAATCAGGAAGTCCCGAACTCAAGCAACAATATCTGGATTACGCGAAGGAGCTTAATTGTCTTGATAAGTTTCTGTAAAATCGATATATTATCAATTTCGAAAATAATATCAAATCGAATCCTAAATCGTTTTGGAATTTCATTCGCTCCAAACAATCGGTTTCAACAATACCGTTGTCTGTGTCTTACAAGGGCAAGAATTCATCATCGTCTAGTGATTCAGCCAATTTGTTTGCAGAATTTTTTAAAGCAAACTTTGCTACTGATGATCTGTGGAATGACGACGGGGATATGTTGAATGAGATAACGTCTTGTTTCGACTTCTCCTCATTAGTTCTAGATATTGATGATATTATCTTAAGTATTCAGATGATCAAGAGCTCCAACCAATGTGATTATCAAGAATTTTCATCTTTTTTTCTGAAGCAATGTGTAGCTTCGGTTGCTATATTTAATTTATCATTAAAGTCTGGTATCTGTTTGAATGAATGGAAAACTACTTTTATTCAACCCATTCATAAAAGTGGTAGTAAAATTGACGTTACAAACTATCGGCCAATATCGAAGATCCCCGTAATTTCAAAACTTTTTGAGAAAACGGTAATGTTTAAATTATCGTCCGTAGTTAAGCGCTATATTTGCCCATGTCAGTATGGCTTCGTTCCGGGGCGTTCAACAGTTACTAATATGGTCGTTTTTTCAAATTACTGCATCTCGTCTTTTACTCATGGTTGTCAAGTTGACTGCATATATACGGACATATCCACAGCTTTTGACAGCGTTTCGCACAAAGCTCTCTTGGCTAAATTGCGAAAAATGGGTTTCCACTCAACATTTTTACAATGGATTTATTCATACTTATCCAATTGTTAAATTTTGTTGTTATTGACAACGAAAAGTCATCACTTTACGTAGCAACCTCAGGTGTGCCCCAAAGTAGTATCCTTGGCCCGCTTTTCTTTATTCTCTTCATCAATGATATAAGTGCTTGTTTCAAGCAATTCAATTATCTCCTTTACGCTGATGATTTGAAAATTTTTTTCAGAATCAAGAACGAGTCTGATACTCTCATACTACAATCTGAGTTAAATAATTTTAGTGAGTAGTGCTGTAAAAATAAGCTTGCGCTGAATGCCAACAAATGTTGTTACATAACTTATTCTAAATTATGTAATAAATTGATTTCGTCTTACTATGTCTCTAATAAGCCGTTACTTAGGGTGAATAAAATTCGGGATTTAGGTGTTGTATTTGATTCGTCTTTTACATTCACCGAGCACTTAAATTTTATTATCCCCAAAGCATATTACTTACTGGCCTTTATTAAAAGAAATGGATCCGAGTTTAAGGACCCATATACTAAAAAACTATTATACAATTATGAGGTACACAAGAGAGAATAATTAATCTTCATACATTAGAAAGTAAAAGAGTAATTACATCTATAATATTTATTTATGATATTTTTAATGGCAATATTGATTGCCCAATACTGTTAGAATCTTTGAGCTTTTATGTTCCATCACAGACTTTGCGCCAATATACTATGTTTGTAATTGACAAGTTTAGATCTAATTACGCACTTAATGGCCCGATCACTCGCGCTCTAATTGCTGTTAACTCAATCAATAATAATTATTGTATTGATTTTTCGATATCTCGTCGAAGTTTTAAAAATATGTTATTTTCCATTTTAAATTTACTTTACTGTAAACAAACCTTATTTTTAATAATGTTTAATATAGTCTGTAAGATTCTTGTACATCATAGACTGAATAAAGAAATATGAAATTTTGGTTCGTTACAAAACAAAATAATTATAAGTAAAATAAATTTATATAGAAACATACTAGCAATTGAGGAAAATAATAAATTTTCAAAATTTAACAAGACATGAAATGCGTAATCAAGGCGTGCAAGGGCTAGATTTTGTAAATGGCTCTTAATGAAATGAACAAATATATTCAGTTTAAGCAGAATATGATCTCCTCTGCTGCAGTATTCGCCAGAGGCATGGGTTTATCTAGGCTTCCCGCTCAATACTTGCCCAGTCTTGGTTCAGTTACTTATGTTTTAACCCACACATTTAGTAAAATATCATATTCTTTGTCATTCTTCTTCTTCTTGTAGCAGTGATTCGCCCCATCAAATGAATTAATTGTCATCGATAATCGCTAACGAGATTTCAAGGAAACCTGCAGTTTAGATTGGTATACACCAAATAGACACAGGTGTTAAAAGCATGGGTTTCATATTACCGTTGAAAAGAGTTGGTGACATGTGGAGACTCATAACTTTCAGGACGTATATTGCGTTGTTTATAGATAAGAAAGAGTTTAACCTTTTACAGTATACAGGTTGAAGTTGTGCCAGAGTTGCACTGGTCTCTATGGAAGTATGCTTTTCTCTACTGCGAGTTTCGGGTATCGGGGTTCGGCGGAAATTTATTGACATACGTAAGACTTTGCCACGACTCTTTGTGGATGACACCAGAACTCTCGTGCTCTTTTAGTTCTAACGTCTGAATTTTTTTTTTTTGCCGGATCTCTATGACGGACTGGTGGATATATATATCAGCATTTATTTTCTCCCCTTTATGGAGAGAATTTCCACCTCTTTTTGTAGAAAACATTTTGACATCTTAAGAAGACAACCCCTGGCAGTTCTAAGCGCAGTATTTTGACAGGAGTGCAGATTCCTTCAGTTTATTTATGTTAAGCTCGGCGACCGAATCGAAGACGAGTATCACACAAGCGGCTGACCTATTGATTTCTAAGTGATTATCGGCGTTTCTCAGTAATTGTTCCAAATGCTGCCAGCAAGTTAAAAGTCATTAAAAGTATTTTTTTATACCGACAGTCGGTAGCGTGAATAAGGTCTCTGAGAACTTGTTCGTCTATGGAAGGGCCACAACATATTGCCATTATCTATAATTGGCAAAGCAAACAATGGTGACTCCTTCTTGTGGTAAAATGAGCTTTGAAATATAAAAATTAAATAGGTATAGACATCATTCTGAGATACACCTTTATATTTAGCGCGTTGGTGTCTATGCAAACCGCAGGATAACGGTGAAATAAGGGAGCTCGATGTCCTTATTGCAATGCTTTCCTTTAAAGTCTGCAAAAAAAATGGTCTCTCCCACAAATATTGTTAAAAAATTTAAATTTTTCAATTTAACCCATATGGCAAGGCTAGTCGCAATATATAAATGCAATTGAATCGTTTATTTTTATAAGAGCACATGTCCGCATCTTAAAATTGTTCAGCAGACGCAAAAATCCGCCATGAAATGAGCCAATATCAAAGTAAAAGCAAAATTGTATGGCCTATAAAATTGTGCAGGGTAAAAGGAGATGTGTGCCGTTTCAACAATAAATATGTATGTATAACTATATATTCCAACCAAAATGTAATTTTTACTCAAAGTTGAACATGTGCCCTTTTAATAATAAACGATCCAAATAGACTTAAAAAAAATATCTGTTTCTGTCAAAAAATTCCAAACGAATTTACTTAAAAATCTTATACCAAGAGTATAATTATTTTTTATCATTATTTTATAATATTTTACAAGAGGGATATTTTTGTTAGGAGTGAAATTAAGATAAATTTATTATCTTCTAAAACCCATTTTTATACTCAGTTGAGCAGAGCTCACAGAGTATATTAAGTTTGATTGGATAACGGTTGGTGGTACATATATAAAGGAATCGAGATAGATATAGACTTCCATATATCAAAATAATCAGGATCGAAAAAAAATTTGATTGAGCCATGTCCGTCCGTCCGTCCGTCCGTCCGTCCGTTAACACGATAACTTGAGTAAATTTTTATGTAACTTGATGAAATTTGGTATGTAGGTTCCTGAGCACTCATCTCAGATCGCTATTTAAAATGAACGATATCGGACTATAACCACGCCCACTTTTTCGATATCGAAAATTTCGAAAAACAGAAAAAGTGCGATAATTCATTACAAAAGGCAGACAAAGCGACGAAACTTGGTAGATGAGTTGAACTTATGACGTAGAATAGAAAATTGGTAAAATTTTGGACAATGGGCGTGGCACCGCCCACTTTTAAAAGAAGGTCATTTAGAAGTTTTGCAAGCTGTAATTTGGCAGTCGTTGAAGGTGTCATGATGAACTTTGGCAGGAACGTTACTGCTATTACTATATGTACGCTCAATAAAAATTAGCAAAATCGGAGAAGGACCACGCCTACTTTTAAAAAAAAAATTTTTTTAAACTAAAATTTTAACAAAAAATTTTATATCTTTACAGTATATAAGTAAATTATGTCAACATTCAACTCATGGTGCAACAAAATACAAAAATAAAAGAAAATTTCAAAATGGGCGTAGCTCCGCCCTTTTTCATTTAATTTGTCTAGGATACTTTTAACGACATAATTCGAACAAAAACTTACCAATTCTTTTGAAATTTGGTAGGAGCATAGATTTTATAACGTTAACTGTTTTCTGTGAAAATGGGCGAAATCGGTTGATGCCACGCACAGTTTTTATACACAGTCGTCCGTCTGTCCTTCCGCATGGCCTTCAACATGATAACTTGAGCAAAAAGCGACATATCTTTAATGAACTTAGTTCACGTGCTTACTTGAACTCACTTTATCTTGGTATGAAAAATGAACGAAATCCGACTATGATCACGCCCACTTTTTCGATATCGAAAATTTCGAAAAATAAAAAAAAATGCTACCAAATACGAAAAAAGGGATGAAACATGGTAAGGTAATTGGATTGTTTTATTGACGTGAAATATAACTTTAGAAAAAACTTTATAAAATGGTTGTGACACCTACCATATTAAGTAGAATAAAACTAAAAAAGTTCTGCAGGGCGAAATAAAAAACCCTTAAAATCTTGGCAGGTACTACATATATAAATAAATTAGCGGTATCCAACAGATGATGTTCTGGGTCACCCTGGTCCACATTTTGGTCGATATCTGGAAAATGCCTTCACATATACAACTACCACCACTCACTTTTAAAACTCTCAACCTTTCATTTGATACCCATATCGTACAAACGCATTCTAGAGTCAACCCTGATCCACCTTTATGGCTATATCCCTAAATGGCGTCCACCTATAGAACTATGGCCCACTCCCTCATAAAATACTCTTTAATGCCTTTCATTTGATACACATGTCATACAAACATATTCCAGGTTTTCCCTCGGTTCATTTTCCTACATGGTTATTTTCCCTTATGTTGTCACCATAGCTCTCAACTGAGTATGTAATGTTCGGTTACACCCGAACTTAACCTTCCTTACTTGTTAAATTTTTTTTTTTTTTTTGTTAAACAATAACTAGTATGTTTGGTGGTAATAATATTCGAACAGATGAAATTAAATTCAGTTTCTTCGCCAACTGCATAAAATAAGAAACTTAATTTGAAACCAGTATTGTTTCACCTTTCTAGTTTACTAAACGGGTATCATACAATATTTGCTTTTATCAGCGTTTAAACACGAAATACACATAGTTGTATATCATAACTCGTTCATTTTGGCTACCAAATATCAGACACGGGTCATTAACAGCTACCGGTCAGTTTGTTTCCTTATCTACATGAATATACAATTATATAAAAGAACGTTTACATTAGGATGGGTTAATTTTATATATGCTCTAACAAGAATTTTTGTAAATATTATTGAAAAAACCTTGAAGTAAGATTGTTATAATAAACGTAGTATAAGAGCTTTCAGTATTGAGTTAAATTTTTTTCTTTTTCATAATATTTTTGTAATCGCTGAAAGTGAATATTTGTTGTTTATATACAAAACACATATGTATTGTCTTTTTTTTTTTTTTTTAATTTTATCTCAGCAAACATTCGCAGTCATCTCAGCAAACAAAGGAATCAAAAAGGTGTCAAAAGTTGGAGCGTTTACGCTCCTTATGGGCTTATTTAATAGTGCGACATGAAATATATTCCTTCTTTGTGATGGTCGGTTATGAGCCTATTTCCATATACGATATAACATGAATATGAATCTTATAGCTCCGACACATAAGCAGTTTTTCATATAGATGAGTGTAACACAAGCTTACGCATTATGAGTAGATTGCACGTATTTTTATGGAGAATGGTAGAATGAGCGACACTGGCGCCATCTGATATTGAAAAGTAGCCAACTCCCCAATTTTGTTCCAAGCAATTCATAAGAAGAAGAATTTGACATTTGCTTTGGCTAAGAGTGTTGGCACACTTTGCAAGTGAAATTATTTTTCCCACTGGTTGGTAAATTTTCTAACATTTTTCACAATTAAAAACTGCAATATAACAATCGAATACGACAGAAAATATGTCAGCAGGTATTTTTTTTGTATAGGGAGAATGTTTACAACAGTGCCTCGCAAAAATTTGTATATGAATGGGCAAGGCGTAATAAATTTCAATTGCCAATTCTCAAGTTCCTTCATATTTACAAACGCAACATCTTGGTTCATTGTGGCGATGTTATTGGAAAGCATAAGCTTGTGTTAAACGCATCTATATGAAAAATGTCATTGTGTCACCGCCTTTATATGACATATATATGTATATTGGCCTGATAAATAGCTTATTTTCGGCACATGTTAGAGTCCGAACGGACTCCGTTTTTAACTCTTTCCAAGCCATTTATGATCCTTAAAAGTTTTATACATATGCACGTACATATGTATATTGTCATTTTTATTTTTGAATCGCTTTTTGACTTTTGGACAAGTATTTCAAAGGATACTAAATAGGGAAGCATATACAAAACGTTGTTTGGGAAAATGATCTAAACACATAGTTTGGATAAAATCCCTGGAATATAAAGGGGCAAGTATTCAAATGAACGGCATACCGAGGAGAAAATATTGTTTGAGTACTTACACTTCTGGGATCCAATGAATGGAGATGGTCAGCAACAGTAAAATAAACAAAGTCCATGTAGGAAACGTCCAAGCAAATGATGTATATGTATAATACAATTTTTATTGAAATGAAAAATTCTTTATAATCAAATATCAATATATGTTCAAAGTTGCTTTGTTTAGTATACATCTAGTAAAAGACTCATAATTTTTATCACAACGGAGTCTTAAAAGGCTCTTATTGGGCGCGTCTGACTCGCGAGTCATCTGTGAACGAGTTCACCCACTGCTAATATCAATCGCGCTTTGATTTTCACGATTCATACAGAGCCATGTCGGTGTTACTAATATTACCACCCTTTCGCAAACAGATCGAAACTAACTCTGGACTTAGACTCATCGTATATAGATCATATTATATGATCATATTCAAGTGTGAGCTGTATCAAAGATAAGTTACGTAACATATAAAAGTTATGTTAATTGTTGTGTTTTATTGACGAAATAGACATTATTCCGAACAGAACACAACACTCGATCATACTTGGGTGATGTATAGGCAAAAGGAGTCTATTGTAGATTGATGGGCATGTACACCAATATTCCCTACTTTTTAATTCACAATCAAATGTTTTTTACATGCTACCATTCTTAGAACTAGCTTATAATGCGTTTCAAGTTTCCTTTTTTTGATATTATTTAAGATGCCCTCAGAGTGGATTCGATTCAGAGCAGCAGAACACATCTATAAAACTACAATTAGGGTTGGGATGGCTGGGAGGTTGGAAAAGGCGTGTTTCCAAGTCACTCGCCCTAATTATTGTTTTTAATTATTTAAAATATTAAGTATATGCCTTTTAATTGAAAGTGCGAGACAAGAGACACAAACAACGAAGAGGTTCATGTAGTTCAAAATAAGGTCTGCAGCAACTCAAGGCAATTGAAAATCTCTCGATGGGCAAAAGGACTCTCTGAACATAATCTCATTAAGCAAAATAGGGCTCTCTACCAGTCCTTTTGTTAAAGTTTTACCATAAATAAGACACCAAGCATCTCTTTCTGACTATGTTACGTGGGTAAGTAACTAAATAAGTTTTAAATGGCTGCAGTAGGAAGAGAAATTTCGTTCTGGAACGCAAGTCCCTCATCGTTAAAGGTAGAAATGGTTTTTGCACTGATTCTGATGGCGTTTTTTTTGCGAAAATATCTTTCACATTATATTCTCTACTTAATAATAAAAACGGTACCATTACCTTTCAGCCGTTTTGCGGAACGCTAGTCGAACTAGTTACAAACTTAGAATTTAAGAGTGGAAAATGAGGGTAACATTTTTTCCAGAAAAGAAAACATGTTTATTTATAGTATTGAACTTGATAGCGTTTTGGTAATGTACGGGCTATTCCTTACACCAACTTTAAACAAAGGCCAAAACCCCTTGAGACCTGTTCACCTAAGTTGTCTATGTATGGAAATTTGGATGCGTTAATTTACATAGACCAACTTTTTTACGATATCACTGTCCTGCCTGAGAGGGGTTCTACATAACAAGTAAGGAAGGCTAAGTTCGGGTATAACCGAACATTACATACTCAGCTGACAGCTTTGAAGACAAAATAAGCAAAATGAACCTAGGGTAACCCTGGAATGTGTTTGTATGACATGACTATTTAAAATGTAGAGGGCCTTAGTTCTTTAGGTGGACGCCTTTTCGAGATATCACAGTAAGGGTGGACCAGGGGTGACTCTAGACTGTGTTTGTGCGATATGGGTATCAAATTAAAAGTATTAATGAGGGGTTTAAAAGGGAGTAGTCCTTAGTTGTATATGTGAAGACGTTTTCGAGATATCGACCAAAATGTAGACCAGGTGACCCAAAACATCTTCTCCACGAACAGTATTCCTGCCAAGATTCCAAGGGCTTTTGATTTCGCCCTGCAGAACTTTTTCATTTTCTTCTACTTAATATGGTAGGTGTCACACCCATTTTACAAAGTTTTTTCTAAAGTAATATTTTGCGTCAATGAACCAATCCAATCACCATGTTTCATCTCTTTTTTCATATTTAGTACAGCATTATGGCATTTTTTTCATTTTTCGTAATTTTCGATATCGGAAAAGTGGGCGTGATTTCGGCCATATAGTGACTTCAGATAAGTACGTGAACTAAGTTTAGTCAAGATATATCGTTTTTTGCGCAAGTTATCGTATTAACGGCCGAGCGGAAGGACAGACGGTCGACTGTGTATAAAAACTGGGCGTGGCTTCAACCGATTTCGCCCATTTTCACAGAAATCAGTTATCGTCATAGAATCTATATCCCTGCCAAATTTCACAAGGATTGGTAAATTTTGTTCGACTTTTGGCATTAAAAGTATTCTGGACGAATTAAATGAAAAAGGGCGGAGTTCCGCCTATTTTGAAATTTTCTTTTATCTTTGTATTTTGTTGCACCATATCATTACTGGAGTCAAATGTTGACATAATTTACTTTTATACTGAAAAGATTTTAAATTTTTTGTTAAAATTTGACTTAAAAAAAATTTTTCTTTAAATGGGCGTGTTCGTAATCATATTTCGCTAATTTTTATTTAGCACACATATAGTAATAGGGGTAACGTGCCTACCAAATTTCATCATGATATCTTCAACGACTGCCAAATTACAGCTTGCAAAACTTTTAAATTACCTTCTTTTAAAAGTGGGCGGTGCCACGCCCATTGTCCAAAATTTTTCTAATTTTCTATTAAGGTCAACGCACCTACCAAGTTTCATCGCTTTATCCGTCTTTGGTAATGAATTATCGCACTTTATCGGTTTTTCGAAATATTCGATATCGAAAACGTGGGCGTGGTTGTAGTCCGATTTCGTTCATTTTACATAGCGACCTGAGATGAGCTCCCAGGAACCTACATACCAAATTTCATCAAGATACCTCAAAATTTACTCAAGTTATCGTGTTTACACGGACGGACAGACGGACGGACGGACGGACATGGCTAAATGAATTTCTTTTTTCACCCGGATCATTTTCATATATAGAAGAGTATATCTATCTCGATTAGTTTATGCCGTTACGGATTACCGTTATGCGAACAAAGTTAATATACTATGTGAGCTCTGCTCAGCTGAGTATAAAAATCTATAAAAACGCCAAACTGATTTCAATGCCTTGCTCCATGCAACTTTTATTCTTCGGTAAAAACTAACTCGACACAAATTGGTCCACCCTTATACAATTATCTTACTTAATATAACAAATACTTGAATAGATTATCGCTTTAAATGACGTCTTTATCAAAGATATCAGTATAAAAGGATTGATTTCAGCATTTCGGTTCGCAGTTATTTGTCAACTGGTCTAGTTGGTAGTGAAGTCAGCTAAAATGAAAGTAGGTTGAATTAAAATTTTTCTTAATTCCATAAATAACAATATTTATTGTACTTTTAGTTCTACATCTTCTTTGCTTTGTTATTTGCTGTATTTGGCTTCATTTTGGCTGATGTCGCGCATTTACCTGAGGTGCAACGCGCACGCGCAGCTCGATATCATCAAGGATTTTATCAGTCAGAATTACATCCACAAGGAAGTTACGAAAGACAACAACAACAACAATATTTTAAGCACGGATAGCTTACAAATTTGGTTATGAGGCCTTAAAAGCTTTTAGTTTTAAAATAAAAATAAATTATTTAAGTATTATCTTCTTTTCCAAACTGAAAAAAAGGCAGTAATGATATTTAATTTGAGGTACTACCCTTTTGCTTCCAAGAAAAAAACAATTTTTACCTTTTTGCTATGTGCGAGCATTTGGCTTTTAACTCTTCACCGTTTGAAATATCTAATTCTAATTCTAATATATATTATAAATGGCAAAGTTTGGATGTTTGGATGTTTGGATGTTTAGATGTTTGGATGTTTGGATGTTTGGATGTTTGGATGTTTGTCCAGACGTTTGTTTTTGTGACTCAATCACGCAAGAACGGCTGGACGGATTTGTATGAAATTTGGCATGCATATAGCCAATAGTCTAGAAGGATCTACTAGCTATATATTTTTCAAAAGGGGCGTGGTCTCCGCCCCCTAGGAACAGTTATAATTTAATTATTATATTTTTTTGTTTTTGCGACTGAATCACGCCAGAACGGCTTCACGGATTTTGATGAAATTTGGGACAGAGATAATAGGCTACTGGCGAAATTTTTTTCGAACATGGAAAGGGGGAAGGGGGTCCCACGACCCCTTCGAATAATTACTTTTTAACAATTTTTACACATTATAACTTTACGTATACTGACCTTCACCAATATTACAAACTCAATGGGTGAAATAAGTCAATGTAAATTTTGTCCTAAAATCAATAATTTTTGGTATCTGGCTCATACAGATCGAGATCTAAACAATTTTGGAAAAACGATCAGTGGTACTCTCCTCCTCCCGCCATCCACCCTCCTTCAATTGCTTTTATTAGCACGCTTTTATTAGCTTTACCTGTATGTTCCTTTGTAACTCTTCATTCGCTCCAACGCGCCTGTTGCCTTATTAACATGGTTTTATAATTATCTTCACCCTATTTGTAATACCGTTTCGGTCATATCGAGACCCTTCCGGGATCATTTCTGGATGGTTTTCGGAATCCGTCCGTGATCCCGCCGGGGTCATTTCTGGACTTTTTCGGGACTATTCCGGGTTTATTTTGGGACCCTTCCGGGATCATTTGTGTATAGTTTTCGGGATCCGTCCGGGATTCGGTCGGGATTATTTTGGGACATTTTCGGGACTATTCCGGGATCATTTCGGGACTATTTCGCGATCATTTGGGGACCCTTCCGGCATCATTTCTGGACGGTTTTCGGGATCCTGGATGGGTCCCGTCGGGGTCATTTCTACATGGTTGTCGGGATCCGTCCGGGATCCCGTCGGGGTCATTTCGGGACTTTTTCTCGATTAATATGGGATCATTTGGGGACGCTTTCGGCATCATTTCTGGATGGTTTTCGGAATCCGTCCGGGATCCCGTCTTGGTCATTTCGGGACTTTTTCTCGACTTATACGGGATCATTTGGGGACCTTTTCGGCATCATTTCTGTATGGTTTTCGGGATCCGTTCGGGATCCCTTCAGGGTAATTTTGGGACTTTTTCTCGACTAATACGGGTTCATTTAAGGTACCTTCCGGCATCATTGCTAGATGGTTTTCGGGATCCGTCCAGGATCCAATCAGTGTCATTTCGGGACTAATACGGGATCATTTGGGGTAGCTTCCGGCATCATTGCTAGATGGTTTTCGGGATCCGTTCGGGATCCCGTCAGGGTCATTTCAGTACTATTTCGTGATCATTTGGGGTACGTACCGGCTTCATTTCTAGATGGTTTTCGGGATCCGTCCGGGATCCCGTAAGGGACATTTCGCGACTATTTCGGTATCATTTGGGGTACCTTCCGGCTTCATTTCTAGATGGTTTTCTAGATCCGTCCGGGATCGCGTCGTGGTAATTTCGGGACTTTTTCTCGACTAATACAGGATCATTTAGGGTAGCTTCCGCCATCATTGCTAGATGGTTTTCGGGATTCGTCCGGGATCCCGTCTCGGTCATTTCGGGACTTTTTCTCGACTTATACGGGACCATTTGGGGACCCTTTCGGCATCATATCTGGATGCTTTTCGGGATCCGTCCGGGAACCCGTCGGGGTTATTTCGGGACTTTTTCTCGACTAATACGGGATCATTTAGGGACGCTTTCGGCATCATTTCTGGATGGTTTTCGGGATCCGTCCGGGGTCCCGGCGGGGTCATTTCGGGACTATTTCGGGATCATTTGGGGTACCTTCCGGCATCATTTCTAGATGGTTTTCGGGATCCGTCCGGGATCTCGTCGGGGTCATTCCGGGACTTTTTCTCGACTAATACGGGATCATTTGGGGACGCTTTCGGCATCATTTCTGGATGGTTTTCGGGATCCGTCCGGGATCCCGTCTTGGTCATTTCGGGACTTTTTCTCGACTTATACGGGATCATTTGGGGACCCTTTCGGTATCATATCTGGATGCTTTTCGGGATCCGTCCGGGAACGAGTCGGGGTCATTTCGGGACTTTTTCTCGACTAATGCGGGATAATTTGGGGACGCTTTCGGCATCATTTCTGAATGGTTTTTGGGATCCGTCCGGAATCCCGTCTTGGTCATTTCGGGACTTTTTCTCTACTTATACGGGATCATTTGGGGACCCTTTCGGCATCATATCTGGATGCTTTTCGGGATCCGTCCGGGAACCCGTCGGGGTCATTTCGGGACTTTTTCTCGACTAATACGGGATCATTTGGGGACGCTTTCGGCATCATTTCTGGATGGTTTTCGGGATCCGTCCGGGATCCCGTCGGTGTCATTTCGGGACTATTTCGGGATCATTTGGGGTATCTTCCGGCATCATTTCTAGATGGTTTTCGGGATCCGTTCGGGATCCCGTCAGGTTCATTACGGAACTATTTCGGGATCCTTTGGGGTACCTTCCGGCATCATTTTTATATGGTTTTGAGGATCCGTCCGGGATCCCGTCGGGGTCATTTCGGGAATTTCTCTCGACTATTACGGGATCATTTGGGGGCGCTTTCGGCATCATTTCTGGATGGTTTTCTGGATCCGTCCGGGATCTCGTCGGGGTCATTTGCGGACTTTTTCGTGATCATTTGGGGGCTCTTCCGGCATCATTTCTGGATGGTTTTCGGGATCCGTTAGGGATCCCATCGGGGTCGTTTCGGGACTTTTTCCCGACTAATACCAGATCATTTGGGAACCCTTTCAGCATCATTTCTGGATGGTTTTCGGGATCCGTCCGGGATCCCATCGGGGTAGTTTCGGGACTTTTTCGCCACTAATACGGGATCATTTGGGAACCCTTTCGGCATCATTTCTGGATGGTTTACGGGATTCGTTCGGGACTATTAGGGGATCATCTGGGGATCTTTCCGGCATCATTTCTGGATAATTTTCGGGATCCGTCCGGAATGCCGACGAGGTCATTTCGGGACTATTTCGGGATCATTTGGGATAACTACCGGCATCATTTCTGGATGGTTTTTGGGATTCGTCCGGGATCCCGTCGGGGTAATTTCGGGACTTTTTCTCGACTAATACGGGATCATTTGCGGGCCCTTTCGGCATCATTTCTGGATAGTTGTCGGGATCCCGTCACGGTCATTTCCGGACTATTAGAGGATCATTTGAGGAACTTTCCGGCATCATTTCTGGATAGTTTTCGGAATCCTGCGGGACTTTTTCGGGATCATTTGGGGTCCCTTCCGGCATCATTTCTGAATGGTTTTTGGGATTCTCCGGCATCCCGTCGGGGTCATTTCGGGACTTTTTCTTGACTAATACGGGATCATTTGGGGATCCTCTAGGGGTCGTTTCGTAACTTTTTCTGTATTATTTTTGGATCATTTGGGGACCCTTCCGGCATAATTTCTTGATGGTTTGCCGGATCCATCAGGGTCATTTCGGGACCATTTTGGGATCATTTGGGGACCCTTCCGAGATCATTTCTGGATCCGTCCGGGATGCCGTAGGAGCCATTTCGGGATTTTTCTTTACTTTTCCGGGATAGTTTTTGGACCCTTCCGGGATCATTTCTGGATCTGTGCGGGATCCCATCTGGGTCATTTCCGGACTATTTCGGGATCATTTTGGTATCCTTCCGGAATCATTTCTGTATGTTTTTCGCGATCCGTCGTGGATCCCCTCGTAGCCATATCGGAACTTTTTCTGGAGTATGTCGGGATAATTTAGGGACCCTTCCTGGATATTTTCTGGATGGTTTTTGAGATCCGCCCGGGAGCCCGTCAGGGTCATTTCGGAACCTTTTCGGGATCATTTTGGAACACCTTCAGGGATCATTTCTGTGTGGTTCTCTGGATACGTCTAGAATCGTGTCATTGTCATTTCGGGTTTTTTGGGACTATTCCGGGAACTTTTGGAGACCCTTCCATGGCATTTCTAAATGGTTTTCGGGATCCGTCCGCGATAGCGTGGGGGTCATTTCGTAGCTTTTTCTGGATAATTTCGGGATCATTTGGGATTCTATCAGGTTATCATCTCATTTAGTTCTTTTTTTTACTCAATTACAAAAATAAAAAGCATTAGACAGAAAACAAAATTTTAAACAGATAACTTGATAAGCAGGCTAACGCGAATAGCCCACATATTTAAATTTCTCCTTGCGGACGGGGCCGCGGGTAAAGGCTAGTATATATATATATGGTAGTTTTATCCAAATAATGTAATATCCACTCATTCCGCTGCTCATGTTCACTTCGATAGAGGTTTAAATGCGTGCGAATGACGCGTCCGTTACCCAGGACTTGCCCATATATATACATATATATATATATATACATATATACATTCTATCGAAGTGAACATGAGCAGCGGAATGAGTGGATATTACATTATTTGGATAAAACTACCAAAATGCTTCAAATTTTGGGTACCTCGAATATTTAAGTATATGTACAAATAGATATGACCATATATAATGCGGTTCGACAAGAAAAGTAATGAGGTAATTTTTTATGAAAGTATGCAAATTAAGCGAAGCTAAGGGGAAATTTTGCATTGCTTAAATGAGATTTCGTAGATTTACAAAATCTGCAATATCTTTTCAAAACGCTGGATAAAATCTTAAGTACGGTTGCGAACGCGACAATTTTTACTCAAAGAATAACACTATATGACATTGGAAATATATTCTTTGCGAGACATACTTCAAATTTTATGTCTGGTTGAGTAACGAAAATCTGCATACCTGGAGCATTGAATACGTCCTCAAAATCCGGGACTAGTGGCTCTTTTTCATAAGCGCAGACATATACTGGCATATGTAATTCCGTTTATTCTTCAATCAGGTTTTAGATCATTCAATAAAATACATTTTTGTGCTTCCATCGATGCTCAAATGTTAGTTTTATTGGCACAAATATCTAAGAAATAGTACAAAATCCCCGCAGTCAAACCAACTAGTTGTATACTAGAAGAATACTAGTTTGCCAAAAAGCCCGTCACCACAATTATACCAGATGGCATACTACTTAGTTTAAGCAGTAGTTATTGTTAACAGCGTTCTCCGGGCATGCCCTCGCGATGCTACTTCCCGAATTAGTGTGGACTAGGATTAGGACCGCCTTATCTTAATCTGGATCAACCGGATGACTTGGAAGGTATTTCATCATAGTGTTTACGGAGATGTTTCTTAATTCCTCTTGGAGTGGTGCGCGGCGGTTAACTGTGTCAAAAGCTTTTGACAGGCCAGGTGCCATGAGGACCGTCTTATGATAGAGTTATGGTTGGTTCAGTCACCAATATATCTGGGGCCATGCTGGTGGCTGGCTATCTTATCTTTAAATGAGTGACATCGGTAGTTACGACCATCGTTAACTGAATTTGCGGGCTTTGGTATTGGGATTATTCTTGCCATTATTTGTTGTTCTGAAATGGCAAATGCTTAAATGACAAATACAAAACATGCGTTAGGTAGCTGATGCCCTTATGCCCAACGTGTTTTAGCATCGGCATAGTTATTCCGTTTGAGCCTATCGATTTAGAAGGCTTGGTCCTTTTAATGGCTTCTTTAATCTGCAGAAGTAACGGTGATGTGGTATGCGCGCATGTTTGTGTTTATGTGGCCGTTGATTTGTACGAAACCTAGCCTTGTTTACTGAAGTAATTTTGTAATAAATTGCATTATCGGATTTAATCGAGTTCGACAGACAAAATCCAAATGAAATACTTACTAGTATAATAACGCAACTAGTCAATAAACTTGTCAAAAATTGACTATTATGAATAACTTGAAAAATTCTAGTCAGTGAACTATTTAAACACCAACTAGTATGAATAGCCCCACAACGCATCCCAAGGCAGTCGGTTCTATGTACCGGAGCGACTCGGGATTTTTCCCGACCAAGGACTGTTATTTCAGTGTCACCCCATTTAATTCGTTGCATCTCTCCCACAACAACAATAGCCCTACAAAATTCTAGCCAATGAACTAGAATGTTTGCTGACTACTTTGGCTTTTGACTGCAGGGTTGAACCAAAAACTTGAATTTTTGCATTTTGAGTAAACTTTTTCTTTACTATTTTTTGCTTGTCACTGTGTACAAAAAAGGCAAAAATTAGGAGGCCATAAATAATTTTGCAATCAAAAACTCATTAACATAATAAATCCATTGAAATTTGGTTGAGATATTCCCATTTTATTATTTCTAGTCGACAAATATTTATATAGTTTTTTAAAGCAAATAAGATTCAAAATAAAAATGCCAGCTGCTTTCTTTTGTGTTTTAACACGAAATGTTGAATACACGAATAAAACCTAAATAAATCTTCAAGATTCGTATTTTTTTGGAATCAGCACTGATTTTAGGTATTCCTCAAAATTAAGAGTTTGTACACTGCTCAAAGCGAAAAACTGCCTTGATTCAAGGGGTTGTGTAGCGCAACCCGCTCAAGGGGTTGCCAGCGCAATATATAGCTTCTCCAACCCAACTGTCAACCTCAGCTACCAGTGGCGAATCCTGTTTCATTAACAGCCGAGGCTCTGGCGACACCGAACTTCTGATGGATCTAGGGGGTGGGAGGGCGGTATGGCCTAGAAGGTTTCATGTGGTCACACCAAATCTTACTCGAGATGGTAGGGCTTGTATCTTTATGGTGCTTGGTACCGGAACGTACCGGACCTGCATCCAGCAAAAGGACCACCAACATCGATAACACTCACCAAGGCCTTCGGGGAGTGTCCTTGTCGCTACAACAACAACAAAACTGCCCTCATTCTGACAACATTTATATACAGTGGCTCACATCTTATTTCGTGAAGCCACAGAACAAAATTGTTGAACTGTATTGAAAGGAAACTAGTGACGGTGTCAAAAAAATTCAAATGCACAATTTTAATAAAAATATGCTTTTATTTGAATAATTATTTAATTTTCATGTATTTACACATTTCTGCTAATTATTTAATAAAAATTGAAATTATCTCAAAAACTAAAGCCACAGCTTATTTCGTGCACTGCCCCTGCCTTAAAAAAATTACTTTGTTATTTAGTTAAGTACCTCGTATGACCTCGTTTTTGTTAAACAACATCTTCAAGATGATTTTCCGTAGATGCAATTAATATTTGAGCGGCTGCGCGTGGTATCTTATGCCTTTCTTTGACAAGAGTAGGTTTTAAATCGGTATTCTTACTTATCGGCCTTTGCCGTGTAGTCGAGTCCAAAATTTACCACAAGTTTTCTATGACATTTAAGGCGAGAGATTGTGTGTGTGGATTCATGAGGTGTGGACAGTTCCATATTACCCTTGCCTTAACATGCCGGATTTGTGTTAAAGGTCTTTGGCTTGGTAATTTCGAAGTCGATCACGTACATCTAAATAAGGGGCACTTTACAACAAATTATCTTTTCGTAAATACAAATTTTTGTCCATTGTGTCATCAAAGAAAGTATAATTCCATCTCCATTCTTTACAGTTGCCATACAATTTTTATTTTTGGGCTCTGTAATTGCTTAACACCGCACGTATCATCTGTGAATCAAAATGTAATATATTTGGCTTATATAACAAAAGGGTTATATTATCCGTAGTGGGGTTAAAGATTTATATTTCGCGCGTCAGTCTAATGCTCAACCCTTCCTTGACATAACAAATCAAAATTTCAATACAAATATACTAAATTATTTATAATTACCTACGCAAACAGGGAGTGAGATGGGAATTGAAAAGGAAACACGCAAAAATTTAGCAAAAACCAATTTTATTTATTACAAATAACTACACATTTTTATAAAGGAAGAAGCACAAGATTAGTACAGGAAAACAAACCGCGGCATTGTAAACAAAACTCAAACAAAACAAACAACATTTGTATCAACTGAAGCAATAAGAAAAAATATATTTACACTGCTGGTAAAAATGATAGGAATAAATATACTACTTTTCAGATATCTGAAAATTTATCGGTACCATGATTGTAAGAATTTATGTCTGATTTAAAAAAAAAAAAAATAAGTAAAATTGGACTTGACCAAGGACGACAAGAGGGCAACCTCAGTCAATACGATCTTAGGTGATCTGACGGGGGCAAGAACCAGTATGGCGGCGAAGGTGGTTGCGCTGGCAAGGGCGAACACTGACGCGCCTGCTGATGCTGGGCGCCCGTCTGACGCCGGTACGGCGACTGTTCGCCCCACGGCTGTGACAGGGGTCCCACGATCTGGTCACACTGAGCCAAAGGAGAAAGGAGCCACAAAGAAGAAGAAGTTGCCCTCTCGGTCGTACCCCTTCTCAAGAAGAGTCCCACAAGGTATCGTTCCACAGGAACAAGAGAAGGGTTGCAAAAGTCCTGTCAAGGTAGAGGGCGTTCCACTGGAAACGCTGTCAGAGAACGCCAGGAATTCGCTGGAAAGGTCGCGAGCTCTACTGCCGAATTTTCGGGGTTCTCTGCCAACAAATGTACAAAGCGCAACCCCACACAAGCGTGAAGGGTCCGATGAGGATATTAAACCACCGCCGAAAAGGCACCAAAATCACACCGCGGTAGCCAAACCAAACTTTGCCGAGGTAACCAAGGGCCGGATCCTTATAGGAATCCCTCACCGAGGGAATGACCGTGGTGCAATCCCTAAAGACCAGTGGCCGTACGTCCGGAATGAAATCGGTAACGCCGTTCTCGACGTGCTGATGTTGTCTTCGGGTAGTCCGCCGCGAGGTTCTGATGCAGGATGGACCAGGGCCAAATCAAGGTACTCACTTGGGAGGACGCAAGGTCTGTTGCGCTGTACAAGGCAGCAGCCGCAAAGCTGGGACAAGTCTATCCCGGGGCGATTATTGAGGTCGTCGACTGGAAGGACATTCCGGCTCGGCCAAGGGCAAGAGCATGGGTTACAGCAGTTCCAGCAGAACTTGAGAGAATTCTCAGGATGCTGCAACTGATGAACCCGGCTCTCCCAACGCAGGACTGGAGTGTCATCCAAGTCGAAGACGCTGTAGGAGCTAGGAGACAGGTCGTGTTAGCTCTGAATAAGGAAGCTCTCGAGCCCCTTAGACGGAGCAAAGGAAGAGTGTTTTACGCCCTCGGTGAGGTCGTAATTCATGTATACCGTGGGGACGCACAGCGCGCATCCCTTTCGAGTGCCTCTTTGGACACGGACTTTGAGGCACCCGAAGTGGAAGCGGAAATCTCCGACGCCGAAAGCCCGGTTTCCGCCACGTCAAATTGCGCAGGGGCTCTGGGCAATTTGTCGATGGAGGATGCTCTGCTGGATAGCGACGGAGAGGATCCCAACATCACGGTGATGGAGGCAGGGGAGTCTGAGCAAGCTCATGCTGAGGTTGCTCAAGATAAACCTGAACAAAAGTAAGGCAGCCTCGGCTGCTCTCATCAGTCGTCTTTCTAAAGGTGACTTCGAAGTGGAAATTTAATTTTAGTCGCTCATCATATAATGCATATTAATAAAATGTCCTCTGAAATGTTGCATTTCTCGTATCCTTTAATTGTTTCCAGTTGTTTACATATTTATTTGTATATTGAAGGAAGTGCTCATATTATTAGTGGGCGTGTATTGAACAGCTGACTCTGTAGCTTTTTACTTGAGGAACAGATATAGCTGGCTGCATTTAACCATTCAATCAACTGATTGTCTAGATGCGTTATATCTCTGGTAACATAGGTTAGTATATAAGAACATAAGACAAATATTTGATGTTAAACATATGCATATGTATATATATATATATATAGATATATATTTAACTGTGTCTGTCTATATGCACACTAGACTGGGTCGATTTATTAACCGATATCGCGCCATCGATTTTTCGATAGGATTTGAGCTCAGGAAAAAAAGTTTCACTACGCATACCCAAAAAAATAATTTTCGAGCCTGCGAAATTACATTTTATTGACTTGTTTCGACTTTGATTTTTAAGGTTTTTTTCATGACCTACTAAAAAAATTTTCATTTGATTGTAGAATTTTCATGTATACCCTGTCAGACTCAAAAATATCCGCTATAAACGTTGGCGATAACAGTATTTTGAAAAAAAAAAAAAAAGTATTTTTTCAAATATTTTCAAAAAATCGATGGCGCGATATCGGTTAACTTTCGTCCATCCAAATGGACCCACCTTAATGCACACCCTTAAGCTTGTATTTGCGTGGAATCAACCATGAATGAAATTTGCCCGCCATATGTTTCTTGGGAGTATTCAACTCAAATACAGTTACATATTGACATAAGTACTAACAACACTTTGTGCACAATTCTTGTCAACAAACAAACAAACAAATGCACACACATTCGTATCTGCTCCAGCACTATTCCAGTTGACATATTAGGCCTTCTATGCAACAGGATTACACTAGTTCTCTTACTGGGTATAATAGATTTTACATATATGTCAATTTCAACCCTCATATTAATGCCACTGTAAATAAAGCGAGAGGAGTTTTAGCATTTGTGAAAAAATGGGCAAAAGAGTTTAGTGATCCTTACGTTACAAAAACCCTTTTTACATCATTGGTGAGGCCGATATTAGAATATGCATCGATAATTTGGAATCCGCGTAATCAAGTTCATGTGGATAGACTAGAATCAATTCAAAAACAGTTCTTACTTTTCGCCTTGAGAAATCTTCAATGGGACTCTCCGTACAATCTTCGTCCTTACACTAATCGATTAAAACTAATAAATCTTCCTACCCTTGCAAGTCGTAGAGAAATGCTAGGTGTACTATTTATGGCCAAACTTTTAAATGGATCGATTTCAAGCCCATTTCTTTTGAACGAAGTAAACTTGAATGTTCCATGCCGAGTTTCAAGACATTATAAACCTATAATTCTTAAACAATGCAGAAGCAATTTCCAACTATACGAACCTTTTTTATGTTTGTGTGAAGATTATAACTCTCACTCGAAAATAATTGATGTTTCGGACTCGCTCTTTGCCATAAAAAAGACGGTTCTATCTCTCTTAATAATTAAAAAATTATATTTATACTTTTAATATATTGTATTTTGTGAATCTATATTTCTCAGCTGATGAGTTTCTCTGTAAAAAAAAATCTCATATACTTAAATTTGATACATAATTTTCGGCGTATATAATCCGAAATCTATTAATTTCATACTGTTGGGCTATATTTTAGGGTATCAGGGTTCTAGTGTAAAATACTAATTTATTTTGTGAGATTTTTATATGATAAAGGGGTCGCCTGCATCCTGGTTAATGTAAATAGATGACGCTTAAAATGCCAAAAGGTCTGACCATATCGATGGCTTAGAGGAAAATCTCCATATTTAGGCTATAATCGAACAAAGAGTCAGCGCATATGCATGTTGACAACCACGCTACAGTTGGCAGCCATAATTTCGAAATAGTAAAAGACTTCGTTTATTTGGGAACAGGCATCAACACTAACAACAACATCAGCTCTGAAATCCAGCGAAGAATCACTCTTGCCAATAAATGCTACTTTGGACGAGGTAGGCAATTGAAAAGTAAAGTCCTCTCTCGGCAAACGAAATTAATACTCTACAAGTTACTTGTCGTACCCGTCCCTCTATATAGGGCAGAATGATGGACCATGACAACATCATGTGAAGCGGCTCTGGGAGTGTTCGAGAGAAAAGTTCTTCGAAAGATTTTTTGACCTCTACGCATTGGCGATTACGATTACCGAAGAATATTTAATGATGAGCTGTAAGAGCTCTACGCAGATATCAACATAGTCCAGCGAATTAAAACGCAGCGGTTGCGCTGGCTAGGCCATGTTATGCGAATGAAAGATGACGCTCCGGCTAAAAATCAGAGTTAGATGGCGGCCTCCACTCCACTGGAAGGAATTGGAATTGGCGCCGATTGGCAGAGAAAAGAAGCGACTCGTGCCTTGTTGGACGGCCGTAAACGGTTAAACGCCAATGAAGTAAGTAATTAAGAATATACTTTTTAAAACTAACCTATTTTAGAATTTGTTTCGGTCAAAATATATTGAATTAAAACTCAGATAGGGTGTTTTGGAAACAAATTGTAAGGGCGTTCTTTAGTCGAATTCTAAGATTGGTCGTTTTTGAAACAAATGCATGAAAAGCGAGCATTCGATAAAACTGTAGAATATGATTGGGTATTTTGCTTGTGTAGCAAAACCAAACAAGCCACTATTTACTTGGAAACTCGGGTCTGAACAAATACTCGGTTCTCTCATGAGTTCTAGTATATACTACATCACCACTCCACTAAACTCAGCAGTAGATATGAGTGACTTGTTCACATCGGTTAGAAAAACTGCTCAAAAATTGTTTTAAATACCAACATTCCAAATTCAATTGCCCGCGTCCGAGGAAGGATTTCAAGAAGAAACAATATTAAAGTCAATATCATGTTTTGCAAAGTTATTCTCGAAGCTTATGTCCCAAAACAGATACCGATGCGTATACGTAATATTTGTTTTATTTATTCGGCGTTTAAGGGAGTTACATACTGTAACTGGCCTCAGTAGGACCTTTGTAATACCACAAAACAAAAAACCCCTACCGCCCCTCTTTGAATCATTTTGAGGATCTAACCTTGATGTCATACAAACGACTTGGCATAAATTAACCAGAAAGGGGCTGCTAGACAGCACCAGATAAGATGATTCTTTGTTACCCCGCTTTGTCGTCTTTAGAACTCCTATATCATCAATTACAGGGGGCAGTCCTAGCCTTTCTGCATGCCTATCAACAAGAAAGTGGATAGTACTCCTAGTTTTTTAGTTGCTGCACTTTATGCTGGATCCAACTAGTTATAATGCCTATTAATTTATTATGCAGTGAGCTTATTTTAATTCGAACCATTATGGAGCATTTTCACACCTCTCTTAGATCGGACAGCACGAAACCGCCTAAGAGTCGGTACCTGATATAAGCCAATGCTGGACACTTTCAGAGGAAATTGGTGACAATTTACTTACACCGTTTTTAGCTACACCTCCTGCACACTTCTTCGAAGGTTAATCCCATTCTTTCTGCGTGTGGGCCAAATGACTGTCATCCTTAGTATTTATTTCTTAGACAATTTTAACAAATCTTTATTTTTTTATGGCTATAGTCCATATAAATTCTTTTGGTGATCCTACATGAGTCCGTAGAGAACCAAATTTGAATAGCGGTTCCGAAATCAGTAAAAGTGTCATTTTTTGTGGATGTAAGCAGCATTGATGTCTAACGATGCACCGGTCTTTGCCAGTTTATCTGCTTTTTGTTGCCGTCATGTCGCTGACTTTGCTGCATAGCGCAGTTATCGAGGGCTTGGAAGACATAATTGGCGAGTCCAGTGCCACAAGCGCTGCTTTGCTATCTGAAAATATGGTTTCTCCCACCGATAACAGGGTTCTTCAACAGGAAACAACATGCCTTCTCCATTCCTAGTAGCTCTGCTTGAAAGATACTAGCGGAGTTTGGAAAGCAGATTGAGTGAGCGACTTCTTAGGTGTTCGGAGAAGACCACGGTACCAATACCGCAATCCATTTTGACCCTATCAGTGTATAACAAGGTGACACCCTCCTTGCATATTATGTGAGCTGGCCAATCGGTTCTTTTGGGTATCTTGTATTTAAAGCTATTGTCAAAGCTCAATGTGGAATCTGCCTTCTTAGGATACCGCTGTGGCCATACCGTTCACAACCTAAGTGATCCTTCTACCCCTGCACTGGCTGTCCGATGTACTTTGTTTAGTTATCTAATGTTCTATTGCGGGTCCAGTGCCGGACGGATGGGCCTTATGAATACTGTGTAAAGCCACATCGTAAGCTTTTGTCTTAGGCCCCAGTTTCTTCCAACTATTCTCTTACACCAGTAGTATTCAATGTGCAGTTTCTCTCATCTCTTTTAAGTATTGAGTTTTTAGATTGTTGTTTTATCTTTAGTTTCGCTTGTTGTCTTTTTCGACTCCAAGGTACTTAATCCTAGTTGAGAAGAAGAGCTCAGTGCCGTCAGTGAAGGCTAGCAAAATTGAGATATTTTGGGTTTGTTGCTGATGACCGCTCATGCCGCCTAGGTATGTAGCCTGTCAACAGCACACTGCATATTTTTGCTTTATGTTATGTCCTCCCGAGACGGCGATAAACACGGCGTTTGCATATGTTGCTACCTTAACGCCATTTTTATCGAACTCGAGTAATGCTGCAACACATAGTAGGGGTGTTCTCTTCCAACTTTGGGTATAAACGTGACGTGATTTCCTAAGATCTATTTTGGCCAGGTTGGCTTAGATATCCGACAGCCTGGGGATTGTGGCTTGACGGTATATGCACTATTCTGTCTACACCTAATGATCCCTGCTGGAAATATTTACCATAAAGTTTCTGTCCGCAACTCTTGTAGTCGCACAGCGATCCATGCTTTGAGGAAGAAAACGGCATTGGTTAAGTCTGACAGAGTATCCTGTGGTTGAACAAGAAAACTCTCTTAAGCACAGGGCTGACGCTGACGCCGCCGCCACCCGGTATCCATCTAGGTCCAAAGCCAGCATATCAAGAATGATCAGAAGAGCTTCGCTTACGCTTGCACCACTTATGCTGATCACACTATATCTGTGCCAATTCGCCAAATTGTTTGCCAAAAAAATGCAAAAATGTGTAAGACAAGCTCCACGCATGGCGCACAAAGAAGTTTGCCTCTGTAATTAACATTTGCCGACTGGTTAGTACATGCGCCTAGTTAAATTTTCAGTGCTGGGTGTGTCCCAATGGTCGAAGGAAGAATTGAGACAAATACAACTTAGCGCGTATGGATTTGCGTACCAGGCAGAAGCCTGTATGTAAGCTTTAGCGGTCATGTATGTGTGTCCTTTTGTATGTATATACGTAACTCTGCACTGCGCATGTCAACCAAAAATTTGCCGACTAGGCAACTACAAGCAAACAAACAAACAACAAGAACCACAACTCAAAAGAGGAACAACTGAAGGAATAAAAATCGAAAGTAAAGACAAGCATATGAAGAACTTAACTTGGCCGCAAACACAAGTTGCAATGTGGTTGAAACAAAACATAGGAAAATATTATACTTATATGTGTTGCCTGCTTTTAGGCGCCAAAATGCGTTGATAGCTCAAGTAGGCAGGCATCAAACAAAGATTCAGTCATTAACATTTCGTCATCAAGCGTCTATCAAAGCTATTTGCTTCGGTATTGCGCGCAATTTCTTTTTGTGTTAACGGTTGTTACGACTTTCAACCATCGTTCAATGATGCACACACAGCCAAATGCGCTACGGCCAATGCTGTGTTAGTCAAGCATATGACAGATGTTTTGTAGTCAGTCATATTGCAACCATTTGTGTGGAAATAAGTCAGTCGTTTAAAAGCATCGCAGAATCGCAAAGGCGGCTAAAATCATCAAACTGCCATTAGGCGCATAAATGAAGATTTACCAACAGCAACAATAACAAACTCACGTAAATCAAAAACAAGTTTATTTGGCGCGTAATCTTTCCGGGAAATAGCCAAGTACTTAGGGAAAGTTAAAGAGATTTTAGGAGGCTCTTAATGAGCTTAAATCAGATGGTCAGTGCGCCGAAAATTCCCATTGTGTATAAATATTTGTGTGTGAGAGTTTTCATGGCTATGCTGGTGCGTCTGTGCGCTTATTGCTTCATTGGATTTTTTTTAAAAGTCGTTTTTGAAGCAACAACATCAAATAATCAAATCAAAGTCGAAAACAAGTCAATAGGAAATATTCAATTGAAGTGATTTTGCTCTTAAGGCACAACGAAGCGAAAGTGGAAAAAACAAAAAAAAAAAAAACTAAAAATAAAAATGTTTATACTAAGACGTCCAATACTTTTGATATGGTGGTGAGTCATTACAGTTATAATCATTACCATTCATTACTAAATTTTTTACATGCTTGACTCAAAAAATAAGCAAATCGAAATGCAATTAAATTGAAAAAAAAAAAATAAATAAATAAATTGCTGTATGTAAGTTGCTCTCAATTTTTTGTTATTTGTGACCCATAATGGTTTTTCTTCTGTGACTTTTTTTATTTCAATTTTTTTTTCAAAAATAAAAAAATGTGCGTATAATTGTGTGTGGAATTTGTTCAATCCTCTTAAAGAGGGCTGTTCAAAACTTTTAATATTGCAGTGCAAACCACATGTACACTAAAACTTTTTTAACTTCTTCAACCATCGTAGGAGTGCGGCTCAAATCCCACTCCCGGGAGAAAAGGCTTTGAAGATATTTACAAGAGATATAATCGAAAAAGCTGTCGCTTTGTCCTTCCTGATGTCACTTTGTTTAAATTTTTCCCAAATTATTAAAATAAATTATAAATAAAAAATTGTTTCAAATACATGTTTCATACATTTAAAAGCCATAATGGCAACCCCCGCTTAATTCATACAAAACTTTTTTAAATTAAAAAAAAAATTATTTTGAATGTTTAAAGACGTTTGATGATCCTCTTGATAAATAAATTTTTAATTAAAATTTTTTACAGTGCTACAATATTTTTGAAAAATTTTTTGTTGTAAATTTGTTAATGTGAATTTGAATATCATACCAAAGTGCGTTGGCTTCATATGGAAGTGCTTTTTCTTTACACTTTCATATAAACATCAGCCACTTTCATATAAATCGAATTTAGATGTGAGGGAAAAAAATTTTTTATATTCAAATTGTGAATTTGTATCTGTGCCAATTCTTCTGGGCAAAACAAAAAGAAAAGTGCTATAAGTGTAGAAAGGTTGAACAACTCTGCTCTTAAATATAAACGAAATAGTTTTTTTTTTCTTTTTTTGTAAATTGGTCATTTGAGCAACAGCGCAAAAGAAAACAGCAGTGCCAATTTTTATAAAATTTTGTCGAATTTTTTTTTTCGAAAATAAGAAAAAAAGTTGTTTCATATAAAAAAAAAAGCTATGCGCCTTTTGTATGAATGCAGTTATAAAATACCTTTCAGAAAAATTTCTCAATATAAATTTTGAGCGACTCAACTACAACTCGTACTTTGTGATTTCACTCTAAGTGAAAAGTTTGACAGCTTCTCGAATTTTCGCATTTTTTTCATTTTTTGCATAATTTTAGTTACAGAATTTATGAAATTTTATTCTAAAATTTCCCCAAAAGAAGAATTAATTTGACAAAATTTGATAAAAACTACGACTGCTATTTTTGTGTTCGCTACTGAAGTGAATATTTTACGATATTGAGATCTTTATGATGCGCTTTTGCACACCGCAGTAGTTTTATCATAATCTGGTCAAATACGAAGCATACCTAAAGGGGCTGCAACGAGGTTAGGCAACGAAACTATAGAAAAACTACTTCAAAGCTAGAAAGGGACTAAAAAAATAGCATATTGAATTGCAGTAGTCAAACACACCAAAAAATAGTCATACTCGCTGTTGTCAGATGGATAAAAAAAAGTTTCCAAGACTCACTCAAAACAAACTTCAAACATTTGATCCAGGTCAGTAGTCAGAAATCTGTCTGTGCCAACAAGCAATAACAGCTTAAGTAGAGTTAGAAAGAAGTTGAGTTATCCTTCTTCATCTAAAATTACTTCAGCCTGGAATTATATGCAAATTAATGCGCTTAAAAGTATGAACCATTTGAAGGTTGGTTATTGAAGCATTTTACATTTTACTGAGAGAGTTCCGCTGTCAGTGGTGAAAAATTCGGTAAATTTTGTAAGCCAAAACTTTGAAATATTATTTTAATATAAATGTTAACTTAACTATATTTTCATTAATTAAATTGATTACTGGCATAGAATACCCAATAACTAGTAAACATCCAAATTTTAATGGCAATCGCTCAATCAGGCAATTTTTGTTGCTCAAAGCAATTCACACTAGATACCATACAACGATTTTACTTTTAAAATATTCACCTGAAAAGCTTATAAAATGAATTCTTGTATGGTATCTTCCTTCACAAATCGGCTTCTTATTATATGCAGGCGCCGAAAAGTATGCATCATGATATATATGACTTAAATTTATAGATGATTCGCATCACAGCGTATTTTCGGAGAAGCGTTGTAGATTAATACTAATTTCACACAGACGGCTTATTGAATAATAAAGGCAATTTTCTACATTAAGACGCTTATTGAGCTCAATCTTCCCTACAAAATTCGAATCTATTATTATTTCATTAGTAGCTAATCGAATGCCTAATGAAGTCAAGAGCACAATGCAACTCTGTTGGCAGCGTTCCGCTTCCGTTTCCGTTTCTTAGTTTTCAAAGCAAATGTCACTGTCTGCATGGCGGAACGATACAAGGTGACCGCATCGAACAGCTGATTATAACCTTTTTTATTTGATTTGATACATCAACTACCGGCGCAGTACGATTTGGACATTTGTCCATCGAATTTACAAGTACATGGAATTTTTTTTGTTTGTAGGTATGTCACCATGCTCCCACCTTGTATCGTTCCGCCATGATTGTCTGTCTCATCCTTCATACTAATCGAGCAGTTACTTCTGTGTGAAAGCAAAAAGTTTACGATTTCATTAGCAGGTGAAATGAGATCATTAAGTGTCTGTGTGAAAACACTATAAGACATCGAGTCCCGGGAATCCCGATTCTGAATACCAGGATTCCCAGTCAATTTTGCCATCCCGAAATCTCGGGACTATATTTATTAAAATCTCGGCACCCCGGAATTTTCTTGGGATCACTTATCGCATATTTGTAAAACTTTAATTGATGTATTTTGTTCCTGTTTTTATTTTTTCAAGACCAAATTTTAAATCAAAGGAAATCCTCTGTTTCGGGTAAATTACAGCCTTGTTTAGACGCTATAAAACTCAATGATTTGATTTCAAAGAAATAGATATTTTCCCATCCGTTGGATCTCGTGGTGCACATATTCATTATCCTACTAGCGTGGAATCTGAAAGATGTTTATCAACTTCCGGTTATATGCGTAACAAGTTTAAAAGTATTTCAGTTGAAACTTCACTTGCTTTAATATTATGAGGGTATTTTTAAAATAAAGAAGTATTTTGAATTGACTGAACTTTCATATGTTACACATTTTTTAAAGTGTACAAGACAATTTATATATTTTATTTAAAAGGAAACCAATTTTTCATTTGTTTATAAAATTCAAAAATCTTCGGTATTCGGTGCCTAAGTGTAGATATAGGCTGAGCTTCTGATGTAGGGTTGACCGCCAAGCCGGTGAAAATTAATATCCTGTCTTTTGGTATGAAGTATATGGTGATGGGTAGGTTTCGAATCTTCTGCTCGGCACTGTATGCTTGTGAAAAAGGACGTAGGTTTTACGTATGACCCATCGTCCTACATTCTTTAATTTGCACTTACAGCGACTGTGAAACATTTTCATTACGACGTATTCGTGCTGATCCGGTAAGAAGTGGATTCTATAAGCTACCAGACCACATGCAGCAGAAATGCTATACAAAATGCAGCAGTGCCAACGTTTACATGAGAAAGAACTGGTACGAAGAAACATTTACGTTTATTTAGGATGATGGGTTCTATCGAAATAAATCATGGCGAAAGACCAGATGATCTGACGAAATAGGGTACAATCCTTTAAGAATACACCTTAATCCAGCGCAATCAGACTAGCTGAGATTAAAAAATTAAAAATTGAAACTCGATGATCGGTCAAGCAAAAAACCATGGAAACAGAAAAATGCGCTTCATCTTACTGCATTAAATTCACAAAGTTAGGGTGGACTATTTTCTCATAGCTGGAGTGATAACAAACACCACATGCTTATAAAGTAGGACCCTACAGCTCCAGTTATAAGACATGGCTATCAGAAAACTGCTGATGTTTGACATGCTGAAAGCATTTTTTGTTTCTTTATAACATCAATTTTGGTGTTTGATGGGGATGAGTTTGGTCGACAAACAAATTCTGATTATACTAATAAAACATTCAGCTTTTGGGTCCGTCTTTGCGTTAACCAAATACAGCGACGAACAGCAAAATAGCAAAACAAACTTGTGAGCGGTGGCCAGGTTTCAAAGCGATGGAGCATGGATTCTAGTAGTTTGCTCTATATACTGAACTATCACATCTGTGTAAGAATTCATATCATGACACCTTATAACAGAACTGTTCAAAACCTATACACTTAGAGCACTTTTGTTATTGTTTTTCCCTGAATCATAGGCACAGATACAAATTTATACTTCGAATATAAAAAAAATTTCAAAGCAAAACAAAAACACTCTCATATGATGAACAAGCAATTCGGTATGAAAAACATATTAACCCTAACAAATTCAAAACCAAAAATTATTCAAAAATATTATGGTGCTGAAAAAAATGTATCTTCAAAATTGATGCAATAATATTACTCCAGCCATTAAAGGGTTGGACATCGGAATTTGAGAATTTGCATACGCCTTTATTTTGACATTATTTTAATGGTTCTAAAAGTCATGGTAAGTAGCATGTGAGCGTCTTAATATGTTCGAGACCTGCAGTTGCAATGTACGTCTTGCTTGAGTTTCGCGCTCAGTTCGTAGTTGAACATTATGAAATTCCGCACAGGTCCAGCCTGAAATGCCTTTTCCTGGTCTCAACCATTTATTAATTAGATATTAATGAAGCGAACTAGGTCAAATATTGTATTTGGACCTACATTTATGTCATCAGCAACATCAATTCAAATTTTTAAGAAATGGGCGTGGCTCCGTCTTTTTCAAACTCAGTTTTTTACCACAATTCCGAAGCTGTAACTTTGATAATAATTCATGTATCATAAAAAAATTCGTGAAGATGATCTTAATGCCATATTAATGACAATAACAATTAAAGTAAATAGCCACTGGTGTTGAGTGAAGTTGTCGTGCTGGATTTTGAGAATTAAGTTGAATTGCTTTTGAGTATGTGATGATATAACGATTTATGAAACGCTTTAAGGAATCGAAAATTGAAACTATTGAGTTTTAGCAGCAAGTTTAAATTCTTGGAGCTTGTTTTATTACCAGAAGTTTATATAAGTTTCTAATTTTAGATTTTTAAAACTGCTTTGGTTTTGTTTCAAACCCAGAAGTGACTACAAGTTTATTTTATTAAATTTTTTGTAACTTTTTTGGTTTTGGTTTGAAACAGTTTTAATACTTTTAACTTATTGTTAAAACAAGTTTTAAATTGAAATCGAATAAAATTAAAAAACACAATAGTAAATGGAGAGGTTTTCAATTTAGTTGAAAAATTATTCAAAAATTGATTTAACCGATGAATAAATTGAAACGCTCGTATTTCTAACCGTGGGGAAATTTTTAGCAAATTCCTAAATTAATTTCTTCTTGATATATGTATATGGGAACGACTTTCAGTCATTCCTTATCAAATTTGGTTTAGAGACAATTCAGTTTCGGCACTGTGTCATCAAATAACGTCCAGTCGGAAAATTAATTAATTCTTATTTTCGATATTACACATAAACAAACATAAATGAATTTCGTAACTGAAACTATGCAAATCAATCTAAAAAACTTTTTCGAAAATTGGAAAAAAATTTTTGTTATTAATTAGCTGGGAGTTCCTTTTTAATAATAATAATAATAATAACAATAATAGTAATAATAATAATAATAACAAAATAATAACAGTTAGAAATTATACATATACTACATTGTTAAATAAGTGAATTTTTAGCACGTAAAATTTTTATTTTTATTTTATTTATTTTAATTTTATTTTTTTTGTTACGAGTTAAGAGAGGATAAGACAGTTTTCTTCATGGCAAAAAGTGAATCCGTTATATCAAATGAATTAGAATGAGTACTAAAATCATGATACAAACACCGAAAAGGTTCATTTGATTCGAAATTAGTTCTACATCTTCTCAAAAGAAGACGTTTGTAATGTCTTGACGCTCGTGATGTGACATTGAAGTTTACTTCGGTCAAAAGAAGCTTTAACTGACTAGTATAAGGGTGAAGATTATACGCAGAGTCCCACTGAAAATTCCTTAAAGATAAAAGTAGAAATTTCTTCTGTATTGATTCAAGTCTATCTGCATGAATTCGATATTTTGGATTCCAGACTATTGATCCGTATTCTAGTATCGGTCTAACTTAAGTGATGAAAACGGCTTTAGTTACATAAGGATCACTAAATTCTTTGCACCACCGTTTCACTAATGACTCTAGCCTTATTGACAGTAGCATTAATATGAAGGTTGAAACCAAGTATAGCTAAGTTTAGCATCTATACGTAAGAGGCTGCTGGCAAAGATCTTCGAGATAGGCACATGCACTGCTTTTATTGAGGTTCAGCGGCATGGAATTTACGTTGCATCAAGTAACTTGGAGTTTAAATCCGCTTGAAGCAGGGGGCATTCTATATGAACGCATAAGGCCTAAAAGGTTTTAAATCATCAGCATGCACTAATATTTTGGAATTGTGTTTTTAAGATTGGGTTGCATAGTTTTAGTTAGAAAATAAAAAGCAATTTCTTTTCTTTTGTGCATTATCAATTTAGAGCGTGCTTTTTCTTGTTTTAAACTTCAATATTTAGGATCTTCATATTTTCGTATAATAACTGCGAAAGCCATTTGCTAGACAGGAGAATTTTCGCTTTGAAGCTGAATTAGCTCCGAGTGCATAATAATATGCTTTAAGAGGCCTTTTTAATCCCTGCCTATGTAGTCCGGATCTTTACCTTTAAATTATAAAGTGCACTAAAATTACTAAATTATATACGTCCATGTCATTTTAGCTATTTTATGCTCTGCAGCGCTCAAATATAATTAAATGCCTTTAACTTTTTTATTGTTATAAAATACCGCAAATATGAACTCCATCCCTACTTAAGTATCATTTATGTGTCTCATTCAATTTTGAGGTAGTTTAACAAGGCGTAAGAAATTATTACTCCAATTTTTTGTTAACTACATCAAAAAATCCAAAACAAAATTCAAAGTGAGTCTTTTTAATACGAGCTTCACTTTTACATTACGTCAGATATCAATCAATTACAAGTTCCAAAAGTAAGTTTCGAAATTTCCTTACCAGCATAAGTTGTGTTGAAAGTTTTTCTAAAGTTACATAAATTGATAAAATGCACAGTGGATTTGTGCGTATGTACATTCGGATAGTCCTCTTAAGCTATTGTAGCGAGTTTCAGCAAATTCTCGATAATTTTGCTCCTTCTGTTATCGTACGAATCATTGAACTGTAGACTATATAAACGCATATGTTCTGCATATTAAATGCTCTTTACTAATTTTACTACTATGGTAGTAGACCTTCACAATTAAATGTATCCGCGTACTTCATTTGTAGCGTGTTAAAATAAGATTGATTGATTATTTCTTAGCTTGCGCTGCTTTTACACTCTTCCAGGGTCTAAATTTTCATGAACAGCCTTTGCGAATAGTTGCTCATTTACTTCTAGTATGTGTATCTCATATTAGATTTGGCTATATACTGTATACTTGGGGTTGATATAAGATCATATGCGCATTTTGTTGTTGTGGACATCTCTGCATATCGTATTCACTATTATCTTCTGTGTATATGTTTGTACATGCCTGATGGTTTGGCTATTTTTTAAACGGTTTTTATTTAGCTTGACTTGACAGGCCGGCTGTTGTTTAAGAATTTTGTAATTAAAATTCAGGTAACTTCCGGATAAGCTCTAAGCTTTAACCTTGGAATATAGTTCAGTACCCGATGACAAAGCAAAAATAAGAAAAAACTCGGATAGGTGGCGCATGGATCAAAATATTTCAAAATTGTATTTTTGGTCCGATTTGGCGCATATTTGGAACACATAATACATACATACATATAAAGCGACCTATGAAAAAATTTACGCTAGGTGGCGCAAGTATCAAGACATTCAAAAAAATCGTTTTTGTGCTCCGGTTTGGCTCATATTTGGAACACACATATTACATACATGAACAGAAAGCGACATATGAAAAAATCGCCGCCAGGTGCGCAAGGATCGAGATATTAAAAAAATCGCATTTGTGGTGCGATCTGCCTCATATTTGAAACAAATATTACATATAGTCCGGTAGAAGTGACATCAAAATACTTTGGAGGGAGGGACAAGCATACGTGGCGCCGAGTCGAGTTAAGTCTTTGGAAGGATTATGTATTGAGGAATGAGATTGTAGTAAATTGTCAGGAAAGAGTCCTTGTAATAATGAGTCACTAAACATTGTGTGCCTGAAGCAAGTTTAATTGAATGGTCAAAGCACAACCGATTTTCTCGTGGATTCTTATTTTATGGACCAAATTATGTCAGAATCCAAAATTTAATCTTTTTCTACAGGACCGTTTTTGAAAAAATTCGATTTAAGTTTTGAAAATAGCAAAAAATCAGTACTGACTTTTTTGATCTTTTTTGATTTGTGGTCCGATTTGGCTCATATTTGGAACACATAATACATTCAAGAATAGAAATCGACATATGTAAAAAATTGCCGCTATGTGGCGCATGGATCGAGATATTCACAAAAATCGTATTTGTGGTCCGATTTGGCTCATATTTGGAACAAAATCGACTTATGAGAAAAAAATCGCCGCTAGGTGGCGCAAGGATCGATATATTCACAAAACTCGTATCGAAAATTTTTAATATCTGGATCTTTGCGCCACCTAGCGACAATTTTTTCCGTAGGCCGTTTTCTATTTATGTATGTATAATGTGTTGCAAATAGGAGCCAAATCGGACCACAAATAAGATTTTTGTGAATATCTCGATCCATGCGCCACCTAGCGCCAATTTTTTTGCATAGGTCGATTTCTATTCTTATATGTATTATGTGTTCCAAATATGAGCCAAATCGGACCACAAATCAAAAAAGGTCAAAAAAGTTAGTACTGATTTTTTGCTATTTTCAAAATTTAAATCGAATTTTCTCAAAAACGGCTCGGTAGAAAAAGCTTAAATTTTGGATTCTGACTTAATTTGGTCCATAAAATAAGAATCCTCGAGAAAATCGGTTGTGCTTTGACCCTTCAATTAAACCTGCTTCAGGCACACCGTGTAAATGAACTAAATAGAATGAGAATGAAATCATATGCAAATAAATAAAGTTTAAAAACTTGAAAATAAAATAATTTAAAAAAAAATGTTTAAGTTAAACGTTTTTATTGAAAACAATATTTACATTAAATAATAATAATACTAAAACTTACTTACTTACTTAATTGGCGCTTAACCGTCTAAACGGTTATGGCCGTCCAACAAGGCGCGCCAGTCGCTCCTTCGCTCCGCCAACCGGCGCCAATTGGTCACACCAAGGGAGTTTAAATCGTTTTCCACCTGGTCCTTCCAACGGAGTGGGGGCCGCCCTCTACCTCTGCTTCCATAGGCGGGTTCCGATAGAAACACTTTCTTGGCCGGAGCATCATCTTTCATTCGCATAACATGGCCTAGCCAGCGCAGCCGCTGCGTTTTAATTCGCTGGACTATGTTGATGTCTGCGTATAGCTCGTACAGCTCATCATTAAATCTTCTTCGGTACTCGCCATCGCCAACGCGTAGAGGTCCATAAATCTTTCGAAGAACTTTTCTCTCGAACACTCCCAAAGCCGCTTCATCTGCTGTTGTCATGGTCCATGCTTCTGCCCCATATAGCAGGACGGGTACGATAAGTGACTTGTAGAGTATGATTTTCGTTCGCCGAGAGAGGACTTTACTTTTCAATTGCCTACCTAGTCCAAAGTAGCATTTATTGGCAAGATTGATTCTTCGCTGGATTTCAGTGCTGATGTTGTTGCTAATGTTGATGCTGGTTCCCAAATAAACGAAGTCTTTTACTATTTCGAAATTATGGCTGCCAACAGTAGCGTGGTTGCCAAGGCGCATATGCGCTGACTCTTTGCTCGATGACAGCAGGTACTTCGTTTTGGCCTCATTCACCATCAAACCCATCTTTACCGCTTCTTTTTCCAGCTTGGAGTAAGCAGAACTAACAGCGCGGGTGTTTAGGCCGATGATATCAATGTCATCAGCATATGCCAGTAATTGCACGCTTTTATAGTATATTGTTCCAGTGCGGTTAAGTTCTGCAGCTAGTATAATTTTCTCCAGCATCAAATTAAAGAAATCGCACGATAGGGGGTCACCCTGTCTGAAACCTCGTTTAGTTTCGAACGGCTCGGAGAGGTCCTTCCCAATTCTGACTGAGCTGATGGTGCTGCTCAACGTCATTTTGCACAGCCGTATAAGTTTTGCGGGGAAACCAAATTCAGACATAGCGGCATATAGGCAGCTCCTTTTCGTGCTGTCGAAGGCGGCTTTAAAGTCGACGAAGAGGTGATGTGTGTCGATTCTCTTTTCACGGGTTTTTTCCAAGATTTGGCGCATTGTGAAAATCTGGTCGATGGTAGATTTACCAGGTCTGAAGCCGCACTGATAAGGTCCAATCAGCCGGCTCACGGTGGGCTTCAATCTTTCGCACAATACACTTGAAAGGACCTTATATGCGATATTAAGAAGGCTGATTCCACGATAGTTGGTGCATTTTGCAGTATTCCCCTTCTTGTGGACTGGGCAAAGAACACTTAGATTCCAACCGTCGGGCATGCTTTCGTCCGCCCATATTTTGCTAAGAAGCTGCTGCATGCGCCTTACCAACTCCTCGCCGCCGAACTTGAATAGCTCCGCAGGCAATCCATCAGCGCCCACGGCCTTGTTGTTTTTCAATCTGGTTATTGCTATTCTAACTTCGTCATAATCGGGCGGGGGGACATATATTCCATCATCATCGATTGCGGGATCGGGTTCTTCATCTCTGCGCGGTGAATTGCTGCCTCCATTTAGGAGAGCAGAGAAGTGTTCCCTCCATAATCTAAGCACTCTCTGGACATCAGTTACAAGGTCGCCGTTTTCATTCCTACAGGAGTTTGCCCCGGTCTTAAAACCTTCCGTCTGTCGCCGTATTTTTTGGTAGAATTTTCGGGCGTTATTCCTGGTGGCTAGCAGCTTAAGCTCCTCGCACTCACGCCTTTCTGCTTCTGCTTTTTTCTTCCTGAAAAGGCGTCTCGCTTCCCTTTTCAACTCACGATAGCGTTCACACACTCCTCTTGTCGCGCTCGCTTTTAACGTAGCCCTGTAGGCAGCGTCTTTTCTTTCGGTTGCAACGCGGCATTCTTCATCATACCAGTTGTTTTTTCGTGGCCGCCGGTAACCAATTTTTTCCTCGGCGGCAGTATGAAGTGCTTTGGAGATATGCTCCCACTGCTCCTGTATTCCTTCAGGATGAGTTGTGCCCTCAGAGAGCAGGTGTGAGAGTCGAGTTGCGAAATCATTGGCAGTCTGTTGTGATTGAAGCTTTTCGACGTCTAGCTTTCCTTGTGTTTTTTGTTCCTTGTTTTTAGCCGCGTTGAGGCGGGTGCGTATTTTGGCTGCAACGAGATAATGGTCCGAATCGATGTTAGGTCCTCGGATCGTTCGCACATCTAAAACACTGGAGGCATGCCGTCCGTCTATCACAACGTGATCGATCTGATTGCGAGTATTTCGATCAGGAGACAGCCATGTAGCTTGATGTATCTTTTTATGCATGAACCTTGTGCTTGATATGACCATGTTTCGAGCACCGGCAAAGTCAATCAGCCTCAGTCCGTTAGGAGAAGTTTCATTGTGTAGGCTGAACTTTCCGACTGTAGGGCCAAAAACACCTTCTTTGCCCACCCTGGCGTTAAAGTCGCCAAGCACGACTTTTATATCATGACGGGGGCAGCGCTCGTATGTGCGTTCTAATTGTTCATAAAAAGTGTCTTTCACCTCATCGTCTTTCTCCTCTGTCGGCGCATGGGCGCAGATGAATGATATATTAAAAAATTTTGCTTTTATTCGAATAGCGGCGAGACTCTCGTCCACAGGCGTGAACGCTAAAAGCAAGAAAATAATTAGGTAAGTCCTAGGTACTAGTCACCACACTCCCCATCAACCTAGGGCGTTTATCAGACAATTAAAAAAAAGCTTTGTGAACGTGAAATTTCTAAAAATGTGAGGCGTAGCATAACCTGATTAAGGTTCAGTTGGTCTTACTTATCACTATCAAAAAAATTTGACGTGTCCAACGCTTTTATTTGATTTGTAATCAAAGCCCTAGATTGATGAGGAGTGCGAATACTAGTACCTAGGACCTACCTAAATCTTTTCTAGCTTTTAGTATTATTATTAATTAATGTATGTATTGTTTTCAATAAAACCGTTTAACTTAAAATTTTTTTTATTTATTTTGCTGTTGTTGTTGTCCAGCATTTATAACAAATGGCATAGTGGCGCATCGAAACTGCTAATATTTACCACACAATATTGTGACGAATATTAGCAACACTAAGGGATACTATCATCTCTAAGCCGATGCTAAGCAGTGACTTGTATACACATCAATAGATCAATCATTATGTCTACACATATGCACGTACACGCAGTGGAGAAGAGACGCACAAACACATGCAGATATATTATCTGAGATGCTCCCAAAAGTATGCAATTATAATTGTGGAAGTGTCGCTCACAAATACACGCGCATATGAGAAGCTATGCACGTGCATCTGTAGTTATAATTATATAGCAGTAACTAAGTAAATTATGGAAGGGCCTAGAAGTATGCAAACGAGAAATCGCACAGTATAAAAGCAGCGACAGTGGAGGCGCGACAATCAGTTTGAGTTAAGTAAGCTTTCAGTAAGCGAAGTATAAGTGTTATTGTGAAGTACTTTAATAAAGCCGTTTTGCATAATTGAAGAGTGGAGTTATTTATTCAACAGTTTAGTGATTCGAACGTTAACAGAAAGTTGCAAATAAGAGGATTTGCACTAAAATCGTTACAATATATACGTTTTTACCAATCTTCAACAGTAAATCCTAGGACAAAATAGCCACATACAATTTTTGTGCCAAGAGTGTTTTAATCAACGTTCCGACTTCGAAATCAAGAATTGATATATTAAAAAATATGACCACTCTGCACTACGCGACTCTTCTTAACCGGTTCCGATCAGGACCAAAGTTCATACTTAATCGGGACCAAAATTTATGTGTGATGTTTTTTACCATAATATTAACGTTTGAAAGGGTGAAGCACCACCCTAATATTCATATAAATATGTACCTATATTTAAATTGAATAAGTCAAATAATTAACCGACTTCTGTTGCTCCAATTATGGTGATAATGGTTCGAGTTACGATTGAAGTGATAGGCACAAATTTAGGAAATGCATATCAGTTACACTTACGGTATCATCAGCAATTTGTACGGTCATGGTGGCATTTCGATTAAATCTGAAACGCGTTTTCATGCATTCTCATAAAATGACCTTTCCCGCGCAGCCTTTGAGCTTTTATGCGTTGTACTATGCCCATGTTTGCATCGAACTCTTGCTGCTCATCCTTAACCCGCTTCGATACATTCCTTTACTACCTCAAGAGCTATCACTTCTGCTCTGCATAATTGCAAGCTCTTGTAGACCGTGTTTTACTTCCTGGGTGATTCATTGAAAACCCCAACTCTGTATTATAAAAAAGAAGGTTTCACAAATGTGGACCGGTGGGTCTTAGTTTACGAAACAAGGATGACTTTATTTTAACTTTCGCTTTTGATCTCAGTCACTTGCGAGTAGCCAGTTTTTTCTAAGCCATGGGCCAAGAAGTGAAATCCAAAAAGCTTTATATAAATTCCTCACAATTCAAAAAAGTAGACATTTCATTTGCGCATGTAAAAAGTATACTTTTTATTAAAATTACTCATATATATATATTTATTTTACATTTTCCTCTGTTATATGTCCTTTGGGGTTTGGCTTATGCCAAGGAGATCGCTAGTTTCTACTCTAGCCACTACGTTCACAGCTTTGCCTGCAGGCAGCTAGAGAACAGAAACGATTTGAATTACCATCACAGCCCAGATATTGGTAACGAGTACAACGTCTTGTTCTCGCATTAAAACCCCATCTTACGCCGGCTTGGCAGCCTCTACCACTGCTACCGCTCACAATGGGGCTTTGACAATTGGGACGACCTGTAAGGATATGTGTAAAACTTGTATTACGAATAATCGATTTGTTATTAACTTACTTGGCGCATTTGGACACTGAGCTTGTGCCTGATCTAGGATGAGGCAAACAACCGATAACAAAAAGAAAGCAACGAATTTCATACTAAGAAAGAGTTGAAAATTTTCCGCTGAAGTAGCTTGTGAGTTGATATTGAGCTCAATTAGCAGGAGCTAAGAATAATTTTATGTGGTAGTCAGGCGCTTTTATATAAATTTTTTTGTAGCAAGCTTTGAGATTTGTATTTTAAGGCCTTACAATATCGTAATGCAATGAATGGATTGAATAGGTCCAATACAATACAATATTATTAAAACGACCTTTTTATTTTTTATTTTTTAATATTTTTATACTCAGTTGAGCAGAGCTCACAGAGTATATTAAGTTTGATTGGATAACGGTTGGTTGTACATATATAAAGGAATCGAGATAGATATAGACTTCCATATATCAAAATAATCAGGATCGAAAAAAAATGTGATGAGCCATGTCCGTCCGTCCGTCCGTCCGCCCGTTAACACGATAACTTGAGTAAATTTTGAGGTATCTTGATGAAATTTGGTATGTAGGTTCCTGAGCACTCATCTCAGATCGCTATTTAAAATGATATCGGACTATAACCACGCCCACTTTTTCGATATCGAAAATTTCGAAAAACCGAAAAAGTGCGATAATTCATTACCAAAGACAGATAAAGAGACGAAACTTGGTAGATGCGTTGAATTTATGACGCAGAATAGAAAATTAGTAAAATTTTGGACAATGGGCGTGGCACCGCTATAGTGTTAACTACTTTGTACTCTTTACTTTAATTTTTAAAATAATTTTAATTGAGTTTTCCTGTTAACTTAAAATTTTGAATAACTTCAAAAAAAGAAAATTCTAATTAGTTGGAAAATATTTAAACTCAAAAATAAAACAAAAATAAATTTTATATTACAAACCAAAACAAAAGTTTTTAAAATATCAACTTGAATGTTGATATATTGGCGATCCTACCAACGATCCTTCTGACCTACTCTCGATTTACGCGATAACAAAATTACGAAAATTCCGGATGAAATTTCGCTGTTAAAAAATCTAATAAAACTTGATTTTACAAATAATTCAACAACTAATCTACCATTGTCATTGACCTCCTTGGTACATTTAATTAACTTACAAATCGACGGCAATTCGATTAAATCCATACTACGCGTATTCTATGAACATTACGTGAACGTGCGTGTGCCTCTATCGAAAAACAACAACATCTTTATCAAAGTGATACATCATCGACAATTTCATTTATACCAAATAGTTCATATAACATGAGTGCAGATAGTTTGAATAGCCCACGTCGTCCAACTGACGACTGTAATGACAATACAATATCTTTCAACAATTCTTGATGAGGTATTCCAAACGAAATCAGAGGAGAGCATATTAGCTACATACGTTAATTTATCTAAAAATCTTCTCGAAACATTGCCTGAATCGCTTCAATTTCTCAAAAGATATTTGCTCATCAGAGAAATCGATATACATAACTCAATAGACCTTCTAATCACCAGACTGGCCAGACTTCCAACTACAATCAAAACGAAAATATTTATCAACAATCAAAATTTCTCGAATAACGTAAATGCCATTGCCAATCATCAATCAACTACTTATTAATTTTAATATTTTTTTATTAAATTTAATTTTATGTAAGTACAATTTTTATTCTAATATTAAATTTAAAATTTTTCAATTATAATTTAAATTAAAATTTTAAACCTTTTAAATTTCAAATTTATTTTAAGATTATTTTTATATCTTAAAAATTTTAATATACGTTATTTAAATTTATTTATTTTTTATATAAAATTAAATATTGTATTTAAATTGTTAACTCCCTTTCCAAAAAATTCTTAAATATTTTCTTATTTTCAAATTTTTCATTTAAATTTCTTTTCATATGGTTCTACGTTCACCAATACGAACTCGTAAATTTACAAATGCAGAAAATCAAAATATCAACCATACAAATAACATCATGACTCACAATACAACTCAAAATTCTAACATTAATACAACACAAAACAACATCTCTAATACAACACAAAATACTTCAACACAAGATAACTTTACAAATTTTCCTTCTACTAAATCTATTAAATTACCACAATTTTGACAAGATTGTCCTGATGCCTGGTTTTTGCTTGTTGAAGGACAATTTGAAATTAACAATATCAATGATGACAATTTAAAATTTCAAAATGTTCTAATTACTCTTCAACGAGATACTATATCTAAAATTTTAGATGTTATTAACCCTCCTCCTCTTTTTAATAAATATGATACAATCAAAAAAATTATATGTGAAAGATTTTCTCTTAGCGAAGAAAAACGATTAGAACAATTATTTTCAAAAACTGAACTTGGTGATCGTTCACCATCTGAATTATTCAGATTTATGAAATCACTTATAGGTACTGACTCCATTGTAAGTCAAGAATTACTTTTCAAATTATGGATTCGTAAATTGCCACAAGAAATACAAATCCATTTAACTTCTAGTAACAATCAAAATAAAGATGAAGTAATTATTTTAGCTGACAAACTTTTTGATTTAATCAACAAACGTCATTCTTCCAAATCTCCTGTAGTCTCAAGTATAAATAATAATATTTTAGAACAATGCGTTAAAAATTTAACTGAATTAACTACGGCTATTTATCAAAATTTAAATAAAATTTCTAATGATATTAATCAATTACAAATCCGTTCAAGATCTAAAGATAGAGATAGATCTAAATCTCGAAATTTTTCAAGATCAAGAAATTTTTCAAACAATCGTAAATTTAATTCACAAACAACTATTTGTTGGTATCACAAACAATTTAAGAATAACGCTCTTAAGTGTATACCCCCATGCAATTTTAATCAAAATCACAATTCAAATTCCGAACAAAATTTAAACTGAAACGATCCATTATGACGGTGACGGATAATGGAACTATTATTAAACCTACTCGTCGCCTATTCATATTTGATAAATTCAATAAACTTAATTTTCTTATCGATACAGGTGCAGTTGTATCAGTTATTCCTTTTTCTAAATTTAAAATTTATAAAAGAAATTCGGATCTTACTTTGACCGCAGCAAACGGTTCTTCAATTGAAACTTTCGGTACAAAACTACTTAAAATTGATTTAGGTTTAAGAAGAGATTTTGAATTTCCATTCATTATTGCGAATATTGATACACCAATTTTAGGAGCAAACTTTTTAGAAAAATTCGGAATTATTGTCAATATTAAAAATAAAGAAATAATGGATTCTACTACAAAAATTAAAGTTACTGGATCTTCTGGATTTTCTGATATTTTCTCACTCAAAATTCCTATTGTCGAAAATAAGTTTTCAAAATTACTTAATGAATTTCCATCTATTACCTGTGAACCAGATTATACTAAAAAAGTTAAACACCATACGGTTCACAGGATAGAAACAAAAGGTATTTTACCATTTTCGAAACCCAGACGTCTTGATCCAATCAAACTTAAAATTGCTAAAGCTGAATTTGAATTTTTAGTTAAAACGGGTATATGCAGACCCTCAAATTCTCCTATTGCATCTCCACTTCATCTCGTTCCTAAAAAAGAACCAAATGATTGGAGACCTTGCGGAGACTATCGAAGACTTAATTTTATTACTACACCAGATCGGTATCCTTTACCACATATTCACGATTTAACAATTGATTTAAAAAACAAACAATTTTTTTCCAAAATTGATCTTGTGCGTGCCTACCACCAAATTCCAATGGCAGAAGAAGACATTCATAAAACTGCAATAACTACCCCTTTTGGAATGTTTGAATTCGTAAGAATGCCTTTCGGTTTACGAAACAGTGCTCAAACTTTCCAACGCTTTATTAATGAAGTATTTTCTGATTTCGATTTTGTATTTACATACATTGATGACATTCTTATTGCCAGTGATAATGAAGATCAACATATAAATCATTTAAAATCAGTTTTCAAAAGACTTGAAGAATATAATTTAAATATCAAACCTTCAAAATGTACTCTCGGTGTAAATAAATTAAATTTTTTAAGTTACGAAATTTCAGGCGAAGGTATTAAACCATCTTTAGATAGAATTGAAATCATAACAAATTTTGAAAAACCAATTTCTATAAATAAATTACAAAAATTTTTAGGTATGATAAATTACTATCACAGATATATTAAAATGTTAGCAACAGAACTTAGTCCTCTGCATGAAATGTTAACACATGCAATTAAAAACAAACTCAAACAATTAAATTGGACAAATGAAACCACAACAGCTTTCGAAAATGTTAAAAAACTTTTTGCTAAAAATACTTTACTTACACATTTCGACAAAAATGGTACTTTATCATTAGCAGTAGATGCATCAAATGTTGCTATTGGAGCAGTTCTTCAACAAACTAGCAATAATATACTAGAACCCTTAGCTTATTTTTCAAGAAAATTAACTACAACAGAAACTAAATATTCAACATTTGATCGTGAACTTTTGGCAATTTATAATTCAATTAAACATTTTAAACATTTTCTTGAAGGTAGAACTTTTACTATTTATACTGATCATAAACCTTTAATTCATGTTCTAAATTCTAAAGTAGATAGATCTCCTCGTCAACTACGTCATCTTGAATACATTGCTCAATTTACAAATGATATTCAATATATACGTGGAAAAGACAACATAGTTGCCGACACACTTTCCCGTATTCCAGAAATAAATGCAATTTCAACTCAAGATATAAATTTAGAAACTTTATATAAAGAACAGCAAACTGATACATCTTTACAAAAAACCATTTCTGATCCAAATTCTAAAAATAATTTAAAAGAAATTCATATTCCAATTATTAATTTAAACATATGGTGTGATGTTTCTCTACAACCTTTTCGACCTTATGTTCCACATTCTATGAGAAGAATTATATTTGACAAAATTCACTCATTATCTCATCCAAGTATAAGAACAACTAGAAAATTAATTCAAAATAAATATTATTGGCCTAACATGCGTAAAGAACTTAACGATTGGACTTCATCTTGCATCAATTGTCAAAAATCCAAAATTTCAAGACATACTAAATCTCCTATTCAAAAAATTCAAATGCCATCAGGTCGTTTTGAACATATTCATATGGATATTGTTGGACCTCTTCCAGTATCAAATGAAAATTGTTATATTTTAACAATTATTGATAGATTTTCACGTTGGCCTGAAGCTTATCCACTTAAAGATATTTCAACAAATACTATAGTAAAAACTTTTATTCAAAATTATATACCACGATTTGGTATACCATTGAATATTACAGTAGATCAAGGTTCACAATTCACCTCAAAATTTTTTACGGAATTAACTAAACTTTTAGGTTCTCATAAAATTCATACATCTCCTTACCATCCCCAAGCAAATGGCATGATAGAGAGATTTCATCGAACTTTAAAAGCAGCAATTATAGCATCAAACGACTCGGTTCATTGGTCTGACATTTTACCATTCATTCTACTTGGTTTACGAACTTCTATTAAAGAAGATTTAAAATGTTCATCTGCTGAACTTGTTTATGGCCAAACACTTAGAATACCTGGTGAATTAATTATTTCAAATAGTAATAAAGAACATGATTTTTCTAATGACGCTCTTCATAAAATAAGAGAATATTTTTCGCTTGTTCGTTCTAAAGTGTTTCATCATAATAAAGAAAAATTTTTCGTTCCTAAACAATTAGAAAATTGTGAGTATGTTTTTGTTAAAGTTCTTCGTAAATCTAATTTAGGATCACCTTATGAAGGACCGTTTAAAGTTATCTCTAAGAAAAATAAAACATTTACAATTCAATACAAAAATACTATTAAAAATATTTCAATTGATTTACTTAAACCAGCAAACATACTTATTAACACTAATTTAAATACAAATACATTAAACAACAAAAAACAAAAAAAGGTTACTTTTAATATTAATTAATAATTTGTTTGTTTCAAATTTTCTTGGAGGGGGAGTAAATATAGTGTTAACTACTTTGTACTCTTTACTTTAATTTTTAAAATAATTTTAATTGAGTTTTCCTGTTAACTTAAAATTTTGAATAACTTCAAAAAAAGAAAATTCTAATTAGTTGGAAAATATTTAAACTCAAAAATAAAACAAAAATAAATTTTATATTACAAACCAAAACAAAAGTTTTTAAAATATCAACTTGAATGTTGATATAACCGCCCACTTTTAAAAGAAGGTAATTTAAAAATTTTGCAAGCTGTAATTTGTCAGTCGTTGAAGATATCATGATGAAATTTGGCAGGAACGTTACTACTATTATTGTATGTATGCTTAATAAAAATTAGCAAAATCGGAGAAGGACCACGCCCACTTTTAAAAAAAAAATTTGTTTAAAGTAAAATTTTAACAAAAAATGTAATATCTTTACAGTATAAATTATGTCAACATTCAACTTCAGTAATGATATGGTGCAACAAAATACAAAAATAAAAGAAAATTTCAAAATGGGCGTGGCTCCGCCCTTTTTCATTTAATTTGTCTAGGATACTTTTAACACCATAAGTCGAACAAAAATTAACCAATCCTTTTAAAATTTGGTAGGGGAATAGATTTTATGACGTTAACTGTTTTCTGTGAAAACGGGCGAAATCGGTTGATGCCACACCCAGTTTTTATACACAGTCGTCCGGCTGTCCTTCCGCATGGCCTTTAACATGATAACTTGAGTAAAAATCGACATATCTTTAATGAACTTAGTTCACGTACTTACTTGAACTCACTTTATCTTGGTATGAAAAATGAACGAAATCCGACAATGACCACGCCCATTTTTCGATATCGAAAATTACCAAAAATGAAAAAAATGCCATAATTCTATACCAAATACGAAAAAAGGGATGAAACATGGTGAGGTAATTGGATTGTTTTACTGACGCGAAATATAACTCTAGAAAAAACTTTATAAAATGGTTGTGACACCTACCATATTAAGTAGAAGAAAATGAAAATGTTCTACAGGGCGAAATAAAAAACCCTCAAAATCTTGGCAGTTGTCACATATATAAATAAATTAGCGGTATCCAACAGATGATGTTCTGGGTCACCCTGGTCCACATTTTGGTCGATATCTGGAAAACGTCTTCACGTATACAACTACCACCACTCCCTTTTAAAACTCTCACTAATACCTTTAATTTGATACCAATATCGTTCAAACGCATTCTAGAGTCACCCCTGGTCCACCTTTATGGCGATATCTCGAAAAAGCGTCCACCTATAGAACTAAGCCCCACGCCCTTTTAAAATACTCATTAACGCCTTTCATTTGATACCCATATCGTACAAACAAAGTCTAGAGTCACCCCTGGTCCACCTTTATTGCGATACCTCGAAAAGGCGTCCACCTAGAGAACTAAGCCCCCCCCCCCCCCCTTTTTTTTAAAATACTCATTAACATCTTTCGTTTGATACCCATATTGCACAAACGAATTCTAGAGTCACCCCTGGTCCACCCTTATGGCCGTATCTCGAAACGGCGTCCACCTATGGAACTAAGGATTACTCCCTTTTAAAATACTCATTAAAACCTTTCATTTGATACTCATATCGTACAAACAAAGTCTAGAGTCACCCCTGGTCCACCTTTATGGCGGTATCTCGAAACGTTGTCCACCTATGGAACTAAGGATTACTCCTTTTTAAAATACTCATTAACACCTTTCTTTAGATACCCATATTGTACAAACAAATTCTAGGGTCACCCGTGGTCCACCTTTATGGCGATATATCGAAAATTCGACCACCTACACAACAACCACCATTCCCTTTTAAAACCCTAATTAATACCTATAATTTGCTACCCATATCATACAAACACATTCTAGAGTCGCCCCTGGTCCCCCTTTATGGTGATATTTCGAAACGGCGTCCACCTATAGAACTAAGGCCCCCTCCCTTTTAAAATACTCATTAACACCTTTCGTTTGATGCCCATATTGTACAAACAAATTCTAGGGTCACCCCTGGTCCACCTTTGTGGCGATATCTCGAAGCGGCGTCCACCTATGGAACTAAGGATTACTCCCTTTTAAAATACTCATTAACACCTTTCATTTGATACCCATATCGTACAAACAAATTCTAGGGTCACACCTGGTCCACCTTTATGGCGATATCTCGAAACGGCGTCCACCTGTGGAACTAAGCATCACTCCATTTTAAAATACTCATTAACACCTTTCTTTTGATACCCATATCGTACAAACGCACTCTAGAGTCACCCCTGGTCCACCTTTATGGCGATATCTCGAAAAGGCTACCACCAATACAACTACCACCACTCCCTTTTAAAACCCTCCTTAATACCATTAATTTGATACCCATATCGTACAAACAAATTCTAGGGTCACACCTGGTCCACCTTTATGGCGATATCTCGAAACGGCGTCCACCTGTGGAACTAAGCACCACTCCATTTTAAAATACTCATTAACACCTTTCTTTTGATACCCATATAGTACAAACGAATTCTAGGGTCACCCCTGGTCCACCTTTATGGCGATATCTCGAAACGGCATCCACCTATGGAACTAAGGATTACTCCCTTTTAAAATAATCATTAACACCTTTCATTTGATACCCATATCGTACAAACGCATTCTAGAGTCAACCCTGATCCACCTTTATGGCTATATCTCTAAATGGCGTCCACCTATAGAACTATGCCCCACTCCCTCATAAAATACTCTTTAATGCCTTTCATTTGATACACATGTCATACAAACACATTCCAGGGTTTCCCTCGGTTCATTTTCCTACATGGTTATTTTCCCTTATGTTGTCACCATAGCTCTCAACTGAGTATGTAATGTTCGGTTACACCCGAACTTAAACTTCCTTACTTGTTTATTTAAAGTTTAACTATTATTTCCATTTCGTATTCGGTTTGTTAAATACGTTTTTTTAATGGTAACCGGACATCTGCTTTCAGATTTTTTTGCATAAACAATAAAAGTTTTCAATAGCATTTCTGATTACACTTTGTATGTCTCATTGAAGAAACACTTGAATCAATATTTATATTTTATTGTGGAATTTTTATACGCAGCGTGGGATAATGGTTGTATACATATATCAAAAATTATCGACATCGGAACATATTTTGATTGAACAATGAAATTTAGAATATTTGTTTCATCTGAACCGAGAACGCCAACTTTTTCGTTATTGAAAATTTCGGAAACATTCAATACCAAAGACTGATTAATTTATGAGACTTGATGACCAATCACAACTCGATTCGAAAGTAAATTCCTTACATCTTGGGTTCAAGGAATATTGAATAAGAAGACAGCTCGGCGATTTGCAGCATGCTGTTCATTAAAGGCGACTAAAATCCACAAACACAAAAGTTTTAGGGGCCAAAAAATTATTCCCGCTACAGTCGGACTAGCGCCAGAAGATTTAATTGCCGGAGGACACTATACACCTTAACATCGAACACTGCCCATATCCGTAATATTCTTCTTAATGTTCCAGTGAGGCAAAGAAACAAAAATAGCATATAACTTGACCTCCCTTGGCGCTCTCAATTGGCGTCAGTTATCACGAAACAGGAATTATAGGCGTGAATTTTTACGAAAGAGCCAAAACCGCTATGGCGCGGATAAGGGCCAAATAATAATGATAATGATGATGATGATGAATGTGTAAACTTTGCACTCTATGGAAATCTCTTACAAAGCCTTATACAAAGCCTTATAACAAAGAAGTACTCTTTTTCTGGTAAAGTACAGCCTTGTTTAGACTTTATAAAACTCAATGATTTGATTTCACATAAATAGATATTTTCCCATCCGTTGGATCTCGTGGTGCACATTTTCATTATCATACTAGCGTGGAGTCTGAAAAATGTTCCTCAACTTCCGGTTATATGCGTAACAAGTTGAAATCCAGTATTTCAATTGAAACTAAACTTTCTTTAATATTATGAGGGTATTTTTTAAAATAAAGAAGTACTTTGAGTTCACTGAACTTTCATATGTTACACTTTTGTTAAAGTGTCCAAGTGGTTTTTAAATGAAAAGATGTCCTAGTAACCATAGCCGTTTGTAAAGTTTGCAATTTTTCCCTAATATCAATAATATTTTAAATTTATTAAAGGTACATTGCTTCATCTGTCCATGACTTCGGGTTTTGGGCCCTTTTGCTCTGCTACAAACCTCGCTTAATCTTCTCGAGCATCTTCGTAATTCCAAGATGGCCTCCACTTGGACCGTTATGTATATTTTGTAAAAAAATTGCTATTTTAGAGGCATCAATAACTAACCGTAAGTGTTATTTTGTTATTACTTTTTGTTTAACGTTTTTTGAAATTTAAATTTAATGAACTTACTTTTCACAGTTTTCTTGATGAAGGGTATTTTATATTTGCCCACATACGAAATGTACACTACTTTAATTTTAATATGAAAAAAAACTTAAAAACCCTTCGGAAAAAATTTTTATTAGCTAAATGATAGTTTTGGGGGACCTATAATTTAATTTGTGTTCAACTGTACGAAAAAAAGTGCATACGAAAAAAACTCTGAACTAAAAGCTCGAAGTTTTCGTAAATGGTAATATTTGGCAATTTCTTTTGAATGTTTTCACATAAAACCCCGATTTTACAAAGTAGTGTAATTACGTTATCTGCATTTTCAATTTGGAGCGTGCTTTTTCTTATTTTATACTTCAATATCTAGGATCTTCGTATTTTCGTATAAGAACTGCGAAAGCCACATACTAGACAGGAGAATTTTAGCTTTGAAGCTTTTATTGGCATAATAGTATGCTAGAGGCCTTTCTAATCACTGCCGATTTAGACCGGCTCACTACCTTTAAATTATAAAGTGCATTAAAATTACCAAATTATATACGCCCATGTCACTTCGAACTATGTTATGCTCTGCAAAACTCAAATATAAATAAGTGCCTTTAACTTTTTTGTTGTTATAGTATACCGCAAAAATGAACTCCATCCCTATTTAATTATCACTTATGTGTCTCATTCAATGTTGCGGTAATTTCATAAAAAATAAAATAAGAAATTAACACTCAACTTTTTTGTTAACTACATCAAAAAACCCAAAACAAAATTCAAAGCGAGTCTTTTTAATGTGAACTTCACTCTTGCATTAAATCCGATATAATTCAATTACAAGTTCCAAATAGTAAGTTTCGAAATTTCCTTACCAGCATAAGTTGTGTAGAAAGTTTTTCTAAAGTTACATAAATTGATAAAAGACATAGTGGATTTGTGCGTATGTACATTCGGGTAGTCCTCTTAAGCCATTGTAGCGAGCTTCAGCAAATTCTCGATAATTTTGCACCTTCTGTTATCGTACGAATCACTGAACTGTAGAATATATAAACGCATATGTTCTGCATATTAAATGCTCTTTACTAACTTTACTACTATGGTAGTAGATCTTCACAATTGAATGTATCCGCGTACTTAATTTATAGCGTGCTATAATAAAATTTATTGATTGTTTTTAGCTTGCGCTGCTTTTATACTCTCTTATGGTCTAGACTTTTCATTAACAGCCTTTGCGAATACATGTACACTTGGGGTTAATATAAGGTCATATGCGCTTTTTAGTGTTGTGAAGATCTCTGCATCTCGTATCCACTGTTATTTTCTGTGTTTATGTGTGTACATGTCTGTTGGTTTGGCTGTTTTTAAACGGTTTTATTTAGCTTGACTTGACAGGCCGGCCGTTGTCTACGAATTTTGTAATTAAAATTTAAGTAACTTCCCGATAAGCTATCAGCTTGAAACTTGGAATATAGTTCAGAACCCGCTGACAAAGCAAAAATAAGAGAAAAACTGCGAAAGGTGGCGCATGGATCGAAATATTTCAAAATTGTATTTGTGGCCGATTTGGCTCATATTTGGAACACATATTACATATAGTCCGGTAGAAGTGACATCAAAATACTTTGGAGGGAGGGACAAGCATACGTGGCGCGGAGTCGAATAAAGTCTTTGGAAGGATTATGTATTGAGGACTGAGATTGTAACAAATTGTCAGGAAACAGTCCTTGTAATAATGAGTCACAAAATGAACTAAATAGAATGAGAATGAAATTATAGGCCATTAAATAAATACTAAAAACTTGAAAATAAAATAATTAACAAAAATTTTTTAATTTAAACGGTTTTATTGAAAACAATACTTAAATGAAGTAATAATACTAAAAGCTAGAAAATAATTAGGTAGGTCCTAGGTACTAGACATCGCACTCCTCATTAATCGAGGGCATTGATCAGACAATTAAATAAAAGCGTTGGGAACGTGAAATATCTAAAAATGTGAGGCGTAGCATAAACTGATTAAGGTTCAGTTGGTCCTACTTATGACTATCAATAGAAATTTGACGTGTCCAACGCTTTTATTTGATTTGTAATCAACATCATAGATTGATTAGTGGTGCGATGTCTAGTACCTAGGACCTATCTAAATATTTTCTAGTTTTTAATATTATTATTGGCCACGAAATCATTGGACAGGGGAACGCCGCAGGGAGGGGTGCTATCACCTCTGCTGTGGACGCTCGTTATCAACCAACTGCTCAGGCGACCCGATGAGGAACCCGTAAAACTTACGGCTTACACAGATTACGCTGCAATTGTCATAAGTGGAAAGTGCCTTCCAACGATTAGTTCTTTGATGTATCGAGCGCTTCGGGATATTCATACTTGGCATCTAATGTTGGGTTGAAAGTCAATGCGGAGAAGACGGATATGGTCTTGTTTACAAAGAGGTACAAGGTCCCAAATTGGACCAGGTCTATGTTAGGAGGGGTGACCTTATGACAAAGTATCTAGGAATCATCCTAGACAGTAAGCTGTCATGGAAGCTTAACGTGGAGGAGAGGATGAAGAAAGCCTGAACGTCACTTTATGCATGTAAAAGAATGCTGGAGTGTACGTGGGGCTTATCGCCCTTATTGATTGTAAGCCCTCTTCTATACTATGGAGTTCTTGTTTGGTGGAAAGCCACTCAAAAAACAACATACCTCCAAAAATTAGAGGGGATATGCAGACTATCGATGCTTAGCATTAGGGGAGCCCCGAAAACATCGCCGACGGCTGCACTGTATGCCATTCTGCACATTACACCTGTATACCTGGTGGAAAAGAACATAGCATTAAAAACTGCAACCACGCTCCGGACAGCTTGAGCGCCGACCATATGGCCATAGAAGTATAGCGTAATCAATCACAAGACGAACAGATTACCTGATTCCCTATCTGTGCTTTAAGGGAGATCTTAAGGAAACAATAGGGGTGGACGGTTGGCGCAAGGGTATGCAAATGGCGGACGAGGCGATACATGTGTACACAGATGGTTCCAAAGTAGTGGAGGGAGTAGGGTCTGCGGTATACTGTGCTGATCCGGAAATAAGCAGATCCTGCAGGCTGCCGGATTACTGTAGAGTCTTCCAAGCGGAAATATTAGCCGTAACAAAAGCACTAGAAACCCTGGAAGATAATAGCTTAAGCTGAAACCGTCTAACTTTTATATTGACAGTCAAGCAGCAATTAAGGCAATAATCTCGCATAGCATGCGCGTTAGAGTGCAAGGAGTCTCTGGAGAGAATCGTAATAGGGAGAAGCATACATCTATATTGGGTCCCAGGGCATATGGGAATAGATGGGAATGAAAAATCGGACGAACTAGCTAAAAAGGGCGCATCCCTTGAAGCTTGCTCCGTAGACGTCCCAATTAGACTGGGCGAGATTAAGCATTGGCGACAGGTGCACATGATCTACCAAGCGGGAAAGGCGAGGGTTCAAGCGCGGGGGCTGTAAAGTGTCGAATATTATGTGTAGGTCTTACAACCTTAGACTAACAAAGTTGCTTCTGTCATTAAAAAGAGAGGACTGTAAACTCATCACGGGTATTCTGACTGGACACTGCCTTCTGGCATCACATGCCTTTAAATTAGGCTTGGTCAGTGATAGCAGATATAGGAAGTGCGGGTTGGTGGAAGAAACGATCGAGCACATTCTGTGCTCGTGTCCTGCACTTGCCGGGCTAAAACTCCAGCTATTAGGAGTGATACAGCTGTCAGATCTAGAAGCAGCAAGTGGCTTAAGTCCTAGGAAGCTTCTAGTATTTTCCAAGAGGACGGAGTTGTTTTATAACATAGGTACTGGTTTTTATAGGGTTTTTCAGTTTGGTCGTTAAGAAAAACTTCTGGTAACACTACGGACTCAACCAATATATGTGAGGTCCTCATAAACCGGCCAGTTCAACCTAACCTAACCTAGTATTATTATTACTTGATGTAAATATTGTTTTCAATAAAACCGTTTAAATTAAAATTTTTTTGTATTTATTTTATTATTTCTTATTATTGCCTTGCTGTTTTCGTTGTCCAGCATTTATTACTAGTGGCATAGTGACGTATAGAAACTGCTAATATTTACCACACAATATATTTGACCCGGCCTATGAAAAGGTGGCTTATGGCTCAAAAAAGGAATTGCGAGAAACAGCTGTTAAAGATAAAAAACTATCGAAACCAGAAAAAAAGTGGAATCATTTTTTTTTGAGTCATAAGCCACCTTTTCATAGGCCGGGTCACATATACGTTTTTATCAATATTCAACAGTAAATCCAAGGGCAAAATAGCCACATAAAATTTTTGTGCCGATTCGAGTTCAGCTAAAGAGTGTTTTAATCAACGTTCAGATTACGATATCAAGAATTGATATATTAACAAGTAAGGAAGGTTAAGTTCGGGTGTAACCGAACATTACATACTCAGTTGAGAGCTATGGTGACAACATAAGGGAAAATAAACATGTAGGAAAATATACCGAGAGAAACCCTGGAATGTGTATCAAATGAAAGGCATTAAAGAGTATTTTATGAGGGAGTGGGCCATAGTTCTATAGGTGGACGCCATTTAGGGATATAGCCATAAAGGTGGATCAGGGTTGACTCTAGAATGCGTTTGTACGATATGGGTATCAAATGAAAGGTGTTAATGAGTATTTTAAAAGGGGGTAATCCTTAGGTCCACAGGTGGACGCCGTTTCGAGATATCGCCACAAAGGTGGACCAGGGGTGACCCTAGAATTTGTTTGTACAATATGGGCATCAAACGAATGGTGTTAATGAGCATTTTAAAAGGGAGTGGGCCTTAGTTCTACAGGTGGATGCCGTTTCGAAATATCGCCATAAAGGTGGACCAGGGGTGACTCTAGAATGCGTTTGTAAGATATGGGTATCAAATGAAAGGTGTTAATGAGTATCTAAAAGGGAGTAATCCTTAGTTCCATAGGCCGTTTCGAGATATCGCCATAAAGGTGGACCAGGGGTGAATCTGGAATTTGTTTGTACAATATGGGTATCAAAAGAAAGGTGTTAATGAGTATTTTAAAAGGCGGTAATCCTTAGTTCCATAGGTGGACGCCGTTTCGAGATATCGCAACAAAGGTGGACCAGGGGTGACCCTAGAATTTGTTTGTACAATATGGGCATCAAACGGATGGTGTTAATGAGTATTTTAAAAAGGAGTGGGCCTTAGTTCTATAGGTGGATGCCGTTTCGAAATATCGCCATAAAGGTGGACCAGGAGTGACTCTAGAATGCGTTTGTAAGATATGGGTATCAAAAGAAAGGTTTTAATGAGTATTCTAAAAGGGAGTAATCCTTAGTTCCATAGGTGGACGCCGTTTCGAGATATCGCCATAAAGGTGGGCCAGGGGTGACTCTAGAATTCGTTTGTGCGATATGGGTATCAAAAGAAAGGTGTTAATGAGTATTTTTAAAAGGGAGTGGGCCTTCGTTCTATAGGTGTTCGCATTTTCGGGATATCGCCATAAAGGTGGACCAGGGGTGACTCTAGAATGCGTTTGTAAGATATGGGTATCAAATGAAAGGTGTTAATGAGTATTTTAAAAGGGAGTAATCCTTAGTTCCATAGGCCGTTTCGAGATATCGCCATAAAGGTGGACCAGGGGTGAATCTAGAATTTGTTTGTACAATATGGGTATCAAAAGAAAGGTTTTAATGAGTATTCTAAAAGGGAGTAATCCTTAGTTCCATAGGTGGACGCCGTTTCGAGATATCGCCATAAAGGTGGACCAGGGGTGACTCTAGAATGCGTTTGTAAGATATGGGTATCAAATGAAAGGTGTTAATGAGTATTTTAAAAGGGAGTAATCCTTAGTTCCATAGGCCGTTTCGAGATATCGCCATAAAGGTGGACCAGGGGTGAATCTAGAATTTGTTTGTACAATATGGGTATCAAAAGAAAGGTTTTAATGAGTATTCTAAAAGGGAGTAATCCTTAGTTCCATAGGTGGACGCCGTTTCGAGATATCGCCATAAAGATGGACCAAGGGTAACTTTAGAATATGTTTGTACGATATGGGTATCAAATGAAAAGTGTTAATGAGTATTTTAAAAGGGCGTGGGGCTTAGTTCTATAGGTGGACGCCTTTTCGAGATATCACCATAAAGGTGGACCAGGGGTGACTTTAGAATGAGTTTGTATGATATGGGTATCAAATGAAAGGTGTTAATGAGTATTTAAAAGGGAGTAATCCTTAGTTCCATAGGCCGTTTCGAGATATCGCCATAAAGGTGGACCAGGGGTGAATCTAGAATTTGTTTGTCCAATATGGGTATCAAAAGAAAGGTGTTAATGAGTATTTTAAAAGTGAGTAATCCTTAGTTCCATAGGTGGACGCCGTTTCGAGATATCGCCATAAAGGTGGAGTAGAGGTGACCCTAGAATTTGTTTGTACAATATGGGTATCAAATGAAAGGTGTTAATGAGTATTTTTAAAAGGGAGTGGGCCTTCGTTCTATAGGTGTTCGCCTTTTCGAGATATCGCCATAAAGGTGGACCAGGGGTGACTCTAGAATGCCTTTGTAAGATATGGGTATCAAATGAAAGGTGTTAATGAGTATTTTTAAAATGGAGTGGGCCTTCGTTCTATAGGTGTTCGCTTTTTCGAGATATCGCCATAAAGGTGGACCAGGGGTGACTCTAGAATTCGTTTGTGAGATATGGGTATCAAGTGAAAGGTGTTAATGAGTATTTTTAAAAGGGAGTGGGCCTTCGTTCTATAGGTGTTCGCCTTTTCGAGATATCGCCATAAAGGTGGACCAGGGGTGACTCTAGAATGCGTTTGTAAGATATGGGTATCAAATGAAAGGTGTTAATGAGTATTTAAAAGGGAGTAATCCTTAGTTCCATAGGCCGTTTCGAGATATCGCCATAAAGGTGGACCAGGGGTGACTTTAGAATGAGTTTGTACGATATGGGTATCAAATTAAAGGTATTAATGAAAGTTTTAAAAGGGAGTGGTGGTAGTTGTATATGTGAAAGCGTTTTCCAGATATCGACCAAAATGTGGACCAGGGTGACCCAGAACATCATCTGTTGGATACCGCTAATTTATTTATATATGTAATACCTGCCAAGATTTTAAGGGTTTTTTATTTCGCCCTGCAGAACTTTTTCATTTTCTTCTACTTAATATGGTAGGTGTCACAACCATTTTATAAAGTTTTTTCTAAAGTTATATTTCGCGTCAATAAAACAATCCAATTACCTTACCATGTTTCATCCCTTTTTTCGTATTTGGTATAGAATTATGGAATTTTTTTCATTTTTCGTAATTTTCGATATCGAAAAGGTGGGCGTGGTCATAGTCGGATTTCGTTCATTTTTCATACCAAGATAAAGTGAGTTCAAGTAAGCACGTGAACTAAGTTCATTAAAGATATGTCGCTTTTTGCTCAAGTTATCATGTTAAAGGCCATGCGGAAGGACAGACGGACGACTGTGTATAAAAACTGGGCGTGGCATCAACCGATTTCGCCCATTTTCACAGAAAACAGTTAACGTCATAGAATCTATGCCCTTACCAAATTTCAAAAGGATTGGTTAATTTTTGTTCGACTTATGGCGTTAAAAGTATCCTAGACAAATTAAATGAAAAAGGGCGGAGCCACGCCCATTTTGAAAACTTCTGTTATTTTTGTATTTTGTTATACCATATCATTACTGGAGTTGAATGTTGACGTAATTTACTTATATACTGTAAAGATATTAAATTATTTGTTAAAATTTTACTTAAAAAACTTTTTTTTTTATAGTGGGCGTGGTCCTTCTCCGATTTTGCTAATTTTTATTAAGCATACATATAGTAACAGGAGTAACGTTTCTGCCAAATTTCATCACGATAGCTTCAACGACTACCAAATTACAGCTTGCAAAATTTTAATTTCCCTTCTTTTAAAAGTGGGCGGTACCACGCCCATTGTCCAAAATTTTATCAGTTTTCTATTCTGCGTCATAAGTTCAACTCACCAACCAAGTTTCGTCGCTTTAGCTGTCATTTGTAATGAATTATCGCACTTTTTCGTTTTTTCGAAATTTTCGATATCGAAAAAGTGGGCGTGGTTATAGTCCGATATAGTTCATTTTAAATAGCGATCTGAGATGAGTGCTCAGGAACCTACATACCAAATTTCATCAAGATACCTCAAAATTTACTCAAGTTATCGTGTTAACGGACGGACGGACGGACATGGCTCAATCAAATTTTTTTTCGATCCTGATTATTTTGATATATGGAAGTCTATATCTATCTCGATTCCTTTATATATGTACAACCAACCGTTATCCAATCAAACTTAATATACTCTGTGAGATCTGCTCAACTGAGTATAAAAAATATGACCACTCTACACTACGCGACTCTTCTTAACCGGTTCCGATCAGGACCAAAGTTCATACTTAATTGGGACCAAAATTTATGTGTGATGTTTTTTACCATAATACTACCGTTTGAAAGGGTGAAGCACCACCCTAATATTCATATAAATATGTACCTATATTTAAATTGAATAAGTCCAATAATTCACCGACTTCTGTTGCTCCAATTATGCTGATAATGGTTCGAGTTACGATTGAAGTGATAGGCACAAATTTTGGAAATGCATATCAGTTACACTTACGGTATCATCAGCAATTTGTAGGGTCATGGTGGCATTTCGATTAAATCTGAAACACGTTTTCATGCATTCTCATAAAATGACCTTTCCCGAGCAGCCTTTGAGCTTTTATGTGTTGTACTATGCCCATGTTTGCATCGAACTCTTGCTGCTCATCCTTAACCCGCTTCGATACATTCCTTTACTACCTCAAGGGCTATCACTTCTGCTCTGCATGATTGCAAGCCACAGATCAGGATAGGAATTTCGAAGCTCTTATAGACCGTGTTTTACTTCCTGGGTGATTCATTGAAAACCCCAACTCGGTATTATAAAGAAGAAGGTTTCACAAATGGGGACCGGTGGGCCTTAGTTTACGAAACAAGGATGACTTTATTTTAGATTTCGCTTTTGATCTCAGTCACTTGCGAGTAGCCAATTTTTTCTAAGCCATGGGCCAAGAAGTTAAATCCAAAAAGCTTTATATAAATTCCTCACAATTCAAAAAAGTAGACATTTCATTTGCGCATGTAAAAAGTATACTTTTTATTAAAATTACTCATATATATATATTTATTTTACATTTTCACATTGTTATATGTCCTTTGGGGTTTGGCTTATGCCAAGGAGATCGCTAGTTTCTACTCTAGCCACTACGTTCACAGCTTTGCCTGCAGGCAGCTAGAGAACAGAAACGATTTGAATTACCACCACAGCCCAGATATTGGTAACGAGTACAGCGTTTTGTTCTCGCATTAAAACCCCATCTTACGCCGGCTTGGCAGCCTCTACCACTGCTACCGCTCACAATGGGGCTTTGGCAATTGGGACGACCTGTAAGGATATGTGTAAAACTTGTATTACGAATATTCGATTTGTTATTTACTTACTTGGCGCATTTGGACACTGAGCTTGTGCCTGATCTAGGATGAGGCAAACAACCGACAACAAAAAGAAAGCAACGAATTTCATACTAAGAAAGAGTTGAAAATTTTCCGCTGAAGTAGCTTGTGAGTTGATATTGAGCTCAATTAGCAGGAGCTAAGAATAATTTTATGTGGTAGTCAGGCGTTTTTATATAAAATTTTTTGTAGCAAGCTTTGAGATTTGTATTTTAAGGCCTTACAATATCGTAATGCAATGAATGGATTGAATAGGTCCAATACAATACAATATTATTAAAACAACCTTTTTATTTTTTATTTTTTAATATTTTTATACTCAGTTGAGCAGAGCTCACAGACTATATTAAGTTTGATTGGATAACGGTTGGTTGTACATATATAAAGGAATCGAGATAGATATAGACTTCCATACATCAAAATAATCAGGATCGAAAAAAAATTTGATTGTGCCATGTCCGTCCGTCCGTCCGTCCGCCCGTTAACACGATAACTTGAGTAAATTTTGAGGTATCTTGATGAAATTTGGTATGTAGGTTCCTGAGCACTCATCTCAGATCGCTATTTAAAATGAACGATATCGGATCATAACCACGCCCACTTTTTCGATATCGAAAATTTCGAAAAACCGAAAAAGTGCGATAATTCATTACCAAAGACAGATAAAGAGACGAAACTTGGTGGATGCGTTGAATTTATGACGCAGAATAGAAAATTTGTAAAATTTTGGACAATGGGCGTGGCACCGCACACTTTTAAAAGAAGGTAATTTAAAACTTTTGCAAGCTGTAATTTGTCAGTCGTTGAAGATATCATGATGAAATTTGGCAGGAATGTTACTCCTATTATTATATGTACGCTTAATAAAAATTAGCAAAATCGGAGAAGGACCACGCCCACTTTAAAAAATTTTTTTAAAGTAAAATTTTAACAAAAAATTTAATATCTTTACGGTATATAAGTAAATTATGTCAACATTCAACTTCAGTAATGACACGGTGCAACAAAATACAAAAATAAAAGAAAATTTCAAAATGGGCGTGGCTCCGCCCTTTTTCATTTAATTTGTCTAGGATACTTTTAACACCATAAGTCGAACAAAAATTAACCAATCCTTTTGATAGGGGAATAGATTTTATGACGTTAACTGTTTTCTGTGAAAACGGGCGAAATCGGTTGATGCCACGCCCAGTTTTTATACACAGTCGTCCGGCTGTCCTTCCGCATGGCCGTTAACACGATAACTTGAACAAAAATCGACATATCTTTAATGAACTTAGTTCACGTACTTACTTGAACTCACTTTATCTTGGTATGAAAAATGAACGAAATCCGACAATGACCACGCCCACTTTTTCGATATCGAAAATTACGAAAAATGAAAAAAATGCCATAATTCTATACCAAATACGAAAAAAGGGATGAAACATGGTGAGGTAATTGGATTGGTTTATTGACGCGAAATATAACTCTAGAAAAAACTTTATAAAATGGTTGTGACACCTACCATATTAAGTAGAAGAAAATGAAAAAGTTCTGCAGGGCGAAATAAAAAACCCTTAAAATCTTGGCAAGTATTACATATATAAATAAATTAGCGGTATCCAACAGATGATGTTCTGGGTCACCCTGGTCCACATTTTGGTCGATATCTGGAAAACGCCTTCACATATACAACTACCACCACTCCCTTTTAAAACTCTCATTAATACCTTTAATTTGATACAAATATCGTTCAACCGCATTCTATAGTCACCCCTGGTACACCTTTATTGCGATACCTCGAAAAGGCGTCCACCTATAGAACTAAGCCCCCCCCCCCTTTTTAAAATACTCATTAACACCTTTCGTTTGATACCCATATTGCACAAACGAATTCTAGAGTCACCCCTGGTCCACCCTTATGGCGGTATCTCGAAACGGCGTCCACCTATGGAACTAAGGATTACTCCCGTTTAAAATACTCATTAAAACCTTTCATTTGACACCCATATCGTACAAACAAAGTCTAGAGTCACCCCTGGTCTACCTTTATGGCGATATCTCGAAACGGCGTCCACCTATGGAACTAAGGATTACTCCCTTTTAAAATAATCATTAACACCTTTCATTTGATACCCATATCGTACAAACGCATTCTAGAGTCAACCCTGATCCACCTTTATGGCTATATCCCTAAATGGCGTCCACCTATAGAACTATGGCCCACTCCCTCATAAAATACTCTTTAATGCCTTTCATTTGATACACATGTCATACAAACACATTCCAGGGTTTCCCTCGGTTCATTTTTCTACATGGTTATTTTCCCTTATGTTGTCACCATAGCTCTCAACTGAGTATGTAATGTTCGGTTACACCCGAACTTAACCTTCCTTACTTTTTTATTTAAAGTTTAACTATTATTTCCATTTCATATTCGGTTTATTAAATACGTTTTTTTACTGGTAACCGGACATCTGCTTTCAGATTTTTTTGCATAAACAATAAAAGTTTTCAATAGCATTTCTGATTACACTTTGTATGTCTCATTGAAGAAACACTTGAATCAATATTTATATTTTATTGTGGAATTTTTATACGCAGCGTGGGATAATGGTTGTATACATATATCAAAAATTATCGAGATCGGAACATATTTTGATTGAACAATGAAATTTAGAATATTTGTTTCATCTGAACCGAGAACGCCAACTTTTTCGTTATCGAAAATTTCGGAAACATTCAATACCAAAGTCTGATTAATTTATGAGACTTGATGACCAATCACAACTCGATTCGAAAGTAAATTCCTTACATCTTGGGTTCAAGGATTATTGAATAAGAAGACGGCTCGGCGATTTGCAGCATGCTGTTCATTAAAGGCGACTAAAATCCACAGACATAAAGGTTTTAGGGGCCAAAAAATTATTCCCGCTACAGTCGGACTAGCGCCAGAAGATTTAATTGCCGGAGGGCACTATACACCTTAACATCGAACACTGCCCATATCCGTAATATTTTTCTTAATGTTCCAGTGAGGCAAAGAAGCAAAAATAGCATCCAACTTGACCTCCCTTGGTGCTCTCAATTGGCGTCAGTTATCACGAAACAGGAATAATAGGCGTGAATTTTTACGAAAGAACCAAAACCGCTGTGGCGGATAAGCGTCAAATAATAATAATAATGATGATAATAAATATGTAAACTTTGCACTTTATGGAAATCTCTTACAAAGCTGTCGTTTTTGTTTTTGTAGAATTTCGTTACGGCTTTCCAAAAAGAAAAGGATTAGAACTTTAAATCACAATTATGTGTAATAATCACCTTATAAGTCAACTTTCCCCCATTTTGGTATTATGTATGATTCAGAACCTTTGATACTAGTTTTATTGATTTAGTGTCGGGAAAAATGGCATGATTATATGAAAAGTATGAAAAAATGAAATCGGGCTGTCGTCTAACCCTTAACCTAAATAATACAATCATCAACACCAATAACAACAACAGCGCTGCTTATTATGCTGGTATAGCAAAAACTGTACACTTTTCGGCTTGCCGCAAGAGCAACAACAAACACACCCCATATAAAGAAGTAACATTCAAGTGCATGGCTACAGCCAACAACAAGCACATACTTATTTAAGCCAAATAGATTTACACCAACGAATGTAAAACCGGATATGCTGGTGCTGCCATAGCTACGGGCGCTCAAGCACAATAAATGCTGACACAAATATACACATATCACCACATATCTATTTGCAAAGAGCGCTAAATATATTTACATGCACAGATTTATGCATCATAATATTTTAGACGCAAGTAAATCAGTCATCATAATGCAAATGCAATATTAGTAAGTGGCATGTGGCAAAATTGTTTGATCGCTTGAGTGTGCAAAAGATTGCACAAGCCCTGTAGGGCAGGACCGCAGAGAACCGAGCCGGGCCCCTGGGACAGTTCGCGTTAACAGGCCCCCCCAAAAAAAAATAAACTCAATCCAGTAAAAAAAACTAACATAACATACATAAATTTTTCAATTCACATTGTCAGTTTTATTTCATATAAAATAAGATTTACTGGAGCACTTACATAAATGAAATGTTAGATTTCATTGTTTGATTTGCTTACATTAACTTTTACTATATATGAACATTTTAAGAACTTGTATCAGCCAAGGAAAACCTTCCGTGCTTTTTGGTCTGCGAATATGGAAATTACCGATTCAAAACTAATGCTGGGAGCAGGGCTGGACTCCAACGCCAATGTTCCAAGGATTTTGGCTCATACTAGAACGTAAAAAAATTTTCACGCGGGACAATAGACTAAAAGAACGCTCCGCTTCAGCCACACTGACTGGAAGTGTGCAAAATATTTAAAGTTTATCTAACTTAAAATTACATTTTATTTCGACTATGAATACGCCCCCTAGTATTTGATTGGATGCTTATGTTTTTTGATTTTCAATTTTAAAACAATTTTTCTAGCAACAAAATATGTATGTATCTATGAAATCCTTGTTAGAGTACTGTCAATACTGCTTTGCCTTGCCAGATTCCCCGCCCCCGCCCCTCCTCTCGCCGGCCCTGCTGTAGGGAACTGTATCTGAACTGAGTTAAACATCTGGACGGTTCTCAACTGTCTCTCTCTTGCTCCAAAACAGCTAAGATTACCAGGTTTAGCTTTTGATAGACGGCGCACTTCTTTGTTGCAACCGAAAATTTCAATCGCCTGTTATTCATTTCCATGGAGGGTACAACTAAGCATAGAACCTAGCACATGCCAATGAATTTCGCACTGCACTTGTATGTACCCTCTAGAAAAGTCAGTAACTTGTGATTATAATTTTGTGACTCAGAACCAGATCTAAAGTACCAAATAACTACTGTGCGTGATAAGATTCTCTCTTGTTCAAAAATAGTAAGGTTAGGTTATTATACTTTATATTTAACATATATTTGATAAACATATTATCTACTAAAAAAAACTGATACTAGCTTTACGAAGCTTCTACTATGAAAGTGCTTCTTTCCGTACACTTTAAATCCTTTTCCACAAGTAGGTTAGGTGGACCCTGCTGGTCGATAACGACCTTACATAGACTAAATGTATGTAGAATTTGTTTTACGACCAAAGGGATGAGCCACAATCAGGTAACAGTAGAATAGGATTCTAAAAGTTTTCTAGGACCTAACTTAATTGCTGTCTCAAGACCTAGTAGGTCTGCCGCTCCTTATAGCTGGAACCTTGCCTGTCGAGCGCAGGACATGAACACAGAACATGCACAACCGTTTCTTCCTGCAGCTCGCACTGCCCCCACCTGCTGTTGATGAGGCCTAATTTATAAGCATGGGATGCCAGAAGACAGTATCCAGTTAGCATGCACATCGTGAGCTTTAAATAATTATTATTCAGAGATATGAGTCACTTTTTGAGTCTTATATCGTACACTTTGCAGATAATCTAAACAAATTTTGCAGCCCAACGTTTTTTTCCACATCTTTACTCTTTGATGGATCAATGCAACTCATGCTTCCTTTTGATTTCTCACAAACGGATTGGGACATCTATCGTTGATTCATCGTGTGATGCACCTCTCTTTAAAAACTCATCGGCCTTTTCCTTACCTTCTATCCCTTTATAACTGAGAACCCAGTAAAGATGTATGGTCCGGCCTGAGCGAAGTTTTTCCAATGCTTCTTTGCATTCCGGAACACTTACTGATGAAGTACTGTGTGAGATTATTGCCCTAATCACCGCCTGACTATAAATAGGTATATTGACGCGACTGCAGCTTAAGCACGTTTTCTGCAGAATTTCTGCTGCTTTCTTCATGGTTACAATTTCTGCTTGGAAGACGCTACAGTAACTGTGAGCCTGTAGGATCTACTTATTTCTGAATCGACACAATAAACAGCAGACCATACCGCTTCCGTTAACTTGGAGCAATTGGTATATACATACATGTGTAGTATGCTCTGCCGTTCCTGCACCTTTGCACCCACCCTACGGCTCAGTTCCCACACGTAAGCTTCAGATCAAGGGAAGCCATTTGCTAGGAAAACTCAGCATAGTCACCTTAGGACAATTACGAGCAAATTATACTTGAGTTAATTTATATTAAACATGCCTTCAGAGGGCAAATTCCTGGAATCCAAAATACCTAGTTGCTTTCTGTTAGTCCATATGCGGGAAAAAGTAGCATAAAGCTAAACCATATATGAGCGACTTAAAATAAAAACGGACTTATTTTTGAAACTGCAATAAGGTGGTAAAAAGTGGTCAGTTTTTTGCTACGTTTCCACCCAACCCTAATTCGGTGTTTGCCAACTTTTTTATGCTAACTATTTATTGGCAAAAATACAATAATTTATTTTAGCTATCGGATGATTTGTATAGAGGCAAAAACTCGTCTTTTTATACCTCTGCCGACATTTTTAGACATGTTTTGGCAGTTGGTTAAAAGTGGCAAACACGGTATTCAGGTTTGGCGGAAACAAAGAATATTTGAAGCAACAAAAGCTTGTTGCGGTATTTGCTCGTTACTCTCTTTTCTTTTTACTTCTGTTTAAAACTGTGTATTTAAGCTAGATCGGAACTATCGAAATAGTACCAACATGCAGACTAGGTCTATACAAACGATTTTTGAACTAGTTGGGAACTATCGAAAAGGGCAAAAAAACCAACAAGTTCGGAACTACAGAAAATGTAGTGCAGCGGAGGCAATTTCCACCACCTAGGACATCGCCATGTTAAATTCGCTAGCTGAAAGCATGTGAAAAAGATAGAAGGCGAATTTGTATAGATCTCGAATGCACTAGAAGCGCACTAGGGCCTTTCACTACAGGGTAAATTTGTGTATATGCTCACTGTCATTTCTTTAGCAGCAAAAGCAGATTTAAGATTTCAGATATCAAATTATTGAATATTAATTATCGATTATTTTATGTCACAGCTGCCTCAGCATTAAACGCTTGGGCTCTTCAGCAGTCAGAGACTTGTAAATGAGCAAACATATTTATGCATAGATTTGTGTATTTTCTAACATATGAATATGCAATAATAAAAATTAGATTAAGAGCAATAGCACAGTAACAAGCAGTTCAATTTGTACGCTTGCTTTCGTTCTCATACAAACTGGTGTGACATGCTTATTTTTAGATTTTTTTTTTTTGCAATTAATTCATGTGACGCAAATGATTTTGTGTGCATAATTAAGTGCATGTTTAACACCAGCGATGTTATGTGCAAAATAATTGGTGATACATTTTTTGTGGTGATTAAATATTTTTAATACAAATTTTAAATACGTTAAGTTTAGAGACGGTGGTGGTGTGGTGGTGGCGTGCTCCGTCCACCACATCGAAGATCCCGAGTTTAATACCCGGGCAAAGCAACATCAATTTGAAACAAGTAAGGACGGGACTTCATACCTTTCATGAATGGGGCTGAACAATAATCTTATCCCGTTCTTAATCTCCAGATAGTCGGATGTATAAGATAAGAAATATATAGTGAAAAGATGTACATACCTAAACGATTTTTAAGATTAATATAAAATAAAAAACAGGTAGGTACTTTGTGTGAGGATGCAAACTTTCAGGTTTTTTGTGGTCTGCGTGTAAAAAATATGACTACGAATCACGTATTTCAAAAATATATGACGTAAACGTAACTATTTGATGAAATTTTATGAATTTTGAAGTTTCTAGCCGTAAAAAAGGGGCAAAAAAATACAGCTTATATAGAGTATATAATATATGTACCACGGATCTCAATGATTTTTTCAGACATCAGTATATGCTATACACGTAAGCATTTGGTGAAATTTGAAGCTTCTAACTGTTAAAATGGGGCCGAAATCGCAAAAAAAAAAATATATACGTATATACTATATATATATACTATATATACCATCATATATATATTATATATATCACCGATCTCTATGATTTTTTGCCACGACAATATATACTATATACGTAAGCCATCGGTGCAATTTGAAGCTTATAGCTGTTAAAATGGGGTAGAAATTGCGAAAAGTTTCTTATCTGAACAATCGGTTGTGGGGGATTATATAGTATATATACGACCGATCTCATACATTTTTTCAGACAACAATATGTGCAATATACGAAAGTATAGGGTGAAGTTTGAAGCTTCAAACTGTTAAATTGAGGAAGATATGACAAAAATCATCTTTTTCTGAAAAATCGGTTATATGGAGGATATATGCTATAGTGGTCCGATCGGGCCGGTTTCGGCAAATATCTAATCGGACAACCAAATACACGCGCTCACCAAATTTTATCAAGATATCTCAAAAATTGAGGGACTAGTTTGCATACAAACAGACAGACGGGCAGACGGACAGACAGACAGATGGACAGACGGACATGGCTAAATCAACTCAGCTCTTCATCCTGATTATTTCGGTATGCTTAATGGTGGGTCTATCTATTTTCCTTTAAGGACTTACAATTTTGGGTTTCGCGACGAAATTAATGTACCATTTCATTTTCATGAAAGTTATAAAAAGTGTTTCCAAAGGCATGAATTGCTTCTCCGTGAACACTAATCTTCCTTTTAAGAAAAAATAAAAGGAGCACGGCGCAAATGAAAGAGAAGCTGGGCTTTAAGTTTCTTCGGAGCTTATTGCGCCTTGTGTTTATTTTATTAAATTTTCGAATAATACTCTATTACATTCCTTTTTGTAGGTTAAGTTAGGTTGAGCTGGCCGGTTCATGAGGACCTCAAATAGACTGAATGAGTCCTAAGTGTTACTAGAAATGTATTTAACGACCAAATTAAAAAACCCTATCAAAAACCAGGACCGAAGTTATAAAATAAATCCGTCCTCTTGGCAAATACTAGAAGCTTTCTATGATCTATGCCACATGCCTTTCCCGCTTGGTCGATCATGTGCACCTCTCCCTTTGCTTAATCTCGCCCAGTCAAATTGGGACGTCTACGGAGCAAGCTTCAAGGCATGCGCCCTTTTTAGCAAGTTCATCCTCTTTTTCATTACCATCTATTCCCATATGCCCTGGGACCCAATATAGATATATGCTTCTCCATGTTCCGATCCTCTCCGGATACTCCTTAACTCCTAACACGCATTTAGATGCTGTGCTATGCGAGATTATAGCCTTAGTTGCTGCTTGACTGTAAATATAAAAGTTAGCACGGTTGCAGCTTAAGCTATTCTCTTCGAGGGTTTCTACTGCTTTGGTTACGGCTAATATTTCCGCTTGGAAAACGGTACAGCAATCCGGCAGCCTGAAGGATCCGCTTATTTCCGGATCAGCACAGTATACCACAGAACCTGCTCCTTCCACTACTTTGGAACCATCTGTGTACACATGTATCGCCTCGTCCGGCATTTGCGTACTCTTGCGCCAACCGTCCACCTCTATTGTGGCCTTAAGATCTCCCTCGAAGAGCAGATAGGGAATCAGGTAGTCTGTTCGTCTTGTGATTGATTACGCTATACTACTATGGCCATATAGTCGGCGCTCAAGCTGCCCGGATCCTGGTTGCAGTTTTTAATGCTATGTTCTTTGCCACCATGTCTACAGGTGGAATGTGCATAGTGGCATACAGTGCAGCCGTCGGCGTTGTTTTCAGGGCTCCCCTCTAATTTTTTGAGGTATGTTTTTTTTTTTGTGTGGCTTTCCACCAAACAAGAACTCTATAGTATAGAATAAGGCTTACAATCGCTGTAAAACCCCAATTAGAAAGAGAGGGCGATAAGCATCACGTATATCCCAGCATTCTTTTACATGCATAAAGTGCCGTTGATACCTTCTTCACCCTCTCCTCCACGTTGAGTTTCCATGACATCTTACTCTCTAGGATGATTCCTAGATATTTTTCGCAAGGTTTCCCCTGTAAAGTCACCTCTTAACTTAGGCCTGGTCCAATTGGGGCCCTGTGCCTCTTTGTAAACAAGACCATATCCGTCTTATCCGCATTGACTTTCAACCCGACATTAGATGCACAGGCTTGAATATCCCGAAGCGCTCGATCCATGAAAGAACTAATCGTTGGAAGGCACGTTCCACTTATGACAATTGCAGCGTAATCTGTGTAAGCCGTAAGTTTTACGGGTCCCTCATCGGGTCGCCTGAGCAGTTTGTTGATAACCATCGTCCACAGCAGAGGTGTCCACTGATTTCGTGGCCAATAATAATACTAAAAACTAGAAAATATTTAGGTAGGTCCTAGGTACTAGTCATCGCACCCCTCATCAATCTATGGCGTTGATTACAAATCAAATAAAGGCGTTGGACACGTCAAATTTCTATTGATAGTCATAAGTAAGACCAACTGAATCTTAATCAGGTTATCCTCACATTTTTAGAAATTTCACGCGCCCAACGCTTTTATTTAATTGTCTTATCAATGCGCTCGATTAATGAGGAGTGCGATGTCTAGTACCTAGGACCTACCTAATTATTTCCTAGCTTTTAATATTATTACTACTTAATGTAAGTATTGTTTTCAATAAAACCGTTTAAATTAAAACATTTTTTTTTTTAATTATTTTGTTTTAAAGTTTTTGGTATTTATTTAATTGCCTATAATTTCATTCTAATTCTATTTAGTTCATTTTGTGACTCATTATTACAAGGACTGTTTCCTGACAATTTGTTACAATCTCAGTCCTCCATACATAATCCTTCCAAAGACTTTATTCGACTCGGCACCACGTATGCTTGTCCCTCCCTCCGAAGTATTTTGATGTCACTTCTACCGGACTATATGTAATATGTGTTCCAAATATGAGCCAAATCGGTCCATAAATACAATTTTGAAATATTTCGATCCATGCGCCACCTATCGGAGTTTTTTCTTATTTTTTGCTTTGTCATCGGGTTCTGAACTATATTCCAAGTTTCAAGCTGATAGCTTATCGGGAAGTTACTTAAATTTTAATTACAAAATTCGTAAACAACAGCCAGGCCTGTCAAGTCAAGCTAAATAAAACCGTTTAAAAACAACCAAACCAACAGACATGTACACACATAAACACAGAAAATAACAGTGGATACGAGATGCAGAGATCTTCACAACACTAAAAAGCGCATATGACCTTATATTAACCCCAAGTGTATATGTATTCGCAAATGCTATTAATGAAAAGACTAGACCCTAGGAGAGTATAAAAGTAGCGCAAGCTAAGAAATAATCAATCAATCTTATTTTAACACGCTACAACTGAAGTACGCGGATACATTTAATTGTGAAGATCTACTACCATAGTAGTAAATTTAGTAAAGAGCATTTAATATGCAGAACATATGCGTTTATATATTCTACAGTTCAGTGATTCGTACGATAACAGAAGGTGCAAAATTATCGAGAATTTGCTGAAGCTCGCTACAATGGCTTAAGAGGACTACCCAAATGTTCATACGCACAAATCCACTATGTCTTTTATCAATTTATGTAACTTTAGAAAAACTTTCAACACAACTTTTGCGGGTAAGGAAATTTCGAAACTTACTTTTTTGAACTTGTAATTGAATTATATCGGACTTAATGCAAGAGTGAAGTTCACATTAAAAATACTCGCTTTGAATTTTGTTTTGGGTTTTTTGATGTAGTTAACAAAAAAGGTGAGTGTTAATTTCTTATTTTATTTTTTATGAAATTACCGCAACATTGAATGAGACACATAAGTGATAATTAAATAGGGATAGAGTTCATATTTGCGGTATACTATAACAATAAAAAAGTTAAAGGCACTTATTTATGTTTGAGTTTTGCAGAGCATAACATAGTTCGAAGTGACATGGGCGTATATAATTTAGTAATTTTAATGCACTTTATAATTTAAAGGTAGTGAGCCGGTCTAAATCGGCAGTGATTAGAAAGGCCTCTAGCATACTATTATGCCAATAAAAGCTTTAAAGCTATAATTCTCCTGTCTAGTATGTGGCTTTCGCAGTTCTAATACGAAAATACGAAGATCTTAGATATTGAAGTTTAAAATAAGAAAAATCACGCTCCACATTGAAAATGCAGATAACGTAATTACACTTATTTGTAAAATCGGGGTTTTATGTGAAAACATTCAAAAGAAATCGCCAAATATTACCATTTACGAAAACTTCGAGCTTTTAATTCAGAGTTTTTTTCATATGCACTTTTTTTCGTATAGTTTAACACAAATTAAATTATAAAAAATAAAAATAAAGGTAAGGCGCGATAACCTCAGAAGAGATCTAAGGCCGAGCTTCTCTTCCAATTTGCGTCGTGCTCCTCTTGATTTTCCCTACAAATTGGCCGGACGGGACCTACATGTTTTATGCCGACTCCGAACGGCATCTGCAAAGCAGATGAGTTTTCACTGAGAGCTTTTCATGGCAGAAATACACCCGGAGTGCTTGCCAAACACTGCCGAGGGGCGACCCCGCTTAGAAAAATTTTCTTCTAATTGAAAAATCTTATTTCTAAAATTTTGATGTTGCTTTGCCCGGGAGTTGAACCCAGGGCATACGGTGTGATAGGCGGAGCACGCTACCATCACACCACGGTGGCCGCCAAGTTAAATTATAGGTCTCCCAAAATTATCATTTACCTAATAAAAATTATTTCCGAAGGGTTTTTAAGTTTTTTTCATATTAAAATTAAAGCAGTGTACATTTCGTATGTGGGCAAATATAAAATACCCTTCATCAAGAAAACTGTGAAAAGTAAGTTCATTAAATTTAAATTTCAAAAAACGTTAAATAAAAAGTAATAACAAAATAACACTTATGGTTAGTTATTGATGCCTCTAAAATAGCAATTTTTTACAAAATATTTAATAAATTGAAAATATTATTGATATTAGAGTAAAATTGCAAACTTTACAAACGGCTATGGTTACTAGGACATCTTTTCATTTAAAAACCACTTGGACACTTTAACAAAAGTGTAACATATGAAATTTCAGTGAAATCAAAGTACTTCTTTATTTTAAAAAATACCTTCATAATATTAAAGAAAGTTTAGTTTCAATTGAAATACTGGATTTCATCTTGTTACGCATATAACCGGAAGTTGGGGAACATCTTTTAGACTCCACGCTAGTATGATAATGAAAATGTGCACCACGAGATCCAACGGATGGGAAAATATCTATTTATGTGAAATCAAATCATTGAGTTTTATAAAGTCTAAACAAGGCTGTACTTTACCCGAAAAAGAGTACTTCTTTGTTATAAGGCTTTATATAAGGCTTTGTAAGAGATTTCCATAGAGCGCAAAGTTTACACATTCATCATCATCATTATTATTATTATTTGGCCCTTATCCGCTATAGCGATTTTGGCTCTTTCGTAAAAATTCACGCCTATAATTCCTGTTTCGTGATAACTGACGCCAATTGAGAGCGCCAAGGGAGGTCAAGTTAGATGCTATTTTTGTTTCTTTGCCTCACTGGAACATTAAGAAGAATATTACGGAAATGGGCAGTGTTCGATGTTAAGGTGTATAGTGTCCTCCGGCAATTAAATCTTCTGGCGCTAGTCCGACTGTAGCGGGAATAATTTTTTGGCCCCTAAAACCTTTATGTCTGTGGATTTTAGTCGCCTTTAATGAACAGCATGCAGCAAATCGCCGAGCTGTCTTCTTATTCAATAATCCTTGAACCCAAGATATAAGGAATTTACTTTCGAATCGAGTTGTGATTGGTCATCAAGTCTCATAAATTAATCAGACTTTGGTATTGAATGTTTCCGAAATTTTCGATAACGAAAAAGTTGGCGTTCTCGGTTCAGATGAAACAAATATTCTAAATTTCATTGTTCAATCAAAATATGTTCCGATGTCGATAATTTTTGATATAAGTATACAACCATTATCCCATAATGCGTATAAAAATTCCACAATAAAATATAAATATTGATTCAAGTGTTTCTTCAATGAGACATACAAAGTGTAATCAGAAATGCTATTGAAAACTTTTATTGTTTATGTAAAAAATCTGAAAGCAGAGGTCCGGTTACCAGTAAAAAAAAAACATATTTTAAATAAACCGAATACGAAATGGAAATAATAGTTAAACTTTAAATAAAAAATATTAAAAAATAAAAGGTCGTTTTAATAATATTGTATTGTATTGGACCTATTCAATCCATTCATTCCATTACGATTTAAAATACAAATCTGAAAGCTTGCTGTAAAAAATTTCATATAAAAACGCCTGACTACCACTTAAAATTATTCTTAGCTCCTGTAATTGAGCTCAATATCAACTCACAAGCTACTTCAGCGGAAAATATTCAACTCTTTCTTAGTATGAAAATCGTTGCTTTCTTTTTGTTGTCGGTTGTTTGCCTCATTCTAGATCAGGCACAAGCTCAGTGTCCAAATGCGCCAAGTAAGTTAATAAAAAATCGTTTATTCGTAATACACGTTTTACACATATCCTTACAGGTCGTCCCAATTGTCAAAGTCCCATTGTGAGCGGTAGCAGTGGTAGAGGCTGCCAAGCCGGCGTAAGATGGGGTTTCAATGCGAGAACAAGACGTTGTACTCGTTACCAATATCTGGGCTGTGGTGGTAATTCAAATCGTTTCTGTTCTCTAGCTGCCTGCAGGCAAAACTGTGAACGTAGTGGCTAGAGTAGAAACTAGCGATCTCCTTGGCATAAGCCAAACCCCAAAGGACATATAACAGAGGAAAATGTTAAATAAATATATATATATCAGTAATTTTAATAAAAAGTATACTTTTTACATGCGCAAATGAAATGTCTACTTTTTTGATTTGTGAGGAATTTATATAAAGCTTTTTGGATTTCACTTCTTGGCCCATGGCTTAGAAAAAACTTGCTACTACAACTTGTTAAAATAAAGTCATCCTTGTTTCGTAAACTAAGACCCACACGTCCCCATTTGTGAAACCTTCTTCTTTATAATACAGAGTTGGGGTTTCCAATGAATCACACAGGAAGTAAAACACGGTCTATAAGAGCTTCGAAATTCCTATCCTGATCTGTGGCTTGCAGTCATGCAGAGCAGAAGTGATAGCTCTTGAGGTAGTAAAGGAATGTATCGAAGCGAGTTAAGGATGAGCAGCAAGAGTTCGATGCAAACATGGGCATAGTACAACGCATAAAAGCTCAAAGGCTACGGGGCAAGGTCATTTTATGAGAATGCATGAAAACGTGTTTCTGATTTAATCGAAATGCCACCAGGACCCTACAAATTGCTGATGATACCGTAAGTGTAACTGATATGCATTTCCTAAATTTGCGCCTATCACTTCAATCGTAACTCTAACAATTATTAGCATAATTGGAGCAACAGAAGTCGGTTAGTTATTGGACTTATTCAATCTAAATATAGGTACATATTTATATGAATATTAGGGTGGTGCTTCACCCTTTAAAACGGTAATATTAAGGTAAAAAACATCACACATAAATTTTGGTCCCGATTAAGTATGAACTTTGGTCCTGATCGGAACCGGTTAAGAAGAGTCGCGTAGTGCAGAGTGGTCATATTTTTTAATATATTAATTCTTGATTTCGTAATCGGAACGTTAATTAAAACACTCTCTAGCTGAACTCGAATCGGCAAAAAATTGTATGTGGCTATTTTGTCCTAGGATTTACTGTTTAAGATTGGTAAAAACGTATATAGTGTAACGATTTTAGTTCAAATCCTCTTATTTGCAACTTTCTGTTAATCTAGGGCGTTGACTACAAATCAAATAAAAGCATTGGACACGTCAAATTTCTTTGATAGTGATAAGTAAGACCAACGGAACCTTAATCAGGTTATGCTACGCCTCACATTTTTAGAAATTTCACGCGCCCAAGCCTTTTTTTTAATTGTCTGATAAACGCCCTAGGTTGATGAGGAGTGTTGTGATTAGTACCTAGGACCTACCTAATTATGTTCTTGCTTTTACTATTATTATTACTTAATGTAAATATTGTTTTCAATAAAACGGTTTAACTTAAACATTTTTTTCTTAATAATTTTGGAAAAATTTAAACAACGTGACATCAGGACGGATAAGGCGACAGCTGTTTCGATTATACCTTGTAAATCTCTTCAAAGCCTTTTCTCCCGGGAGTGGGAGTCGAACTCGCACTCCTACGATAGTTGAAATGGTTATAAACGCATTCAGCTATGTCATGCCTTAGTTGTTGTAAAGTTTTTCCCAATTGCCTTCTTTTTGCATATTTTAATCTTTTACACATTGCATACTTCGTATGCAATTATGTGTTAAAGCTATGCTTGGTACGGCGGTTTTCAACGAAACTTTGGTTTTGTTGCTCTTTTTGTTCTATTTATAGAACTACAACGATTTAACCAATTTTGTCTGTTTGTATGATTTTAATAATCGCGGATTGCCCATATTGCTTTTTTAAATGTATGAAAACATTTATTTGAAGCAATTTTTTTTAATTTTATAATTTATTTAATAATTTGGGAAAAATTTAAACAACGTGACATCAGGACGGTCCACCTTTATGGCGATATCTCGAAAAGGCGACCACCTATACAACTACAACCACTCCCTTTTAAACCCCTCATTAATACCTTTAATTTGATACCCATATCGTACAAACAAATTCTAGAGTCAGCCCTCGTCCACCTTTTTGGCGATATCTCGAAAAGACGTCCACCAATAGAACTAAGGCCCACTCCCTTATAAAATACTTATTAGCGCCTTTCGTTTGATACCCATATCGTACAAACACATTCTAGAGTCACCCCTGATCCACCTTTATGGCGATATCTCGAAAATGCGTCCACCTATAGAACTAAGGCCCACGCCCTGTTAACATACTCATTAACACCCTTCATTTGATACCCATATCGTACAAAAACATTCTAGAGTCACCCCTGGTCCATCTTTGTGGCGATATCTCGAAAAGGCGACAACCTATACAACTACCACCTCTCCCTTTTATAAACCTCATTAATACCTTTAATTTGATACCCATATCGTACAAACAAATTCTAGAGTCAGCCCTCGTCCACCTTTGTGGCGATATCTCGAAACGGCGTCCACCTATGGAACTAAGGATTAATCCCTTTTAAAATACTCATTAACACCTTTTATTTGATACCCATATCGTACAAACGCATTCTAGAGTCAATCCTGATCCACCTTTATGGCTATATCCCTAAATGGTGTCCACCTATAGAAATATGGCCCACTCCCTCATAAAATACTCTTTAATGCTTTTCATTTGATACACATGCCAGACAAACACATTCCAGGGTTTCCCTTGGTTCATTTTCCTAAATGGTTATTTTCCCTTATGTTGTCACCATAGCTCTCAACTGAGTATGTAATGTTCTGTTACACCCGAACTTAACCTTCCTTACTTATTGACAATATATCGATAACTTTTGAACAACTTTACAATAAAAAACTCTTTGGTTTTTTTCGTCTCATTGCGTTTCTCTTTGTTTAATTTGTTTTTATTTCATTTCGTTTCATTTCATTTCGTGTCGTTTCTTTGCGTTTTGTTTCGTTCCGTTTCCATACCTTGCCTCAATAAAACAGTCACTTTCCTTCACGTGCTAGCAAAAGGCTGGAATAACTAATGAACAAACAAACATGACCTCTCACGAAATATCTTAAACTTTAAAACTGGTTTATACAGACAGGGCAAAGACGCAAGTACAACAACCGAAAAAGCACCAATGAACCAACAAAAGCAACAAACCCACAAAATAAGTTAGACGACTAAAATCACCGACTACTATTATTTTGAAATAACCGCACAACCTTGCGGAGCAAATGGGAGATCATCACACTAAGCTAGACTGGATCCAATGGGATGCATAGCGGAACAGTTACTAGCCACACTTGCACCAACAGCGCTTAAGTCTGAGCTATATGCATTAAATTAATTTACCAATGGCTATTTCAGAACTACCTACCACGGAACAATGCTTTCAAAAGGAAGGCTTTTGCCATGTCGTAGCGTTGTGAGCGTAAGTTAAAGCAATGCAAGAGGACGAACTTAAAAATAGTACCTTCCCTCAAATCGATGGCCTACGCTAGTTCGGAACGACGCGAGTACCTACGAAATGTGATTACAAGATCAGACTAAATAGAGCACTGCATAATATCGGAAACAACATGTAGCATTTTTTTTATACTCAGCGTGCTTTGCACACAGAGTATGTTAACTTTGATTGGATATCGGTTGGTTGTACAGGTAGAAAGGAATCGAGATAGATATAGACTTCTATATATCAAAATCATCAGTATCGAAAAAAAATTTGATTGAGCCATGTCCGTCCGTCCGTCCGTCCGTCTGCCCGTTGACACGATAACTTGAGTAAATATTGAGATATCTTCACCAAATTTGGTACGCGAGCTTATCTGAATCCAAAATAGATCGGTATTGAAAATGAGCGAAATCGGATGATAACCACGCCCACTTTTTATATATACAACATTTTGGAATACACAAAAACCTGATTATTTAGTAAATAATACACCTAGAATGTTGAAATTTGACATGTAGACTGATATTGTGGCTCTGAAAACAAAATTTTAAATGGCACCGCCCACTTGTGATAAAATCAATTTTACATATATTATTTATATATGTTTATATTTATTTATATAATATATTAATCATAAATCAAAAATCGTTAAACCTATCGTAGCAAAATTCGGCAGAGAGGTTGCCTTTACTATATAGAATGCTTGGAAGAAAAAATAAAGAAATCGGTTAAGAACCACGCCCACTTTTATATAAAAGATTTTTAAAAGGGTCGTGGATGAATAAAATAAGCTATATCTTTGCAAAAAAAGCCTTATATCAATGGTTTTTCATTTCCCAAGTGGATTTATAACAATAAATAGGAAAAACTTCAAATTTAAAAAAATGGGCGTGGCACCGCCCTTTTTATGACTAAGCAATTTTCTGTGTTTCGGGAGCCATAACTCGAAGAAAAATTAAAGGATCGTAATAAAATTGGGTACACCTATTTTCCCTATAGTAGAAAACATTTCTAGTAAAAATGGAAGGTATCCGTTAAAGAACACGGCAACTTAGATATAAAACAAGTTTAAAAGGGTCGAAGGCTAGAATAATAAGCTACAACTTAGCAAAAAATAGTTTTTAGTCAATGATATTGTAGCGAATTTAGGGAAATTTCGCTTATTTGCAACCTTCTACTAACGTTCGTATCGCTAAACTGTTGAATAAATAACTCCAATATTGATTTATCTTGTTTTGTTGATTTTCCGACAGGGTGGAAAAATGATGTCGATTTTCGACACTGATGATGGCAAAACGACGAAACCGGTTTGTCTGAAAACCAAATTTGACATGGGATGACGGAAAATCGTTCCAATATACATCAACTCCAATATTCAAATAATGCAAAATGGTCTTTATTAGACTACTTTGAAATCACTTATACTTCGCAACTTCGTGCTTAAATCAAACTGATTCGTCATGCCTCAGCTGGTGCTGCTTTTATACTCTTAGGTTTCCTCGTTGGAATATTTCTAGGCGTTTCTGTTTCTAGAATTTACTACTTGTTTACCAGCTATAAATTTATCAGCTATAACTACAGGTGCACGATTATAGCTTCTCGCATAGCCATATGCGCATGTATATGTGAGTGATACTTCTACCGATGTTTGCCTACTTTTGAAAGTATCTCAGATATATGCATGTGTTTGTGCGTTTCTCTCCGCTGCACATTTGTGTAGACATAATGATTGATTTGTTGATGTGCATACAAGTGTGGCAGCTTGCTTTATTGTTGTTGTGGCTTTATTTACTTAGTATCAGATTAGTGATGTGAGTATAACTTAGTGTCACTAATATTCGTCGCAATAGGCTAAAGGCTTAAGGCCTCGGGCAGCTTGAGTGCAGACCTTATGTCCACAGCAATATAGCGCCATCTAATATCGGGAAAACAGAATATATGGTACGGTGCCTGAGCTTCGAAAGAGATATTGGGGTCACAATTAAACCGGAGGGTTGATGCCGAGGGGCAGAAATGGCATAATATTCTATACACGTGTATACCGATGGTTCCAAATTAATGGAGGGAGTTGGGTCTGTTGTTTGCTGTGTCGACCCAGGAATAAGTAGATCCTACATGCTTCCAGATTACTGCAGTGTTTTACAGGCGGAAATTATAGCAGTGAAGAAAAGCAGCATAAATTCTGGAGGAAGCGAGGTTAAGCTGCAATCGCGTCAATATACAATTTGATGGTCAGGCGGTGATTAAGGTACTAATTTCACAGAGTGCTTCGTCAAGAATGCAAAGAAGCATTGGAAAAACTTCACTTAGGCCGGACCATACATCTTTACTAGGCTCTCGGTCATAAAGGGATAGAAGCTAACGAAAAGGCCGATGCGTTGGCAAAGTAGGATGCAACACTCGCTGAGTCGACGATAGACGTCTCACCGTGCATATGATGCATTAAGCAGGAAAGTCGTGGACAAAAGTGCGGGGCTGCAAAATTTCTAATATCATGTGCAAAGCCTACGTTATTAGACTCACAAAGTGGCTCATATCTCTGTAGAGAGAAGACTTAAGGCTCACGATGGGCATACTGACTGGACGCAGGCTTCTGGCATCACATGCTTATAAGTTAGGCCTCGTCAATAACGCAAGTGCATGGAGGTGCCCTCAGGGGTATCGGTGTCCTACCGGGCGCTTCCTCAGGTGGTGGTTAGAGGAACGCTTCCCAAAATACGGGAGGAATTGAGTAAATTAAGTACTCAGGGCGAACCAAAGAGCAATCCAGTTGAAAAATGGGAATGTGTTGCTCTAAGGGCAACGGTGGAAGGGTGATAGGATGCCGCCCTAAAATACCCCATCAAGCATCCACAGGATCAATACCAGTAAGATCCTGTTGACGAGAACTGGAAATATGATTTTGAAATGATTGCTATGGGCTAGCGATGACGATAGGCTACTACCTTAATAAGCAAGGGTGACACCTTGTCGAAACGTCTGGTTGGTTAATATCGTCACCGTCTCCGTATCAATAAAACCTTGGCATGTCCTCAAGTACGTTCGAAGCACGTCGCCATTAAGTTGGTGGTGCAGGATCAGTTGATACGAATCCTGACTAACGCTCCATTCTGGCTCTCTGCACAGACTCCCATAAGGACGTGTGTCAACCCACGCGTGGCCTCCCTGCTTTTGCAAATATAACCACGGGAATTGAAGACGGCGACTGCACATCGTGCCGAGATAGCGGCTTGAAGCGGAGACCCAATAGAGCAAGTGAACAACAAAATAAAAACAACAAACGCAGACAAAAGTAGAGAAAGGGAGAAAGAAAGGGGCGATGAAGCGGTGTTCAAGAAGAGCACTAAAGTGCTAAGATCGCCGGTGTTAACAACCCCCGCTAAAGCGACCTTGCCGGTAAGGCCCACACAAAGCATTGAATCGGCGGAAAGGATACCGGCGGCCAAACACAGCCGCGCGACAAACCCAGCAAGTCAACACCTGCTGCTATAAGGGAAAAAGCGCCGGTCAGCTCTCCCAATGTCGTTGCAAAGCGCGCTGTTGGGAAGGAGAAACGTGCGACTCCGCCAAGAGGCTCACTCTCATACACAAGCCTCGAAGAGAAGAGCCAAGACGAGTTGCTGGAGTACGCGGTATCAGTGCTGCGGGAGATGCAGGAAACCACTCTCAAGCAGCAGACCGTGTCCAAGGACATAAAAACCGGTATGGCTCTTCTCGAAGAAGCGTTAAGCTGCGTGGAATCGCTAAGGGCCCAAAAGGTAGATGAGAGTAGAGAATCGGGCCGAAAAAATAAGAGGGCACGAACGAGCTCAGATTATCATTCAGAAGACTTGGAAGCCAAAAAGAAACGAGATGAAGACACAAATACGTCTTCACAAGGTGAGTTTTGGTCCAATGTAGCGCGCCGGATTCCGAAACAGCGGGTCCAGCCAGCCAAGGAGGCAACACCCATCCAAGCTCCTAAAGCTCAAAAACGGGCGAGAAAGAGGAGAAAAGCAGCAACTTTTGTGGTAAAACCTGTGGAAGGCAAAAGTTATGCCCAGGTATTAGGGGCCGGGCCATACGCGGCCAGCTCCGCCCTAAAGACATAGGTACGGTGGTACGGTCAGTACGAAAAACCGAATTTGGTAACGTACTGATTGAAACAGCGCGCTGCAGCGACCAGACGGTCTTGTGAACAGCTATAGGTAGTGCAGTAGGAGAGGTCGGTGAAGCACAACAGCTCTCCAAGCGGATGAAGGTGGAAGTACTTGGCATGGACTGTCTCACAACTGAAACAGAAATCCAAGCCGCAATTAGAAGCGAGGTCGGAGAAGAAGAAATTACTAGACCTCCCCGTGTCTCTGTGTTCGCAGCGAACCAAAGAGAACAGTAAATGGCGGTGGTCGGAGTGGACGATAATATTGGCAACGTCCTACTTAAAAGAGGTAAAATTCCTATCGCATGGATACAGTGCCGAATCAGGCAGCGAGCAGAAGTGAAACGCCGCTTTATGTGTCTCGGCTACGGATACCGGAAGGCTGAATGCAAGGGTCCAGACAGGAGTAATGCCTACTGAAAGTGTGGGCAAAGCGGCCAGAAAGCTTCGGCCTGTACCCCAGCTCCAAAATGTTACCTGCGTAATACACAGAAGCGCGATTATGTCCCTGGATCTGGAGCATGCAGCATTTTCAGAGCGGCACTCGCTGTTGCAAAGGCTAAAATCTCAATACAATAGTGATTAGTTTTATCCAAGGCAACCTAAACCGGAGCACGCTTGCTCATGAGCTACTACAACAGTTGGTCTTAGACCATAAAGCTAACTGCGTTATCATCAGCGAACGTTATAGAACCCGAAATAATTGCCATATAGACAACACCGGCACCGCCGCAATCTGGATGGCAGACGCAAACGCAAATATTGTGAATCGCGTTGCCGGACAAGGCTACGTCCGCCTAACTACGAATAATACCACAATAGTAAGCTGCTACTTGTCGCCGAATGATCCCATTCAAACGTTCAGGGACAAGCTTGAACTTAGTGAAGACGACCTGAGGGAATTAACTAGAAACCTGGTTGCAGCGGGAGACTTTAACGCAAGAGCCGTCGAATGGAGAACGCCGCAGACTAACACCCGTGGCTCGCTTTGAACGTGCTCAACACTAGCTCGACCCCTGCATACCGAGGCTAGCTTTGGATACTCGATCCCCGATATAACACTAGTGTCAGAAAGGCTGCTGCTGACCGCTGCTGGATGGGGAGTCATAGAGGATCTGACTGGCAGCGATCACAACTACATCATTTTGCACCTAAACGATCCCGGTCAGAGGCAGATTCCGTACGGGCCACGCAGAACAATAGCATGGGACGCATCCAAGGTCGACTTTTCCACGTTCTCCGCATCAGTACTAGCGGATGCCCGACGGATAATCAACAACTCCAGTGGGATGGAAGAGACGGTTGAAAAGACAATCCCGGTCAGAGCTGTCTTCGCCACGCTTGCAATCTCTCTATGCCACTGAGAGGAGTGTGAGGGGTAAAAAGCAGGTATACTGGTGGAACAGCGAAATTGCGGAGCTACGGAAAATATGCCATAGGATGCGAAGGCTAGCAACCAGCGCGCGCGGAAGGCCTGAGGGGCTAGGAAAGTACGAAGCGTACAAAGGAGCGAAGAAAGCTCTTAGTGCAGCCATTAAGCAAAGCAAGCTTACGTGCTGAAAAGCGCTTTGCGAGGAAGTGGATCGAGACCCCTGGGGGCAAGGATATAAGATAGTAATGAAGAAGTTCCGTTCGCCAAGCCATCTGATGGACGAGAACCAAATAAGGAACATTGGTGATGCCCTGTTTCCCAACCAACCGCCTAAGGAGGACGGGTATGTTATCCAAGAAGATCGCAATCTGGAACCATTCCAAGAAGAAGAGCTTTAAATTGCCGTGCGAACTATGAAACCTAGGAAAGCACCTAGGCCCGACGGAATACCCGCAGAGGCGATTAGACTAGCTGCAAATAACTGCCCAGAACTTATGTTGCACATGTACAACAAATGTCTCGAAGAAAGAACTTTCCCCACCATATGGAAAACGGCACGAATGGTTCTCATTCCAAAAGAGAAAGGAGATCCCAACTCTCCATCATCCTACCGTCCACCACGTATGTTGGACACAGCAGGGAAATTGATAGAGAGCATCCTGAAGCAACGCCTCACCAGAGCATTACAGGATGGCAGAAGACTGTCTCCCAGACAGCATGGTTTTCGGAGGGGGCACTCCACAATCGATACCATAGCAGAAGTTATAGACGCAGTGAAGAAAGCCGAGACAGCGTGCCACAGAGCAAAACCTATAGTTGGGAGGACATGCTTGAGGCACTAGAAATCACTTTCAAAGTACCATAATATTTGTTAGAAATTTTATGGGACTATTTAAGAGACAGGTAGCTAATATATGAAACCACTCACGGTCAAAAAAAGATAAAAATAACAGGTGGAGCAGCCCAGGGTTCGGTACTAGGTCCTGGCCTCTGGAATATAACTTGGGACAGTCTTCTTCGATTAGACATGCTAGAAGGCACCTTCCTCGTTGCTTTTGGAGACGACGTGGCTTCTGTGATAACAGCAACAAGCTGCGAGCTGGCACAGCTTAAATTAAACCAGGTCATGCGTAATGTAAATAGGTGGATGACTGAGCACGGTATCCAGTTAGCAACAGCAAAAACGGAGATCGTCATCCGCCCAAAGAGACGTATTCCCACTATCAGGAACATGATGGTTGGGGACCAGCCAATAGAAACACTCGCTTCAACGAAATATCTGGGAGTGAGGTTAGACAGCAAACACAACTTCTCAGAACACATAAGAGGAGCCTGCGAAAGAGCTGCGCGCATAATAGCGAATCTGAGTAGATTAAGGCCAACACAGGTGGCTCAAAACCATGCACAAGGAAGTTGCTTGCATCAGCCTCGGATTCTATACTCTTATATGGTGCAGAAATCTTGGCGAACGCAATGAAATACCAGAAGAACCGAGTCGCCCTCACCTCAGTCCAACGCAGAGGGGCGCTGCGAATATCTTCGGCTTACCGCACGGTATCGGCTGAAGCTGTCCTGGTCGTTGCGGGAACCATACCGATATATCTTCTCGCTGAGGAAAGAAAAGCAATATATGACAACGGATCGCAAGCAAGTACAGTTGCTGTTGCCATGTAGGCGCGAGAAGGATCGATTCGACGCTGGCAACATCAGTAGTGCAACAGCGTCGTGTGGGCTAGGGAACTAATCCCTGAACTGAATCCCTGGTTGAAGCGACCACACAGAGAGGTAAACTTTTACCTGACCCAGTTTCTAATGGGACACGGTTACTTCAGCAAATACGTACAGAGAATGGGCAAGGTTGATAACCCGAGCTGCTTGTACTGTGGGAAAATAGACGATGTGCGCCACACCTTCTTCGAATGCAGGCACTTCTCCGATCAGCGAAGCAGGGTAGAAGAGTTACTTGGCGACCTATCCCCGGGCAGTGTCATCAATAACATGACCTGTCGAAGAGACAGATGGGATACGGTCAGCACATATATATGTAAAGCATATACTTATCAGTAAACGAGAAGACTGATGCCTACCCAATTAGCGTGAGTGTAGCCATAGAGCCCACGTAGCGCGCACCCGTACCCGAAGTAATGTTAAACGCGTTCCCAGGTACAGGGATTTGCGCGGGCCGTGGGACGTTAGGTTTTAGTGGGTAGGCCTTCATGGATGAAGGGCTCCTACACTCGGAGAGTCTCGCAGTGAGGCTTAAATATCCCGGTCAGTGCATAAAGCATTTCCTCCTTCCACGAAACAAAAAAAATAATAATAAATAAATAAATTGCATGAAGTGTGAGCTTCAGGAAGAAGAGGTTGAGCACGTTCAGTGTTCGTAACCTGCGCTAACCAAGTCAAGCATCCAGCTATTAGGGGCGGCAGAGTTGCCAGATCTCGAGGCAGCAATTAAGCTGGGTCCAATAAAACTGCTAGTATTTGCCAAGAGGATGGAGTTATTCTATAACGCATGTCTTGGCACCTGATTGGGGTTCTTCCGTTTGGTCGTCACTATGAACACACTCTGTCTACGAGAGGCCTTTATTGACCTGCCAGTTCAACTTAACCTAGTACTTGCAGCCTATATTTCACATATTACCTCAATGCTAATCACCATTTCAGTGCTATAGCGATTTAGAAAACTGAATTTATGTAACATAACTACCACCGGCAAAGCTCACAATCCCCTCTTTATACTCAGTTGAGCAGAGCTCACAGAGTATATTAGCTTTGATTGGATATCGGTTGGTTGTACAGGTAGAAAGGAATCGAGATAGATATAGACTTCTATATATCAAAATCATCAGGATCGAAAAAAAATTTGATTGAGCCATGTCCGTCCGTCCGTCCGCCCGTTAACACGATAACTTGAGTAAATTTTGAGGTATCTTGATGAAATTTGGTATGTAGGTTCCAGGGTACTTATCTCAGATCGCTATTTAAAATGAAGGATATCGGACTATAACCACGCCCAATTTTTCGATATCGAAAATTTCGAAAAATTTAAAAAGTGCGAAAATTCATTACCTAAGGCGGATAAAGCGACGAAACTTGGTAGGTTAGTTCAACTTATGACGCAGAATAGAAAATTAGTAAAATTTTGGACAATGGGCGTGGCACCGCCCACTTTTAAAAGAAGGTAATTTAGAAGTTTTGCAAGCTGTAATTTGGAAGTCGTTGAAGATATTATGATGAAATTTGGCAGGAACGTTACACCTATTACTATATTTATGCTTAATAAAAATTAGGAAAATCGGAGAACGACCACGCCCACTTTTTAAAAAAAATTTTTTTTAAGTCAAATTAAAAAAAAAATTGTATATCTTTACAGTATATAAGTAAATTATATCAACATTCAACTCCAGTAATAATATGGTGCAACCAAATACAAAAATAAAAGAAAATTTCAAAATGGGTGTGGCTCCGCCCTTTTTCATTCAATTTGTCTAGGATATTTTAATAACATAAGTCGAACAAAAATTTACCAATACTTGTGAAATTTGTTAGGGGCTTAGACCCTAGGACGATAACTGTTTTCTGTTAAAAAGGGCGAAAACGGTTGAAGCCACGCCCAGTTTTTATACACAGTCGACCGTCTGTCCTTCTGCTCGTCTGTTAACACGATAACTTGAGCAAGAATCGATATATCTTTTCTAGACTCAGTTCACGTAATTATCTGAACTCACTTTGTATTGGTAGAAAAAACGGCCGAAATCCGACTATGACCACGCCCACTTTTTCGATATCGAAAATTATGAAAAATTAAAAAAATAACATAATTCTATACCAAATACGAAAAAAGGGATGAAACATGGTAATTGGATTGGTTTATTGACGCAACTTGTGAAATTGGTGTGACACCTACCATATTAAGTAGAAGAAAATGAAAAAGTTCTGCAAGGCGAAATCAAAAGCCCTTGGAATGATGATGGTCTGGGTCACCCTGGTCCACATTTTGGTCGATATCTCGAAACCGACTTCACATATACAACTACCACCACTCCCTTTTAAAACCCTCATTAATGCCTTTAATTTGATACCCATATCGTACAAACAAATTCTACAGTCACCCTGGTCCACCCTTATGGCGATATCTCGAAAAGGCGTCCACCTAGAGAACTAAGGCCCACTCCTTTTAAAATACTCATTAACACCTTTCATTTGATACCCATATCGTACAAACAAATTTTAGAGTCATCCCTTGTCCACCTTTATGGCAATATCTCGAAAAGGCGCCCACCCATAGAACTAAGGCCCACTCTCTTTTAAAATAATCATTAACACCTTTCATTTGATACCCATATCGTACAAACAAATTCTAGAGTCACCCCTGGTCCACCTTTATGGCGATATCTCGAAAAGGCGCCCACCCATAGAACTAAGGCCCACTCTCTTTTAAAATAATCATTAACACCTTTCATTTGATACCCATATCGTACAAACAAATTCTAGAATCACCCCTGGTCCACCTTTATGGCGATATCTCGAAAAGGCTTCCACCTATAGAACTAAGGCCCACTCCCTTTTAAAATACTCATTAACACCTTTCGTTTGATATCCATTTCGTACAAACAAATTCTAGAGTCATCCCTAGTCCACCTTTATGGCGATATCTCGAAAAGGCGTCCACCTATAGAACTAAGGCACACTCCCTTTTAAAATACTCTTTAACACCTTTATTTGATACCCATATAGTACAAACAAATTCTGGAGTCAGCCCCGGTCTACCTTTATGGCGATATCCCTAAATGGCGTCCACCCATAGAACTATGGCCCACTCCCTCTTAAAATACTCTTTAATACCTTCCATTTGATACGCATGTCATACAAACACATGCCAGGGTTACCCTAGGTCCATTTTCCTACATGGTGATTTTCCCTTATTTTGTCTCCATAGCTCTCAACTGAGTATGTAATGTTCGGTTACACCCGAACTTGGCCTTCCTTACTTGTTATACTCAGTTGAGCAGAGCTCACAGAGTATATTAAGTTTGATTGGATAACGGTTGGTTGTACATATATAAAGGAATCGAGATAGATATAGACTTCCATATATCAAAATAATCAGGATCGAAAAACAATTTGATTGAGCCATGTCCGTCCGTCCGTCCGTCCGTCCGTCCGTTAACACGATAACTTGAGTAAATTTTGAGGTATCTTGATGAAATTTGGTATGTAGGTTCCTGAGCACTCATCTCAGATCGCTATTTAAAATGAACGATATCGGACTATAACCACGCCCACTTTTTCGATATCGAAAATTTCGAAAAACCGAAAAAGTGCGATAACTCATTACAAAAGACAGATAAAGTGACGAAACTTGGTAGATGGGTTGACGCTATGACGCAGAATAGAAAATTAGTAAGATTTTGGACAATGGGCGTGGCCCCGCCCACTTTTACAAGAAGGTAATTTAAAAGTTTTGCAAGCTGTAATTTGGCAGTCGTTGAAGATATCATGATGAAATTTGGCAGGAACGTTACTACTATTACTCTATATGTGCTAAATGAAAATTAGCAAAATTGGATTAAGAACACGCCCGATTTTTAAAAAAAAATTTTTTTTAATTCAAATTTTAACAAAAAATTTAATATCTTTACTGTATATAAGTAAATTAAGTCAAAATTCAACTCCAGTAATGATATGATGCAACAAAATACAAAAATAAAAGAAAATTTCAAAATGGGCGTGGCTCCGCCCATTTTCATTTAGTTTGTCTAGAATACTTTTATTGCCATAAGTCGAACAAAAATTTACCAATCCTTCTCAAATTTGGTAGGAGCATAGATTCTATAACGGTAACTGTTCTCGGTGAAAATAGGCGAAATCGGTGGAAGCCACGCCCAGTTTTTATACACAGTCCACCGTCTGTCCTTCCGCTCGGCCATTAACACAATAACTTGAGCAAAATCCGATATATCTTTACTAAACTTAGCCCACGTACTTACCTGAGCTCACTTTTTCTTGGTATAAAAAATGGGCGAAATCTGGCCATAACCACGCCCACTTTATCGATATCGAAAATTACGAAAAATGAAAAAAATGCCGTAATTCTATACCAAATACGAAAAAAGGGATGAAACATGGTAACTGGATTGGTTTGTTGACGCAAAATATAACTTTGGAAAAATCTTTGTAAAATGGGTGTGACACCTACCATATTAAGTAGAAGAAAATGAAAAAGTTCTACAAGGCGAAATCAACAGCCCTTGGAATCTTGGCAGGAATACTGTTAGTGGTATTGCATATATAAATAAATTAGCAGTACCCGACAGATGATTTTCTGGATCACCTGGTACACATTTTGGTGGATATCACGAGAACGCCTTCACATATACATCTAAGGGCCACTCGCTTTTAAAACCCTCATTAATACCTTTAATTTGATATCCATATCGTACAAAAACATACCAGAGTCACCCCTGTCCCACCCTAATGGCGATATGTCGAAAAGGCGTCCACCTATAGAACTAATGCCCCCCTCTCTCTTAAAATGCTAGTAACACCTTTCGTTTGATACCCATATCGTACAAACATTCTAGAGTAACCCCTGGCCCACCCTAATGGCGATATCTCGAAAAGGCGTCCACCTATAGACCTAGTGTCCACTCCCTCTTAAAATGCTCAGTAACACCTTTCGTTTCATACCCATATCGTACAAACATTCTAGAGTCACCCCTGGCCCACCCTAATGGCAATATCTCGAAAAGGCGTCCACCTATACACCTAATGCCCACTCCCTCTTAAAATGCTCAGTAACAGCTTTCGTTTGATACCCATATCGTACAAACATTCTAGAGTCACACCTGGCCCACCCTAATGGCGATATTTCGAAAAGGTATCCACCTATAGAACTAAGGATTACTCCCTTTTAAAATACTCATTACCACCTTTCATTTGATACCCATATCGTACAAACACATTCTAGAGTCACCCTGGCCCACCCTAATGGCGATATCTCGAAAAGGCGTCCACCTATAGACCTAATGTCCACTCCCTCTTAAAATGCTCAGTAACACCTTTCGTTTGATACCCATATCCTACAAACATTCTAGAGTCACCCCTGGCCCACCCTAATGGCGATATCTCGAAAAGGCGTCCACCTATAGACCTAATGTACACTCCCTCTTAAAATGCTCAGTAACACCTTTCGTTTGATACCCATATCGTACAAACATTCTAGAGTCACCCCTGTCCCACCCTAATGGCGATATCTCGAAAAGGCGTCCACCTATAGACCTAATGCCCACTCCCTCTTAAAATGCTCAGTAACACCTTTCGTTTGATACCCATATCGTACAAACATTCTAGAGTCACACCTGGCCCACCCTAATGGCGATATCTCGAAAAGGCGTCCACCTATAGAACTAAGGATTACTCCCTTTTAAAATACTCATTACCACCTTTCATTTGATACCCATATCGTACAAACACATTCTAGAGTCACCCTGGCCCACCCTAATGGCGATATCTCGAAAAGGCGTCCACCTATAGACCTAATGCCCACTCCCTCTTAAAATGCTCAGTAACACCTTTCGTTTGATACCCATACCGTACAAACATTCTAGAGTCACCCTTGGTCCAGCTTTATGGCGACATCTCGAAAAGGCGTCCACCTATAGAACTAAGGATTACTCCCTTTTAAAATACTCATTACCACCTTTCATTTGATACCCACATCGTACAAACACATTCTAGAGTCACCCTGACCCACCCTAATGGCGATATCTCGAAAAGGCGTCCACCTATAGACCTAATGCCCACTCCCTCTTAAAATGCTCAGTAACACCTTTCGTTTGATGCACATATCGTACAAACACATTCTAGAGTCACCCCTGGCCCACCCTAATGACGATATCTCGAAAAGGCGTCCACCTATAGACCTCATGCCCACTCCCTCTTAAAATGCTCAGTAACACCTTTCGTTTGATACCCATACCGTACAAACATTCTAGAGTCACCCCTGGCCCACCCTAATGGCGATATCTCGAAAAGGCGTCCACCTATAGACCTAATGCCCACTCCCTCTTAAAATGCTCAGTAACACCTTTCATTTGATTCCCATATCGTACAAACACATTCTAGAGACACCCCTGGTCCACCTTTATGGCGATATCTCGAAACGGCGTCCACCTATGGAACTAAGGATCACTCCTTTTCAAAATACTCATTAACAGCTTTCATTTGATACCCATATCGTACAAACACATTATAGAATCACCCCTGGTCCACCTTAATGGGGACATCTCGAAAAGGCGTCCACCGATAGACCTAAGGCCCACTCCCTCTTAAAATGCTCAGTAACACCTTTCATTTGATACCCATATCGTACAAACAAATTCTAGAGTCAGCCCTGGTCTACCTTTATGGCGATATCCCTAAATGGCGTTCATCCATAGAACTATGGCCTATTCTCTCTTAAAATACTCTTTAATACCTTTCATTTGATACACATGTTATACAACCACATTCCAGGGTTACCCCAGATTGATTTTCCTTATTTTGTCTCCATAGCTCTCAACTGAGTATGTTATGTTCGGTTACACCCGAACTTAGCCTTCCTTACTTGTTTTATATTAAAGAATTCCAACAACAAAACTTTCCGTCTTCCAACATGGTCTCGACGAAAAAAATTAGCATATTATGACCATTTTTTTCGTCTTCTTAATTTTATTTAAAATTCTTTATTTTTTCTCTTTTTTATATACCAAAATACTCAAATTTTACTGAACCATATAAGCGAACTCAAGCAAAGATGTTTAATTACGTAATATGCAAAAGGAGTTAAATTACTAATTAAAAGTATAAGAAATTTAAATACACAGAAAGATGAATTAGTGACAATATTTTAATGCTAACTTGCAACGAAATATAAAAGTACCATTGCAAGCATGCAGACAAGTAGAAAATTAATAAGAATAGTGCAAAAAGGAGGAAGCGAGACGCATTTGACAAACGCATCAAAGCGTATTAAATATACAGGCACTTTTGTTGACGAAAGAGCGCAAGATAATGTTTCATACAAATTAGCGAACTCAAAAAATAATTTCAACATTGACCCATTTTTTTAATCAAAACAGTGCAAATGGGAAAAGCGCTGCATTAAATCTAAAGAAGTCTGATGCCTTTAGACTTTCGCTCAGCTTAGAAAAGATCAATGTTGTGTGAGTTCTATGCGGCATATAAATGTAGATACAAACTTATATTTAAAGTGTGTAAGCTTTTGTAAGTAGCTAAGTTTGAGCGTAGCCTTTGAAAGGAAACAAATACTTGACCGGCGGCGAATTTTTCGTAAACATATGGCGGATATTGGCGTACTGCATTCAAGTTGATATTCAAATAACAGACTATGCTAACCATAGATGCCCCAAGTTAGTGAATGAGTATATCTAGCGATAGAAAATATGTAGGTTCTTTGTTTAGCTTTGTGTGCTTGCCTGCAGGTTCTTACATGCATTGACATAGGTGAAAGAGATACGCATGCGCACACAACGACACAGGGTGGCATATTCAACAAAAATACTTGAATTACTTTCATGAACTCGCAACAGAAGAATTTCAGTACAAATTTTATAACTCATATAGCGCTCGACTTTCCATGCACACACACACACACACACACAAATAGTGCACGTATATTTAAAAGGTTGCTCATACGTCACGTTGTCCGCATAAATATTTTGTGGCTTTTCGTCTATGCTATGCTAAGTGGACACGCATCATTCACATTCACAACAAAATAAGCTGAATGAAATTCAAAGTGGGGCGAAGTAAAAATGAGCTATTAGGTGTTGGGTTAGGTGAAATGGATATTTATTTCACATATACCCAATTGTGAGATTAGATGTGAAAAGAACGTGAACACAGGTGTATGTCTAGAAAACTAGTGTTTTAAATAAACTGAAGCTCACCCAGGGGTTGAAGTTATGCCACAAAAAAGGTAACTTTATCAGAAACAAGTAACTTCGCACTTTTTCACCAATACCGATAAATTATTATTTCATTATCGACTTATTAACGATATCAAATTATTATCGTCAAGTTAGCGGGGTTCGGCGGCCACCGTGGTGTGATGGTAGCGTGTTCCGCCTGACACACGGTATGCCCTGGGTTCCCACCCCGGGCAAAGCAACATCAAAATTTTATAAATACGGTTTTTCAATTAGAAAAAATTTTTCTAAGCGGCGTCGCCCCTCGGCAATGTTTGGCAAGCGCTCCGAGTGTACTTCTGCCATGAAAAGCTCTCAGTGAAAACTCATCTGCATTGCAGATGCCGTTCGGAATCGACAAAAAACATGTAGGTCCCTTCCGGCCAATTCGTAGAGAAAAATCAAGAGGAGCACGACGCAAATTGGAAGAGAAGCTCGGCCTTAGATTTCTTCGGAGGTTATCGCGCCTTACATTTATTTTATTTATTTATTTATCGGGGTTCGGCTTACTATCGCCGGTGTCTTATGAGTTTCTTATCGGCTTGTTAGCAATGTATACCAGATGTTTTATCGATTGAAGTTGTATGTATATGATTAATATCCCCCAGCAATTAAGGGGTACAATAGGCCCGAGGAAAGTATACCGGTCTTAAAATGCGATTATAATACCAGGGCTAACCAACCCTAAGTAATGCTAACACGAAAGGGAGCAATGTGGAGACGCGTATCACTTGCTCGACCCGATCACGGCCGATAACCTGTATACAATTTATCCTAAGATGATTGTGTACAGGTCTCATATCCTGTCCTTGGGATCGGCCTACTGGTGGAAAATTCGCGGTAACTGTGGTTTCATATCGCGACTTCACTTTTGAGGAAATTGACAATAAATCAAACTTCTTCGTCGGAAAGTTGACAACAAAGCATTCTCTTCGGAGTAAGGGGGAATACCCTAACACTACAGCAAATGAACATTTCAACCAGAAATGACGAAAAGCTTGTAGTTGCATCCCTTTTTTGTGATGCAAGATATCCTGGTGCCTAGAAAAGTTGTTCACAGCCCCTAATTATAGAATTGTATCATGTATCTGGTGGAGTCCCCAGCGTCAGAAAGGAGGAAGGAGAAATGAAAGTAGAAAGAAGTGGTAATGGAAAACAAGTAGGAGTTCACTTGAAACCGGATGCCGCTATTCTTAAAATATTAAGGGGTTTTGATAGACTCCGTATCTTACCAACGTAAGACCTTGTGATTTCACACCAAATTATAAGCTAATTTGGTACCAATGATTCGACTGCGAAGTGCTGGGCTGGGAACATGGAGCTGCTTCCTTTGAGCAGACCCGTATGTTTGAAACCGTGAGGTTGAGCCTTACATGACAGGTACTCACTTTAGCATATTTTTGTAATATCTTATTCATAGCAAACCGATGATTCTTTGCTAACAAGTGGATAACAAGCCGATAGTAATTTTAGAACACATCGATTAAAAATCGATAACATTTCGATAAAAAGTCGAATTTGTGGTAACAAATCTATATATATTTTTGATAACAAACCGAAAAAATCGTTGTATTGTCCTGTTGCAAACATATGTTTCCCAATGCAAATTCAGCCAGTGTGAGGAATAAGAAATTATTCATTTGGCCCTAGGAAAAATGGCCAGATAACTTCGATAGAGTAAAGAGCACACTAGACAGTACCTTTGAATATGCGATATCTTATATAAAGATTTTATTTCATTAAAATACTGCAGTATTGGAATTTTACTTTTGAATCCAATTAGGGAATCACGTTTGAGTACACGTTGAAAACTATAGATTTTTTCAACTTGGGAAACAGCATTTTTTCCATGTTAACAAATTTTTTTTGTTTATAACTTTATGATTCTCAACAGTGGCCGACAAATAATGCTTGAGATTTGAGACGTATATATGCTAGTTTACAATTTTAGCTCTAATGTGGCTCAAGCCTATATATATGTTTACTGGGTGGTGTTATGCGTTGCAGAGTACTTACCTGTTAAGGTTTAGCTGGCGATCTAACTTATCTCACACGGCCAGCAACTAGAAATGAATGGGGCTGGAGATGTATGTCCTCAAACAATGTATGACCATAACAGGAAGGCTGAAAAGGTTGCTCATACGCCACGGCATATCAAAACAAGGTAAACGATACACTGACAGCATAAAGCCATTGCTCCGTATAAGAAATAGGTTCAACTGAATATAAAAAAAGGTAATAAAAATGTTAACAAAAAAAAAAAAAAAAAACACAAAAAATTAAAAAAAAATAAACTCAATGCAGAGTTATTTAACTCTTACTGCCACCATATATTTAAGTATGGTATACCTCCATATATGTATGTATGTCTTTACTTGGTCCCATTTCAAGGCTATACCGATGGACCATGTGCCGGATATGAACGCACAATGGATGTGTGAAAGTGAAAAAAGTGAGTATAAGTAAATGCATTACTCAGCCAACATTCTCCACTTAAGGCACCTGCATGAAACGCTACGCTATTAACCTCTTCAACGAAACGATGAGCTGATGAGCGTTGAAGAGTGACAATAACGCGAGTGCGCTAACCAAGATGAAGTGTTACTTAAATCATAGCACAGCTTTGCATATGCGAACAGCATGCGTCCGCACATCAAAAAATACAAACAAAAAATTGTAAAAAAGAAAAAAACATAACAAATAAAATAGCAACACAAAGTACTAAATGAAAAAGTGCAAGAAATGAAAAAATGCATGAAAACGGCGAAAATTGAATTAACAGGAAGCTGCAGCGTTGATGGATGTGGCGCGCCAAAACTATTATCATAAATACACTGAGGCCTTGTAGTGATAACATTCTCGGTAATAACCATATATATATATATACATATGTATGCGCATATACTTATAGACATACATACGTAATGATTGTGCTAATAAGCAGGTAAAGCGTACAGTTTACCGACAGTTTTTGTGCAAGACATGCAGTTATCGAAATTATTGTTTTTTCTCCTTTTACTAAGCTACAAAAATCTTGCTATCTTTCTGTGATATTATGGATTTATAATAATGATTTAATGAATACAAGTTTGAATAAAAATTCAAGCAATTTATTATGGCGGCCACCGTGGTATGATGGTAGCGTCCTGCGCCTACCACATCGTATGCCCTGGGTTCGCACCCCGGGCAAAGCAACATTAAAATTTTAGAAATAAGGTTTTTAAATTAGAAGAAAATTTTTCTAAGCGTAGTCGCCCCTCGGCAGTGTTTGGAAAGCGCTCCGGGTGTATTTCTGCCATGAAAAGCTCTCAGTGAAAACTCATCTGCTTGCAGATGCCGTTCGGAGTCGGCATAAAACATGTAGGTCCCGTCCGGCCAATTTGTAGGGAAAAACAAGAGGAGCATGACGCAAATTGGAAGAGAAGCTCGGCCTTAGATATCTTTGGAGGTTATCGCGCCTTACATTTATTTATTTTTTTAATTTATTTATATTCAAAAAATCTGTAAATACAACTATTTGTGAAACTATTTAATTATATTATTTTAATTTAATTTTATTTTATGATCTCTGCACCTTTCCTGAAATGAAATGGTAAGTGTAGGTTTGATTCTCAAAAATTGAAAGTCGCAGAATGACACATGAATAGATGTAGAAACAATCATCGAGCATCACGAGCTGAGTTTATTTAACTACGTTTGCACTATGGGATAAACTGGATAAAATTGTCTCAAAACTAAATTCCGAAACGATGATTAAGGCTAGACTTATTACACAAAAAATGCTTCAAAGGCCAATTTTTTAGGGATGTGAGAAAAATCGGATATTTGGAAAAAATGTCAGATAAAAATATTGAACAACGTTTTTGAAAAAAATTATTTTGAATTTTTTTTATTTTTTTTTCTCATACAGGAAAAACTAAATATTTCTTTTTGTTAAAAAACGAATCTTTTTTAGATTTTGAGGCGCTGAACTCGAATGTGTAAAAAAATATATACGTTCAAGCAATAATTTTTTCAAAAAGTACCAACAAATTGCAAATGGTTAAAGGTGTAATCTATAGGGGCGAAAATGCCCTAAAATTTCTGGTTGATTTGTAACGCGTTAAATTTCGCTGTTATAAATTGCACTGAAAACCTATCAATCGCATATATTTTAGCGACTTTTAAATTGAAAATTTCTGTTGTAACCCATATCTTTTTTATAAAATCTTTTTCAGCAACTCAGGACCTATATTGAAATGATATGATTTTGAAGAAAAATCAGCTTTAAGTTTATTTTTAATAGCTAAAAACGGCAAAAAGGAACGCTAAATGATATTTTTTACGTTTTTCAATACTTCGCATTGATATTTTTATCAGTATTCGATTTTTCTCATATCGGCGGAGAAACTTGATTTTGAGAAAACTTCCTCACATTTACCCCACAGTGGTCCGTCTGCCCCAATGGAGCAACTTTAATCGTCTTCGATCGGGACCAAAATTTATATATAATATTTTTGACATAGGTATTATTATTTGAAGGGATGAGAATGGTGAGGATCATTTATTTGATTTATAAGGTACATACTAATGTACATATACCATTATCTTAAAGAAATATATTTATGCATGTAAATAGAACTTCCTGAACAAATAAAAAAAAATAGAGAATAAATATGAAAAATCGATTTTTAAAATAAAACATACATCTGTTACGATCTCTGAATTAAATTTATCGAAAATATAAGTTTTCTACATGCATTGACTGCAAATTGCCTATTTGCCTTGATGAGACCCTGTACAAAATATTCTAGGCCTACGTTCAACTAGTTAATTAATTCATCTGGAGTTAGGCACAAAAGTGATCCCTGAAAGAATTCTTATAAGATCACGGAATAAATCCGAATCGATCTGGAAAACAGTTGCGAAATGGTACGCAAATTATTAGAGCTTTTGAAATTATTAGAAAAACTCGATTCGTTCAGTATTGGATCATTACATTTTAGATTTTTGTACATTTTTCAGTATTTTTGTTGTGCTTGTAGCGATAAGGACACTCCTGCAGGCCTTGGGGAGTGTTATCGAAGTTGATGGTCCTTTGCTGGTTACATGTACGGTACATTCCGGTAGCAAGCACAATTGATTTACAAAGCCCAACCATCTCGGAAACCATTTAATATGGCCACATTGAAACTTCTAGGCTATGCCGGCCCCGCCCCTTAATTCCATGAAGAGCTTGATGTCGCCAGAGTATCGGGTTTTTCGTCACGGATAGGTGAGGTTGACAATTGTGTTGGAGCAGCTATATATTGCGCCGGAAACCCCTTTAAAGGGTTGCAATACATAAATCCTGGTATCATTTGTGTGTTTTAATTGCCTCTTATGACAGACATACCTGCCACAGGTAAATCGTAAGCCCCTTAGCCTGTCAATCAATAACAAATCAATAGCAAGTCGATAACAAGCATATAACTCGTCGAAAAGAAATGGATACCACGCCCATAACCAGTCAATAAAAATTTGATTACACGTCGATAGCGGTTATTATAGCTAAGAAACCGGTAATATTTCGACAACTATTCGATAACACATCGTCCGGTTTTGGTTGCGGTTTTGGTTTCTCAACTTTTCATACCCCCCCCCCCCCCCCCACCCTTTTACTTTTTCCTTACTTTTCCTTCTGCCCATTACTCCTATACATCACGCCTACACATATCCTGCATTTACAGTATGTAGTATATACCACATCCAAAAATTACGCTCACACTTACACTTATCTTACGCTTCTATTTCGGATTCTCCCATACCATGCGTAAAGAAGTATACTCATCACAAAGTACATATAATAATACCTTCAGACGAAGCAGTAACTACAATGCAGCTTAAATTATAGTAAAAAGTCTCTAAGGACTTGATCACTAGTTTCAGTGCCGTTTAACAAACGAAATCTGCAAAATTCCCTAGGGACCTCAACACCAACCCAAGGATTGAAATTTTCATTATTCGTGCGGTTTACTATTTTTAGTATTTACATATACAGTTAACGAATATGTGCAAGAATATAATTTCTATGTTGGCACACCGAATTGCATATCTTATGTATATTATGTGTGTTTATAAATATTTGTTTTCATATATATTTGTGTGCATAGTTTTCTTGAAGAATTTAATTGCTGTGATTGTTCTTAAGATGTGTGAATAATATAAACACAAGCATATTCCCTAAGCACCACTTTCCTACATAAAGAAGTGGTTCACAAAATATTTTAAACAATGCAGGCACATTTGTTGCATTCCTATACAATATATTACGAGCTTATAAGCTTATGCTTTTGGAGCAATTAGAAGGGGGAGCAATACCTCTGAAAAATTCCAAACAATTACTAATATAACAAGCCGGTGAAATATGGCACTTCACTAAAGTGAAATTATTGTTTGTTGTTTCTACATAACCATACCCCTATTGTTACTTTGCGTAAGATAAATGCACATGTTCAGATGTCTATCAAGTTGTGGCCGGCTTTGAAAGTACTTATGTAGGTGTTTCTGTATATTAAACTAAATTTCTAAGATTTTCTATGGTTTTATTTCAATTGTTTCACATTCAGTCTTTGATGAGGTCCTTACGGATTGGCCAGTTCATCCTCAGCTATAGTGTGGGCGAAACGCGTGGGTATGTATTATGCCGGTTCGATTTTTGGGGAGGCAAAAAAACGCCCATTGCTCTATGAAAATCATATTCTAGGGATCAAAATAAGAAACTTTGCCGAAGGAACCATACCTCTAAAACTAATTCTGATGTCCCCACCCCCTTTGGGTCGTAGGGGAAAATTTTGAAAAATTCCACTTTGAAATGCCTGTGTTTTTTCTTTTTGGAGTTTATTTTGCTCTTTAGAAATTTATTTAGTCAGAACATATTTAAATGAAAACATGAATTTAACTTAGTAATAGAAAAGAAATTAAAAAAAATTATTAGAAATTAGCGTTTTTAGAACCACTTTCTAAAACTAAGGCATCACTGTGATGCATCTGCATGTCGTAAACATAGTTGTGTGGGTTTTTTATTCAACCGTTTTAAAAAACGAAGGTATCACTGTGACACAATTGCAGATCGTAAAATTGCTTGTGTTGTTTTTTTTTTTAGCCACCACAAGACACAGCAGGTAGAATTGAAATTGCCCCTACCCAAAAGTTCGACCCAAAGGGGGGACATCAGAATTCGTTTTAGAGATATGGTTCCTTCGGCAAAGTTTCTTATTTGGATCCCTAGAATATGATTTTCATAGAGCAATGAGCGATTTTTAAATCGACCCGCCCTAGTATGTATCCATCCTGAAAATAGTGAAAGATTGTCAAATAGCCACACAAAAAAATTACAATAAAAACTGCATTACATTATTACTTGTCGATTAATTACTGATCACACCTATGATGTAGAAAAGTATAATACCGCCAATCACTTTTATAGCCGATCCAAACGACCCACCAAATTTTTGGCGTTTCACCGGCCCTGCTCTGTTATAATCAGTTCTAACTTGGCTTACTATAAGCTGAACTTTTTTCTCTATTAAGTATTCCAGCATTTTCGAGTTATCGGTTTTTTATCGACGTCTTATCGACGGGTTCCAGATATGTCATCAGTTTTATTTTGAAGTTTTATCGTATTGAAATACTCCGATAACAAATCGACAGGCGGCGGCAATGGTGTGATGGTAGCATGCTCCGCCCACCACACCAAAGGTCTTGAGGCAAGTCCAGGACAAAGCTACATCAAAAATTAAAAAAAAATGTTTTAATTAGAAAAAAAGTTTTTCTAAGCAAGGTCGCCACTAGACAATTGTTTGGCAAAAATTCCGTGTATATTTCTGTCATGAAAATCTTCTTACTTTTCTTCAAAGTCAGCAATAAACTTGGGACATGCATGTGTTTTGCTGACTTCGAACTCCCGCCAATTTGGAATGAAAATTAAAAGAAGCACGACGCAAATCGGAATAAGGCTTGAAATAAATCTACGCAGGAGTAAATGGCGCCAAATAATTTGTTTTTAATAAATCGATAAGTGTTTGATAAGAAATATGTGGTTTTCGATACCGAACTTTTCGATAACAAATCATCACGGCGATAATAAATTTGAGATACTTCGATGATAAATCGATAGCTTTGCCGTAGTAAATCTATAACTTTATAATAAAATAACAACAACTTTTCCAAAAAAAAAATCGTTATAAAATCAAGAACAACTTGAAAACAAATTTGTTACACTCCCATAACAAGCCGAGAGCTCTTCTGCTAGATTATTTCGATAACAATTATTATTTCGATAACAAATCAAAAGCTCATTGACAATTCACAGATAATTAACCGAAAACTCATCGATAGGACATGGAGAGCACGCCCATAACCCGTCGATAAAATATCTATAACTCATCGATAACAGCTCGGTAACATGTCGATATTAAATAAAATATACGTCGAAAATAAATTAGTAACATTCCGGTAGCAACTCCATGGATTTTCGATAAAAATTCGATATCAAACCGATGAATTTTTGATAGAATAATGATAGATAATCACAACTTTTTGAAAATAAATCAATAAAACACTTCGAAAACAAATCGAAAAGTCGTCGATAATACACCAATAACAAGGTGAAAACTCAGCGACAAGAAATCGATAACACGCTCATATTACGTCGATAACAAACTGTAAAACCTTCGACATCGGGTTTGACTTCTACTATTTTCTTTCTCCTACTTTTCTTTCCCTAACCATCCTTTTTTTTTCTTCGCATTTTTTATCTTCCTTGCCTTGGTTTCTCAACTGTGACTATACCTGAAATTTCAGGGAGTGTTATCGATATTGATAGTCCTTTACCGGGTATAGAGCAGGCACTAGCCTCTAACAAGCTCCGTTATACTACATACCAGTCTAATCACATCGGGGAAAATTTAACAGGACCACATCAAACTTTCTAGGTCATTTCTGTCTGAATTCGCTCATATCAACTCAACCATTGTACCCACATTACACTGTAAGGTAGCGACTATACTTATGATTACATTCTGCTTACAGTATACCACTTCAAAACACTGCTTTCACGCTTACACTTACATCGTGGTTACAATCTGTATTCCCCTTCACCATGAGCAAAGTCGTTTAAACATCAAAACGGTTGAGGGAGTAGTTGAATCTAAGGCTCATACAAACTTGAACGAACATTACAATAAGTTAATTTGAGTGCACTGTACACATACGGCTACCTCTTTAACTTAATGAGACAAAAAATATCAAATGTCGCAAGAGAAAGTCCAAAGTGGCCAAAACGAAGACGTGTATAAAATAAAATAGAAGCGCAAAGGTCTGTTAAGTAATTTTACGGCTCTCGTGTGACTTTTACACATTCTTAGTGTCATTCCGTAGTCATTAGGATAATGCATACATACATACGTATTTTTGAAGCATATTAACTTATTTCTATATAGCCATACCCTACTGGAATTAAAATTTTTTTGCTAATGTAGCACAGATGGGAAAGCAGCCGTTTAAGAACTGCAGTTACTTAGTAAAAGCCAAGTGCAATAACTGAATAAATATATTTCATCAGAAACTAGAAAAACTGTCTTCATTTCCTAAGCATTGGTTAGTTAATAAAATAAGGACGTCTATTGATTAAAACGCTAACCAAATACAGCGAGTATTGTCATGTCCGTACTACCGAGAAAAGACGGGTACCGCTGCGTATACGTAACATTTGCTTTATTATATGGTAAACAAGGATGGAAGGCTAAGTTCGGGTGTAACCGAACATTACATACTCAGTTGAGAGCTATGGAGACAAAATAAGGAAAATCACCATGTAGGAAAATGAACCCAGGGTAACCCTGGAATGTGGTTGTATGACATGTGTATCAAATGGAAGGTATTAATGAGGGTTTTAAAAGCGAGTGGCCCTTAAATGTATATGTGAAGGCGTTTTCGCGATATCGACCAAAATGTGGACCAGGGTGATCCAGAAGATCATCTGTCGGGTACTGCTAAATTATTTTTATATGCAATACCACGAACAGTATTCCTGCCAATATTCCAAGGGCTGTTGATTTCGCCCTGTAGAACTTTTTCATTTTCCTCTACTTAATATGGTAGGTGTCACACCCATTTTACAAAGTTTTTTCTAAAGTTATATTTTGCGTCAATAAACCAATCAAATTACCATGTTTCATCCCTTTTTTTGTATTTGGTATAGAATTATGGCATTCTTTTTCATTTTTCGTAATTTTCGATATCGAAAAAGTGGGCGTAGTTATAGTCGGATTTCGGCCATTTTTAATACCCAGATAAAGTGAGTTCAGATAAGTACGTGGAGTAAGTTTAGTAAAGATATATCGGTTTTTGCTCAAGTTATCGTGTTAACGGCCGAGCGGAAGGACAGACGGTGGGCTGTGTATAAAAAATGGGCGTGGCTTCAACCGATTTCGCCCATTTTCACAGAAAACAGTTACTGTCATAGAATCTATGCCCCTACCAAATTTAAGAAGGATTGGTAAATTTTTGTTCGACTTATGGCATTAAAAGTATTCTAGACAAACTAAATGAAAATGGGCGGAGCCACGCCCATTTTGAAATCTTCTTTTATTTTTGTATTTTTTTGCATCATATTATTACTGGGGTTGAATGTTGACTTAATTTACTTATATACAGTAAAGATAGTAAATTTTTTGTTAAAATTTGACTTTTAAAAATTTTTTTTTTAAAAAGGTGGGCGTGTTCTTCATCCGATTTTGCTAGTTTTTATTTAGCGCATATATAGTAATAGTAGTAACGTTGGTGCCAAATTTCATCATGATATCTTCAACGACTGCCAAATTACAGCTTGCAAATCTTTTAAATTACCTTATTTTAAAAGTGGGCGGTGCCACGCCCATTGTCCAAAATCTTACTAAATTTCTATTCTGCGTCACAGGGTCAACCCATCTACCAAGTTTCATCGCTTTATCCGTCTTTGGCAATGAATTATCGCATTTTTTCAGTTTTTCGAAATTTTCGATATCGAAAAAGTGGGCGTGGTTATAGTCCGATATCGTTCATTTTAAATAGCGATCTGAGGTGAGTGCCCAGGAATCTACATACGAAATTTCATCAAGATGCCTCAAAACTTACTCAAGTTATCGTGTTAACGGACAGACGGACGGACGGACGGACATGGCTCAATCAAATTTTTTTTCGATACTGATGATTTTGATATATGGAAGTCTATATATATCTCGATTCCTTTATACCTGTACAACCAACCGTTATCGAATCAAAGTTAATATACTCTGTGGGCTCTGCTCAACTGAGTATAAAAATACAGTTACATACATACAAGCATACAAGTGATGCAAACATAAGCGTTTTAAAAATTTTATATTTTAGAAAGGGATCGAAAATCTGACCAATTAAATTTCTTAAATAAGGGATATCAAAATTCAAGCTTTTATTGAGATTTCTATATATGGGACATAACAAATTTTATTTGAGATGTGCCACAGTTCCTTTTGCATAATTTATACTCCTCTGTACAACACGGTGCTTATAATTATATGGAGTAGCTACAAACCAAATTTCATTATTCGGGCGTTTTTCATATTTCAGCCCAGACCTGTAAAAGTACCAGTACAAGTTCAAGTACAATACTTATAAAAATTAGTACAAGTATAAATATCGAAGTACATGTACTTGAATTGTTGAAGTACAAGTAAAGTATTTGTAAGTATTTTCGAAGTACATTGATAAGTATTGAACGTTTTTGAAGCGGATCAGCCAGCACCCTTAAGATTACCTAACTTTGACAAAATGATTTACGGGTATTTTAATGATACATCAATAGATTTCAATATGCTTCAGAGTTATCCTGTTATGAAAGACCTATCACTCAAAATGAATACTCCCTCAGCTTCCTCCGACCCAGTAGAGCATTTATTTTCTTTAGCAGGCATTGTTTAGAGTCCTAGGAGGTAATCAATGACGGACTTTTCATATGAAAAGGTAGTACAAATGAAGGCAAACGCAAAGCTACTTCAATATTGCTGGCTGTTGTACAATTTATACTTATTTAATATGTTGGTTTACTTCTTGCTGCTTTCTAATATGAATTTTACTCATATATTGATTATCTATTTATGAATCAAACTGACATATTTTATCAGAAAAAATAATTTCGTGTACTTGCAGGTATTTCGTAAGTATATCTACTTGTACTTTCGGATTCGAAGTACAAGTACTGTAGTACTTATATTTTGCACTTAGATTTGAAGTACTTGAGTACTTGTACTTATTTGGTGATAGTACAGGTACTCAGTACTTTACAGGTCTGCTTCAGCCTTTTGTTCAAAATTTTCAACCCTCCCACTGAGGATTCGACTATATTGAACTCGGTGAATAACTTATTAAAAAGGGGAAGTCATGCGAATGGACTAAACCAAAATGAAGTTGAAACATCTTTGCTATTAAGTATTAAATTATATCGTCGGCCTAGAAATAAAAAAATGTTTCATGGCAGACTAAAACCTATTTGTCGCGGAAAGTATATGGAGTAAATTTGTCATAGAGGACTTTTACTTTATTCGTAACCAATATTTGAGGTATTTTTTTTTTTTTATTTATTGCTTATGATTTAAATTTTTCCAAACAGTTTTTAAAGGTAATCATTAAAGGCAGCAATAAACATACGCGCTTTTGTGCTACTTAAAACGCAAGGTTAATTTACGTACACACAATCAACTATTGAATAATACAATGCACTAACAATACACAAAAAAAAAAAAAACAATTTTTAGGCATCATTTTTTCTATTCGACAAATTTGCAGCGTCTGAGTTAAAACCAGTAGGTTCGTGTGAAACTGAACATAACATAAAAAGCTGTGCAATTAAAACGCTGTTTTTGTTTGCTTTGTGTGTTTAATAGTGTAATAAGGCTACCTTTAGGAAAAGTGGGCGTGGTCTTTAACCGATTTTCATAATCTTCACCTAATCTATATAATTTGGCTAGGATTATATCTCTGTCAAATTTCAATGTAATTTCTTTAACGACTTGTGATTTACTGCTTGTTAAACTTCCTTATTTTCTTCTTCTAAATGTGGGTGATGGCACGCCCATATTCCAAATTTTTTGGAATTTATGTTTTTCGTCATAAAATAAAGCCACTTACCAAATTTTATTAGCTTAGCGGTACTCGTTATTGAGTTATCTCTTATTTTTAAAATTTTCTAAATTTTCGACATCGAAAAAGTAGTTATCGCCCGATTTCGCCGTTTTCAATACTAATCTATTCTGGGATCAGATAAACAAGTACAACATGGTACAAAAATGTATATACACTCACGGAAAATGGCATTGGTACAAGCACTCTTTGCAATTTTCCGCTGAATTTTCTTCCATACCAACTAGTTCATGTTATACCAATTTCACACAGAGGGTTAATGAAATAATTAGTCAGATTTTCTATATTAAAGCCGATATTGAACTCACTCTTCTACATATACAACACGCAAATTCTTAGTTTTCTCATTAGTGCTTTATTGAAGGTCTAATGGAGTCAAAAAACTGTTACGTTTTTCAATAATTTACAAACACCAAAATAATTAAAAATTTGTTGGGTTTTGGAGCTTTTTGGCCGATAAATAACATATTATGTAAGGCAAAATTTTTTACATTTTCCTTTATCCTCCTTTATCTACGCGTTTCGACGCTACCGCGCCTTCCTCAGGGCGATCTATTTTATTATTTTTAAGATTATAATAAATAAATAACAATAAACAATTGCACAATTAAACATCAACTCACATTTAGAAAAATTTTTTTTTTATATATAAATAATTTCATCTGAATCAAAATGGTTGACAACCTTTTTTTTTTTTTTTGGTGGGAACAATCACAGCCATTATTAGATACCTAGTTGGTTAGATGGTGTGCTAGTGCTGTTGTTGTCTTATTATTTTTCGCGTCTGCCATATGTTCGCTAAGTCGTATCCACAATGCGCGCTTTGTTGTTCCTATATAGCGTTGGTTGCAATTTTCGTTTCTATTTCCATTGCACTTTATTTCGTACACCACTTTACTTTGTTGTTTTTGGCTATTGTGTCCTTTGTTTTTGTAAACACTTTATTTAAAGTGTAGTGTGGTTTGTGCGCGTATTTTCATTTTTTAATTTTTTATCACTTTGCTGAGCGCCTGGTTGTTGGTTTGGCTTGGAATATATTTTATACCGATGTACCTTTTCTCCGTGCTGTCTCGACGTTGTGTAGGTCCAGTAGACTGCAATTTAAATACCGTTGTATTAATCAATCTATTGATTATTGGGGCTGGATAGCTGTTTTTCATAAGTATGGTTTTTATTTTCGTTTTATTACTTTCTTCAAAAATTTCGCCATTTAGCAAAAATATATTTTTGATGAGACTAGTCGCTGTGTTATTTTTTTTAATACCAAGGGTGGTTCGAATGGTAATTTATTATTCTGCCATATGCCACTTCTTTGGCATACCAATTAAATGACAGGTAGCGGGCTTTATGTGTTTCCAAATCTAGGAAGGCTACTTTGTTTTTGCTTTCTTTTTCGACCGTAAATTGATCCTTTGTATGTTACGCATTTAGTACTTTAAGTATGTCTTCCACGTCCTTTGTTTTCACTATAGCAAATATATCTTTTACATATTTCGCTATGTATTTTATAAATATGCCATTTGTTTTTAATTCAGCTATGCTGTCATCAATAAATTTATCCAATACAATGTCCGCTATTGTGGACGACAACGGGCTGCCCTTTGGCATGCCGTAAACCTGTTGGTAAATTTAAAAAAATTAAAAAATTTATTTGCGCTGCATTTACAGTAAAAAATAAAATGGTTTTTTTCAAAAATAGGCACATATTTCGTTAGGTGCAACATCTATTATTAATTGCACATGGATGTTATTTTAATTGCCTTAATAGTTAAGGAGGAAACGGCTACTATGAATTTTAAATATTTTTCGTAAAAACGTAATATTTTTTTTAATGTTACTTAAGCGGCTCAGTAGATACGTAATATGTAAATAAAAATGTGTATGGGAGGTATCACACGCTCTTTTCCCATTATTCCCACTTTTCTCCATTGATATAATATCGATGTTGGAAATCTACGGGATAGGTACCATTGCCATGGTATTATTACCCTACAAGATATTTGAATTTTCATATGTTGGTATATATATCACATGTCAAGACCCCTACATACTAGAGATATACGCCGCCGATAAACGGCGCCGATTTTCGTCGTTTTTCGCACGCCGCCGCCGAATATCAAAAATATCGGCGCGGCGGTGGCGTTCGGCGCGGACTATATTTTGTACCCTTTTAGGACCGTATTTTTTTTCAGGCCATTTATTGTTCATCTCGAAAATTCGTCCGATATAGTCGCAAGAGATATCAAGGTATGCGCATCACTGCCAATTATAAAAATCCAATTGCGAAATTTAACATTTTCTAACCGTTCAAAAGTTATGTGAGAAAACAGGCGCTTTAATGCCAGCTAACGCGGATTTTGCATCACCGAATTCACCAAGTCATTAAAACAAAAAACCAAAAGAAAAGTTATGTAATAAATTTAAATGATCAATTCGATAAATAATAAGGAACAATGAATTTAAATAAAATAACTCATGTCGAACATGTTTTCAAATTTTCCTCAAATTGTTAAAAAAGAAGCAAGTTACCCGAAAAAGTGCTGATTTTTTCAGAAATTCTGTGATACAAAATCCTTAATTGGCTCCAGGGGTTTAAATAATCCTTTGAAATGATTCTCAACTCAAACTTAAGTTGATGATATATGCACGTATGAGAAGGGTTTGAAAAATCACTTTATTTGCTTAACTATAAAATAGCATCTGAAATGTTAATTTTGATTTTCACGCTTCATCATTCAATACCCAAGTATCGCAGTTTTGCATTTCCTAAAGTTAGCGGCACTATCCCCAACTAGCCCCTTGGAGCGAGTCACATTTGATATAGCCTATCAACCATGTTTAAATATCACCTACAAGTTACGGCTCCTGTTACAAATGTGAATACCTAGGCACATATTTTAACCAGGTTAGGCTTTTCCATCGCTAGAACACTCAAAGTGGTGAAGCAAAAGCTTTCCCAAAACAGTCGAAGAAATGAACGGGTGTTCTACTACACTAACGTAGAAGATAGTCGAACTAGACTGAAAGCTGAAGGCGGTAATCCATTACGAGCTCTTACATATATCGTAAGGCCGGAAACGAAGACTATTGAAGTCAATGTTTCGAACACAAACGTGTGCAAATTTAGGTTCACATTTTAAAACTTTTTTCCGCGGTCCTTGTAAAGTTTAAATTATGTTCACCAATGAGTTACGCAATGATATCCACTTAGGCTGCTTTTGATTTCGAGGGCGGCATCCTTGTCCGAATATTTACTCCCTAACTTTTCAAGATATTTCTTTAGTGCAGCTCAGCAGCATAGCGCGACAAAAACATACGCCAGAAAGTCCTCGGAGCTATATTTAAAGCTTCTAGGAAAGTACGTCGACGAAGGTATGAGTTCGAAGAAGCAGTCCTATAGCTTCTGTGCTGGCATATGGTTTGAGAGCCAGGAGTCGTGGTAGCTAAAAACGTTGTCGAAAACAATAAAAGAAAATAAAAAATATTTATATACATACATACATGACAATTTTACAATCAAATGAAATTTTGTTTAGTAGGTTAAAAATCAAAGTTGAAAAAAGGTTAAAAAAAAATGAAATTTCGCAGGCTCGAAAATTACTTTTTTGGGTATACGTAGTGGAACTTTGTTTTCTGAGCCCAAATTTTATCGAAAAATCGATGGCTTGAATCAGTTAATAAATCGACCCAGTCTAATATATATATTTTATTATAAGGTTTTATTTACTTTCACTTGGCTGTTGTTTGTAATCAAATTTTGCAAGTTAAATTTGATACCCTTCCCGGTGTCCGATTGAGCTGAAATTTTGCACGCATGTATAACTCCGATGACAATGCAATATTACTTTGCGATAATTCGATAAATTAATCAATAACGGAGTTATCGGCAAAGACTTGGGAATAAAAGCCTAAGTCTTCAAGAACGCAGGTAACTTCGCTTTGTTTGTGTATGCAACAAACGTAGAAGTTAGGCTGTTCGCTAAATGTTGCACACTTCTTGTTGCACACTTTTCTGTGCATTTGATTTTGTTTTACAGATTTTTGGCGATGGAACAGAGCAGAGATCTGGAATGAGTAGTTGTAAACTGAACACGACATAGGCACAGTCACAATAAAATATGATTTTAAGTTAGTTAACACTCGAATAGAAAAATTTGACTGTTCAAAGTTGACTTCGAATAAACCTTGTAATGTTGGTGCATTAAAAGAAATGGATAGGATGAGAAACGTTACAAATAACTAAGTAAAGCTTACATAACTAATTTAAACAATATTTTACCTTACTACAAATTAAAATAAATTCATATTTAAATTAAATTTAAGAAAAAAGCTTTGCTAAGAACAAGCTTCCATTACTTGTTAGTAAAACGAACTAAAAGGTAAAAAATAAAATTAACGAAAAAACAACTTTTTTAAAAATAAGCTTTTATTATTGGTTAATAAAATTAACTAAAAATTAAAAAAATAAATTGACTGTAAAAAATATAACACTTTATAAGTTCATTTAAACTTTTAATTATCGTTAAATTTTTAACATTAAAACTTAAATTATTACATCTTACAGTTTATATCACAGTCCTAATTGTTCTAATAAAAAACGTGTTACATTGTGATAGTCAGAAAACCGAAAAAGCCTAATTATCGTTAAAGGTTACAACGAACTTATAAAGTGTTATATTTATTTACAATCAATTTATTTTTTACTTTTTAGTTAATTTTATTAACCAATAATAAAAGCTTATTTAAAAAAAATTTTTTTTTCTTTAATTTTATTTGTTTTTTTGCTTTTTTTTGAAATCCAAGTTTATTACAACCACTTTGTTTAACAAACAGTACTATATTTCAATACTAGTTAGACATAGAATAAGCAAGACCTGACACGGAGGAAATAGTTTGCTTTTGTAACCTTTGATCGGAAATTTGATTTCGTACTAAACATTACGCTTACATTTTTCCTTCAAGGTGTCTTAACACATACCAAATTTGTACTCGCCCATTTTTCAGTCTCATTTACCACTAGTTTACGAGCTAAATACGTGGCACGTCACACGAAGACTTTAAGATATTCTCTAGCATTTCATGACTCTGCAGCTTCCTTTTGTACAGACTATTATGCATTTGACTGCGATTTGCACTACTAAACTAATAAAACCAAAGTTACTTTTACGTTTTGTATTTAGATATAGGGAACGTATTGGTTTCATATAAACATATACGATAAAACTTAATATAGCAAAATCTTTCACAAAGGGTTGTTTTTAAGTATATGTTGGAGCATTTTTTAATCAAGTTTAGTGGTAATATGAGAATGGTACACAGAAAAAGCATTAATGTAAAGTTTGCACTAAAACAAGCGCAAGCTAAACGTATGCTACTCAACTCTATCAAAAAGCGTTTTATATTTGAATTTTACAATGAACGGCCTTAAAAACCTGATCGGCACCATATTAAGGTGCACAATGGTCACGTCAGAACAGAGCCACAAAATCTGTAAACAGATTTACGCCGCAGCAATGCTGTGGACAGTGGTCATCACCAATTGCTAAGGCGGTTTCGACAGAGAGAACCAATCAAACTCATGGCATATGCGGTGATGTTTCAGTCATCATGAGCGGCAGATGTCTACCAAAAATTAGATCTCTGGAGTATCAGTCCCTTCGGGATGTACAGGCCTGGATATCTGTGGTCGGGTTAGCCGCCAACGTGGAAAAAACCGATGTAGGATTATTTACTAGGAAATATAAGGACCCTAATTGAAATAAGCCTAAGTTTGGAGGGGTGGCCCAGCAAGAAAAGTACAGCACAAACGGCTAGGAATTATGCTAGATAGTAAGTAATCGTGGAGAGAGCACAAAAAGCCTCTGTGGCAATGTATGCATACAAGAGGATGCATCCTATGTGGGACCTATCACCCAACCTCCCTGATTGGGTAGTTACGATAATTGTCAAGTCCATACTTATAATTGGGCTCTAGTTTGGTGGACAGACAGAAACAAGTACATCGTACAGGCTGACATATCAAGCAGCAGAAATTCTTGAGGAAGCGTGCTTAAGCTGCAGAATTTCAAACAGTACTTCATTAATAATTCCCCTGAAATACAAAGAAGTAATGCATATATTTCATCGCGTTGGATCATACATCTATATTGGTGTCCCGGTTATAAGATGCAGCACTCTATGTACCGACGGTTGACGTCCTTATCTGTTTAGAAGAAATTAAAAGGAGATGGGAGTTGCATATGATCCATCAAGCAGGAAAGGCGTGGACAGAACCGCAAGGACTACAGATCATGTGCAAATCTTATCACGTTAAACTGAGAAAGTTGCTCATATTTCTTAAAAGAGAATACACAAGGCTCATGGTGGCATACCAATTGGGCACTGCCTTCTGGCGTCACGTGCTTATGAGTTAGACCTCGTCAGTAAGAGCAGATTAATGAAGTGTGATCTGCAGTAAGAAACGGTTGTGTTCGTTCTGCGTTCGTTTCCTGCTTTCGCGAATTCGAGCTACCAAGGGCAGCAGAGTGACCATATCTCGAGGCAGCAATTAAGCTAGGTTCTAGAAAGCATCTAGTGTTTGGGGTTTTTTCATCAAACAAATTCTGATAACACCAGGGACACGTTCATTCTATGTGAGGCCTTTATTGACCGGCCAGTTCAGCTTTACACAACCTTAGCCTATATTTCCCCTCTCTCTGCATTTCATTTTAATTGATCTGAATAAATTTAGATTTACAAATATTGATAAGTAGAATTTTCAGGCTAATGTTGTTTGAAACCCATTACACTTACGTCAACATAGCCGAGGCTTTCAAGAACCTACAGCAATGCAGCTCTCTTTTATGACACATACGATTTTTCATTGTATTCGCGATGACCATAAAAGTATTTCCAAAAATTGAAAAATATTTCAACTTTTTACACTTTTTGACATTTTTACCAAAACATAGATTTTTATCGAAATTTGTGTTTCTTTTTTCATTCAAAGATTTCAATGCTTGGTAAACAATCAAATTTAAAAAAATTTGACAAAGAAGACACAATGATGCAGTTCAGGCATGGCGTATACGTCTTATTTGTTTAATCTTTGTTAATTTGGTCTCTCTCCCAATTTTTGAGAATATATCTTTAACTTTAGAAATAAGGGTCAAGTCCGTACTATTGCAAAGTCCTATATGAAAGTATGCTCGCCATCGGGCGAGGTGCGATATCTCGAAAAAAGTAAATGAAACACAGAAAAAGTTACCCAGGTCTTGGTCCTAGGAATACGTGGGCAAAGTGATGAAATGCAATACGCATCACCCTGTATACTTACAAATAAAGAAGGAAAAGAAAGCAACAAAATTAGTACTATGAAATATGTATCTTGTTTGCTCATTAAAATTAAGAATAAAAACTTAACAGCAGAGTTTGTGTTTAATTTCAGTTGCGTTATGATTGTTGGGTTATTAAAACTACACTGCTATTGTGTACCCACTGTCAATACAAATCAAACTGTAACAACAATAACAGCAACAAAAGTTGATACTACAGACAGAGCTAATTTGCTGATACTTAACAAAGACAATGACCGACAAAGGATGCATCATCCAAGCAATGTGCTAGAATCACAAAGTGGAACAACAACTAGATCAAGTAGCGTAAAAGAGGACAGACAAGAGATTAGAGCTGATGAAACAACAATAACTGAATCGAGAGTGCCTAAGTCTACCACATATGACCAACATTTCTTTGACACAAATAGCAGCATCGACTATGCATTAACGCCAATAATAAGGTAAAATTTAAAAGGTATTTATAAAAAATTTTAACTAAAAACAAGTAAGGAAGGCTAGGTTCGGGTGTAACAGAACATTACATACTCAGCTGAGAGCTTTGGAGACCAAATAAGGAAAAATCACCATGTTGGAAAATGAACCTAGGGTAACCCTGGAATGTGTTTGTAGGACATGGGTATCAAATGGAAGGTATTAAAGAGTATTTTAGAAAGGAAGAAAGGAGTGGGCCATAATTCTATAGGTGGACGCCTTTTCGAGATATCGCCTTAAAGGCGTACCAGTGGTGACTCTATAATGTGTTTGTAGGATATGGGTATCAAATTAAAGGTGTTAATGAAGGTTTTAAAAGGGAGAGGCCCTTAGTTGTGTATGTGAAGGCGTTTTCGAGATATCGATTTAGATCAAGGTGATCCAGAACATCATCTGTCAGGTACCGCTAATATATTTATATATGTAATACTACGAACAGTATTCCTGCCATTATTCCAAGGGCTTTTGTTTCTTCTACTTAATATGGGAGGTATCACACCCATTTTACAAAGTTTTTTCCGAAGTTATATTTTGCGTCAAAAAACCTTTGTATTTTTAATACCAAGATAAAGTGAGTTCAGATAAGCATGCGAACTAAGTTTAGTAAAGATATATCGATTTTTGCTCAAGTTATCGTGTTAAGGGCCAAGAGGAAGGACAGGCAGTCGACTGTGTATAAAGACCGGGCGTGGCTTCAACCGATTTCGCCCGTTTTCACAGAAAACAGTCACTGGCACAGAAGATATGCCCTTACCAAATTTCACAAGGATTGGCACATTTTTGTTCGAATTATGGCATTAAAAGTATTCTAGACAAATTAAATGAAAAAGGGCGGAGCCGCACCCATTTTGAAATTTTCTTTTATTTTTGCATTTTGTTACACCATACGTTACTGGAGTGGAATGTTGACATAATTTACTTATATGCTGTAAAAATATTAAAATTTTTGTCAAAATTTGACTTTAAAAAAAATTCTTTTTAAAGTGGGCGTATTCTTCATCCGATTTTGCTAATTGTTATTTAGCACACATACAGTAATAGGAGTAAAGTTTCTGCCAAATTTAATCACGATATCTTCAACGATTCCAAATTACAGCTTTCAAAACTTTTAAATTACCTTCTGTTAAAAGCGAGCGGTGCCACGCCCATTGTCCAAAATTTTACTAATTTTCTATTTTGCTTCACAAGGTCAACAAACCTACCAAGTTTCATCGCTTTATCCGTCTGTGCTAATGAATTATCGCACTTTTTCTTTTTTCGCCCAGATCATTTTGATATATAGAAGTCTATATCTATCTCGATTAGTTTATGCCGTTACGGATTACCGTTATACGAACAAAATTAGTATACTCTGTGATCTCTGCTCCGCTGAGTATAAAAATAGTCGTGTTAGCAATCAGCCAAAATAAGTTCGTAATAAAATATTTATAATTTTCCTCAACATTTCACAGTCGCGTACCAGCTAATATGGCTTACAAATTGAAAGAGTCCACACAAACAACTACACCTAAGAATGAAAAGTATATGCAGCGCCAAAGCATTTTAAATCAAACGCACAGACAACATGATAAGTACCGCCAAAAACGGCAACAACAAAAACAACAATTGCCCACTATAACACCTGCAATGCAAGTAGCGCGTATTTATGAATCCTTTCGTTCCCTATCACAGCTTGATGCGCCCTCCATCGGTAGAGAACGTTTCAGACGAATGTCAGATTTAATAATGACAGACGCTGCTATTACCACAACAACAACCACAACAACAACCAATACCAACAGCATCTCTGGGTGGGCGCCAACATCGTCGAGATTTAGCGCAACAGCAACAACCATAGATACAAATATTACAACAACAACAACAGCAGCAACAAATATGCGTAAACGTACAGTATCGGCGGACATGTTGAGCCGCAACATTTCGATAATTTTAGAAAATCTGCTTAAAAGCTATGAACAATCACAACTACCAACACATGGCCAAGGTAAGTGATGTCATATACTAGGAAAGTGTTAGTATTTCCAAAGCTTAAAAATTAAATTTAACAAATTTATGCGCAGGTATTCCAACAGTGGTACGCACCAACATTCTTATACGTAGCATGGGTCCGGTATCAGAATTAGATATGGACTACTCAATGGATTGCTATTTTCGTCAGTATTGGCATGATAAACGTTTGAGCTTTCAGGGACCAATACAAAGTCTTTCTTTAAGTATTAAGGTAAATGTGATGATAAAGCAAGGCAATTAATCTAGTTAAACAAATTTGATTTGACAGAAAATTTTATGTAAAACAAATTTTGCTAAACTAAAAATTAAAAATCCCCAAACCTTGACAATAAACTCACATCCCTTAATTTTGCAATTGCTTATCTGCCGTTAATTCTTAAGTCAATTTCACATATACTAGTGAATTCCGTATTAGTGTGCCATACTACACGGCACAAATACCAAAACAAAAACCCAAGGATAAACTAACAAGTTCCCTAATATACATAATTCCAGATGCTAGATAAGATTTGGCGGCCGGACACATATTTTTTCAACGGCAAGCACTCGCACATACACACAATTACTGTACCGAATAAGCTTTTGCGTTTGGATCAGAATGGTGGCATCTTATATTCTATGAGGTACGTATTCCTACAATAAAGACTAATTGTAGAATACAGTATATTAAAATGACCTCATCTACCTAGCGTTAACAGCGAAAATAATCTCAGGATAGAAATGAAACCTCCACAAGTTTGTAGCTGCGATATTACATATTCTTTTACACTTCCATCTGTGTGCGGCTTGAACTCGAATTTTTCAGTACGCGTAGAGCAGCGCAATTAGTCTGAAAATATCCCTTTTAATTATCTTACGATTGGCTGATGATCTTTTTTTTTTGTATTATAGCTACATCTATAATGCCAATCACCTCCATCTACTACCAGCTTCGCTAACATCAGACGATCCCTGTCGTTATGACTTACCTGTCTGGCCGTTGTTCTGTATATAACGATGTTTCGATACCTCAATCTCAGACACATACGTCGATTCACCGACTGACTAGCCCTAGTTCATATTATTGTCGCTGGTCCGAGTCCCCAAAAAGCCAACACCCTCTTGAAGATGATGGTAACTCTGTTCCCGGTACTATTTGTATTCAGAAATGCATTGCATGCCTTCTTGGTAATTAAAAACTGATATTGCAGCACAATCCCTTTGTCTGAAATACCCCTGGGTATTGACAGCAGTATCGCAAAGATTCCTGAGCTGTTCATATTTTCAGTTCTTCACTGTGGGAAACAGCATTATATGGTTGGCAATAAAGGATATCATAGGAAATAAATACATTATTACGAGTATTATGCGCCAGAGATCCCACTTTTTAAGCCTATGAGACCCTAATATACCGTTTCCTTGATTATGATATGGATCCGTGGCACATTTCAATTTAATGCAGGCAGATCGTTAAAGTTTCCTTAGCATCTTACTCATGTAGTTCATTCCGTCTGCCTTGCACCACAGCAGTGCTCTGTATTTCCATCTCGCGGGTTCGATTGACAGTTCTAATTTTTTATGTTGTAATCTTTTACAGGCATGTGATGCTATTCTTTAAACTTTTTAAGCGACCCCCAACGCGAAATTTAGAGTCATAAATTCCCCGTTAGCTTCGCAATTATTCTCGAAAAGTAATATCAGATTTATTATAGAATTCAGTGGATAAATTTAACAAAAAACTGTTCGCTCAGTGATTGTTATTTATATCTACATTTATCGTCTCCCATCTCGCTGTTTTCCCCCGTCACTTTATCCTCATCTTACTTATTTTTTTTAAGCTCTTTTCTACCCCCATTTATTTGACGCGTTTCCCTCCAATTTTCCCTACAGGTATCTTCATAACTTTCTAACTCTTCCAGTATATAACCTCCTATCTCCCTCTTCTTATCACTCACTTTCTTCCTATCGCATTTTCGTTTTTACATTCATCCTCTTTATCTCTGTTACTCTACCTTGTTCTTTTTTGTTTTCCTTCCCTTTATAGGTTTCTATAGCTGAATTTCTCTTCGATCTATTTGCTTCCCTTTTCCTCTTTTTTCACACCATTTCGTGTTCTCCACTTTCTCTTTCTTCCCTTCTCTATAACATTTTTTCTCCAACAATTTCTTCTCCACTCTCCTTCTCCATTTCCATTTAATATATTCTCTTTCCCTTTTCAGCCTTCCCATTTTCCTCACCAATCATAAATAAAGCTTTTGCGAATAGATCACTCCCTGAGCCAGTTATCGGAAGGGTAAAAAAGTTGTTTCAATTAGACAAAATTTTTTCTACGCGGGATCTCCCCTTGGCAGTGGTTTGGCAAATATCTAAGTCCCATCCCGCCTATTTGCGGCAAAAAATAAAAAGGAGCACGACGCAAGTTCAAAGTGAATCTCTATCTTAATCTCCCCGGAGGTCACCCTGAAGGGTAGGTGAAAAGAATTTTCCCGCGGTAGGTATACTGATCGTAAAAAGTGATCATAATATCATGTAGCAAATGGACGTCATCGTATTAGTGATGCTTATAAATAACGCTATCAAATCCTGCAGAGGTGTTTACTCTATAGGGAATAGAGTGGACGTGGTGTATTACCTGAACGATTCTCTCACGGTAGTTAAAAATTATGCCATTGGGAGCAGGACAAGCCAGTTGTGACCTGATATAATATATCGCAGATGCTTGTATTCTGGTCTTGATTCCTGCCTTGAGGATTCGAATGAATCGGGGGGTTGTGGTTTCATATATTTGGATTCCTTGGTTTTTTCTTAATGTGATAAATTTACTTTTGTAGAAGTTGACAATAATGCAGACTTAATGAAGCTATGCCGTCTCTTCTTCACTGGAGTTGACGATAAAGTATTATCTTAAGAGTTATGCAACCACTTTAGTTTTCGAATCAGAAAAAAAACCCATTATCTTTGGAGTAATGTGGGCTTCTTCATTGGAAAGTTGGCAAAAAGTTTACTCTTGGTTCGCCCACAAGGGTAAACTGCCTGTTTACTTATTCTAAGCTAAGCACAAATATTTCAAAGATTCTTCTGCAGAAGAACAAAGAAAAGGTTGATCATATCCCAAAATTGTGTCCCGTTAATTAACCCGTTGTAATCTGTTGTGAAAATGAAGATAAATCAGAAGCCTATCGTTTGGGGATGACAGGTGATAATTGTAAAAGTGGGTTTGTGCTCACCCTTCTTTTTGAAATGTTTGAAACTGCTCTAGACTATGCTGACCCATGGCATCTGAGCTAGAGTAAATTTGAGCAGTAGCTGTATTAAACGATAATGTATCTGTAATGTTATCGGTTTGTCAAGTGGGGTATTATTCGAAGGAGCTAGTTACAGTTAACGGACATTTAAATCAGGATGTGTTGGCAAGGTTGTAATTATAGTCCCTTAATTGCGATGCAGGTATATTATTATTTCTGGTGCACAGAATAGGAAATTCACATCGCTTAATATTTGTATGAAAATTTTGGAATTGTATGATGTTTTTGATAAGCTCTAGCATTAGAACATATTATAGCGAAATATTTGTGCTTGTAATAGAATAGTATTGGAATTCAAGGTGGACTTGCATTAAAACCGGATGCCATTATCCTTAAAATGGTTGCAAGTTATGGAGTCTATCCGACCAAGGTAAGAACTTGTGATTGAAATATTCGATTACGAGCTAATTTGGTACCAATGCTTCGGCTAGGAAGTTTGGAGGTTGGTAACATAGAGCCTATAGTAAAGCCATTGATCATGCAATTAGATCCATGTTTGACACCGTGCGGTTAAGTCTTCCATTGACATAGCAACTGACAAGCATATTGAACAATCTCCTTCGAGGTAAATCATGCCCCCCAGCGGGTTAGGGGATCAGAATATACCCGCGGTAGATATGCCTGTCATAAGAGGCGACTAAAATACCAGATTCAAGGGGTTGTGTAACGCAACCCTTCAGGTTGCCAGCGTAATATATAGCTTCTCTGATCCCAATTGTCAACCTCACCTATCCGCGGCGAATCCTGTTTCACTAACAGATGAGGCTCTGGCGACCACAAGCTCCTCATGGAACTTGGGGGTGGGGAGGGGGGAATGGCCTGAAGGTTTAATGTGGCCACATAAATCGTTCCCGAGATGGTCGGGCTAGCACCTTAATGGTGCTGTGGTACCGGAACGTACCGGATCTTTATCCGGCAAAGGACCATCACATCGATAACACTCCCCAAAGCCTTCGGGGAGCAACCTTATCGCTACAACAAGAACAACAACAGGTAAATCATGCCGTCTAGGTTTTTTTAAGTTTTTTTGTCCTAAAATTTGATAACCAAGTATTATTTCAGCTACTATTGGTAGAACTTATGGTAGATAACTATAGTAAAAATAGATAAATATCTCCTGTAAATAGTAAGGTAAGTGAAACTTTGTGTGAAGGAACCGTCGGTGAAACTAAAAGAAGCTGGCAGATGTAGGAATTTATGCCAGTCCTCTGAGGTACTTCTTATAAAATCAGTCAAGTTACAGTTCAGTAACACTCATGAAAACCAAAAGTTCTTTGGTGTGATTTTGGAATAATTCGTTACCTTCTACACCTTACTTACTGCGTCTCTTCCTATATCGTTACTGTTTTTTGACTAATCGTGCAATTAAAAAACATATTACATCAATATAACAACTTTTTTCTTGCAGACTAACAATAAAAGCCACCTGTCCGATGGAATTGAAAAACTTCCCAATGGATCTGCAATCCTGTCCGCTAATAATCGGAAGTTGTAAGCTAAAAAAAAAAAAATTATTCGACCAAAAACATGGCATAACCTCCAACATATTGTTATACATATGTATATAGATGGTTATACAAATCAACAACTGGTCTATGAATGGAAAAGTGATAAAGACGCTGTCTCTTTTGTGCCAGGCATGACTTTGAATCAATTCGATTTGATTAGCATGAAGTATCGTAACTCCACATACACTAGACGCGAAGGCGATTTCTCTGTGTTACATGTTGCTTTTAATTTAAAGCGACATACTGGCTATTTTCTTATACAGGTTTGATAAAATTAAATTCTATATATTTATATGTAAAACTTTAAAAAATTTTCTACCCACAGGTCTATGTACCCTGCATTTTGATAGTCGTTCTATCGTGGGTATCCTTTTGGATACATCGTGAAGCCACTAGTGATCGTGTGGGTCTTTGTGTTACGGCTGTACTTACACTCTCCACAATAAGTTTGGATTCACGTACTGATTTGCCAAAAGTTAAATACGCCACTGCGCTGGATTGGTTTCTTCTCATGAGTTTTCTTTATTGCATTGCAACCTTGTTAGAATTCGCTGGCGTGCATTATTTCACAAAGGTTGGCAGCGGTGAAATACCGATAAGCGAAGACGAATGGGAGGATATTGATGATGATGTTGCTGATAGAAATGAGGTAGAAGAGGACATGCAAAGCTGCTCGATAAGACACAGTAATGAATCTGTTTGCGAAATTCCACACACATTAGCTGGAAACTTTTGTAAACGCAATGCAATGATATGTCCAATTTACAATGTGAGCTTTTGAGGGATATCTTCTCTTAATATTAAATTAATAGTTTGAATATTCTTCATTTTCTTTTTCGCTTAGGACCCTACACAAATATTTGCAGCTCCATCATCGCATGCTTCCACGATGGAGCGCACTACACAAACCGAACCGCCAGTTATGTCGAAAGCACAACAAATGTGGTTGTGTTTAATAGGCGATGATAAATTTCGCAAGCAAAGGGAACGTGATGCAGCAGTAACGAAAGGTAAACTCTTCTCAAAATCTTACAAAATAATTGAAAGTATACAGTAGGGATACACGCAGAAGACAGAATGTCGAAATTATCGGCGCGACGGCATTTGGGGCGTTAGTATTTTTTCTACTCATTTAAGACTGTCTAGGTCATTTAATCTTCATGTCGAAAACTGGTACGATAAGGTTGAAAGGGGTATCATCTGATGTTCATCAATACCAGTTTTAAGAAATTTGACTCTTTATAACCGATCAAAAGCTTTAAAAAAAACAGGGGCTTTGAATGCCAGCTCAACACAGATTTTGCATCACCAAATTCACAAAGTTATTAAAACGAAACACTAAAAGTAAAGTTAGATAATAACTTAGTATGCTCACTTTGCATAATTTTCTCAGAAAATTATTAAGGAACAATTAACACAAATACAATGAAACAAGTCGAACATGTTTTCAAATTGTCATCAACTTATTAAAAAAGAAAATTATCCAAAAATGGTGCCGATTTTTTCAAAAAATCTTTATCCCGATTGGATGGAAAAATAAGCAAAATCGGTGTTGCAAAACCCTTAATAGGATTCCAGGGGTTTAAATACTCCTTTGAAATGATTCTTACTTCATACTTAAATTCAAGATATATAAACGTATGAGAAGTGTTTGTAAAATCACTTAGCCTTATATTCAAACATCTGCTGTTTATTTGCGAAATTATAAAATAGCGGCTGAAATGTTAATTTTGAGTTGGACACTTAATCATTGCCAATACCCAAGCCTTTCGGTTTGACATTTCTTAAAGTTCGCAGCCTTATCCCAAACTAGTTCCTTGGAGTTGATCACATTGAATATAACCTAGCAATCAAGTTTATATATCACCTACATATTACGGCTTCTGTTACTAATGTTAAGTTGTAGGCACATATTATTACCAGGAAAATTCAAGGTGGTAAAAACAAAAGCTTTCCCAAGACAGATGAACAAATGACGGTGTGCTACTAACCTCACGTGGTGGACAGTAGTAGTCGGATAACTGAAGCTAAGCGGTCATCCATAATTATCTCGAAAAAAAGATTAGATTGAGCATATAACCATTAACGAAGACTTTTAAAATCAATGTTTCAAACACAAATGTTGGCCAACATTTAAAAAATGTTTTTCAGGGTCCTCGCAAATTCGAAACTGTGTAGATGCGCCGAGGATTATACGATTTCCAACCATGAGTTACGCAATGATAATCACTTAGCAGCTTAGGATTTCGAGGGCGGTATCCTTGGCCGAATAATTACTTCCTAACGTTCCAAAGTGTTTCTCTGGTGTAGCTCTGCAGCATAGCGCGACAAAAACATCCGTCAGAAAGTCTTCGGAGGTACACTCAGATCTTATGGGAAAGTGACATTGACGAAAGTATGAATTCGAAGTCGCAGTCCTATAAGTTTATTGCTGCCGTACAGTGTGACGACCAGGAGGTGCGAACTTCGGAATTAGTAACTCTTAAAAACAGCCAATAAAATTGGAGGCGCCCTTTAAAGCGATCAACAATAGCATTGATGCTAATCGTTAAAACTGTCCCAACGCCAATCATCTATATATTAATACGCTAACAAAATTTTCATATAATCAATTGACAGGCTGTTTCGCATACTTAGCATACGTAAAATCATATACAAGTTATATGAATCGATTCGTATTGATCAGCCGCAGTGCATAGGCCTATTTTTGTTAACAAATATTACTATATTTGTTTATAATTATTAGAAAAAGTTTGTTGTAAATTCGGAAAATATGTGCAACTATCTAAATTGCCATCTGTAGTACGCATTATGTTCACAAACCCCCCTGAGTACATAACTCCAAATTCTCAATTGTCGCGTTGCTCAAATGTTTCATCTCTACATATGTATATATTCGTACGCGACAAACTGTGATAGAACTACTGCCTCGCTCAATTTCAGTTCAAACAAAATATTGTTTCCCATTGTTGCCACTTACCTATATAGGTCTGTACCAAAATCCTTAAAACATTGTTCTAAAATAATTGTTAGCGTACAAAAAAATCTTATATAGAATTAATTTTTGGCCGGCCCATTTTTTTTTTTTGTGGCAAATTTCACTTACACGTAAATACATAGGTCTTAACCAGTGAAGTTACTTTTTACACGAGACATACAGACAAAACTGTGACCATTTTAAGTATTTCTATTATATTTGCCAGACTCAGCAGTACCAGTTTCTAGAGCAAGGGCTGGGTTCGAAGCCTCCTTGGAGAGAGTGAATGAAGGGCAGTCCCTTCGCAAGGAGCTCCGCCTGAAATTTCTTGAACTATCCTCGAGATTTTGAGGCGAAAACTCCGGATCTTCTCGAAATGGCTAAGTCGTCTATTTTCTTAAATACATATAAACAAAACCATTCACAAATATTTTTTTTTCAAGAGAAATCTGAAGTTATTTCAGGTAAATACGCCTGCACACTATCACGCCAACGCCGCCGCCGCCGCCGCCGGTATACATATATACACAGATATTTGATAATTATAAATCATGGTAGTGTGCGCATTGCTATTCTCATTAGATAAAATAGTAGCGGCTTAGTATTGCGATGGTTTGGATTTCTGCTAGTGATTTATTGTTGCGAACATGAAAATTGAAATATAAATTTTTATTAAGATAGGTAGGTGAAATGGCTGCGACCCTGGTCGCCCAAGTAGCTATTTAAAGCCGTTTTGATGTCATGTAACTCGCCTAAAACCTACGGAATGTTACGGTCAATGTATTACAACCAGCCAGAGTTGTTGATAAAATTCAGAATATTCGGGATAGCTATCACAGATAACCCTCTGGGGTCTTCTAGAAACGGGGTTCCAAGGAACCTTATCAGGGCTCTAACTAGAGCCGGGAATTTACACATAAAGTGTTCTACTGTCTCCCTCGCATTTGGATCTTTGCAGCTTCTACAGTATTCGTTATACGGAATGCCCATCTTTTCCGCATGCGTACCTACTGCCCAATGACCGGCGCAGACTGCTATCGGTTTGCGTGTGTTAGCCCTGGAATTGTTCACAAGACTTTTCGTCCTCTTTCCACTATAGTTTGGCCAAATGGATTTTGATATTGCACAGATGGTGATGTTATTCCACTTTGTTTGTGCTTTCTTCAAGTAGAAGCTTTGGATATTCCCCTTGGCTACTGCTAAGGGTATGCCTACTTCGACACTGGTTATTTCCTCGTTCATCTTCGATGAGCCCCTGCGTGCTAGCTCGTCGGCCTTCTCGTTACCCTCTATCCCCCTATGACCCGGGACCCAGATAGCGCGTAGTTCTTGATTGGTGGATAACTGAGATATGAATCGCTTACAAGCCCACACTAATTTTGAGTTAATGTGTGGCGAGGAAAGCGCTTTTAGCGCTGCTTGGCTATCCGACAGAATGCAAACTTTACCAGCTACATTCAAGCCCTCCAGTGATTTCCGGGCTTGCCAAATCGCGAGGATTTCTGCTTGAAACACGCTGTAGTGCGATGGGAGTCTGAATGATGCAGACAAATCTAGGGACTCAGAGAAGACTCCGGCCCCCACCACCGATTCCATCTTGGAGCCGCCAGTGTAGATTTGGATGTCATCGACCCGTATGCCCGGGTTTCTCTTCCACTCGTTCCTGCTTGGAATGGCGGTATTATAACCGTATTCAAACTTCAGTTTGCGATGGTAGTAATATGTCCCTGTACTATATGTACCATCCGGAAGTTTCTTTAGGATACTACTATGCCCTTGCTGAGCATCCTTCCAACACCCAGACTCCCTGAGTCTCAGTGCGGTTTGTGGCGATGTACAAAGTATATGCAAGTTGATCGGAAGCAGGTGCAAAATGGGGTCTAAAGCAGCTGTAGGGAAAGTGCGTTCGGCACCTTTGGCACCAACGCACTCAGTGCGCTGGACTTTTTGCAGGCTGGTAAGATTGTAGCTCGTACTTAGAGCTTCCCACCAGACTATCGAACTATCGACTAGGATTTACTTTATGGTGATCAACCCAAGCACAGGTGAAAGCAGCCCCCCCCCCCCTGTGGTGTGCCTCTGCATACCTGCTTGCCAACACTAGCTCCGCCTAGCTCTGTTGTTATTTCGCGGTTGCGAAGCAGTGTTGAAATCCAAAGCCGTAGTGGCTCTTCAACCCCTGCCCTACCGAGGGCAGCTCAATCGCTTCAGCTTTTTTTTTTTTATTTTATTAAACTGTTCAAACAAATCTCAAAACCATTTTCGAAAAAAGTCGAACATTCCAGAAAATTTATGAAAATTTCGAATTTTTAGTGAGAGTTTTTTGAATTTTCTGTAGTATACAATTTTGTTGCCCAAGAGACTATGTTGGACTACAACTCTTTGGGCTACAAAACTACATACCCAAAAATGTTCAGAAAACTCTAGATGGAAAGTTCAAAATTGCCATAAATATTTCGAAAGTTTTCATAGCTTCGATTACAAAATTCATGAATTTTTTTTCGTATAAAAATTAATACAAGGCGCGATAAGCTCCGATTGATTTAAGGCTGATCTTCTCTTCCAAATTCGATTGTGCTCCTTTTACTTTTTCCTGCAAATTGGCGGGACGGGATCTATAAATTTTATGCCGACTCCGAACGGCATCTGCAGCGCAGACGAGTTTTCACTAAAAAGATTTTCATGGCAGAAATATACTCCACGTTTTTCAAACGCGTTTTTCTAATTGAAAAATTCAAAATTTTTGATGTTGTTGATGTTGCTTTGGTATTGGGTATTGAACCCGGGATCTTCGGTGTGGTAGGCGAAGCACGGTACCACCACACCACGGCCGCCATTTAAAGATAATTATCGAAAATACGTAAAAAAAAACTTTATTGGCAAAGTTTAATGAAGATTGCCACTGCAATTTCGTGCAACTGCTGTATCAACCCGATATTATCAAAGAAACCTGCTGGTGGAGAAAATAATTCTAGCAGCAGGACTTAACCGTAATGGCATAGTCTATTATAACAGCGGAGAGCTATATGGGTATGCTGATGTTTTTGATATTATTTGCCTTAAGAAACGCGCCGTGAGTTCTGCCCACTCAAGATTAGATTAGATAAGAGGCAAAAACAAAAATGAGACGGTAAATGAGGATAAAACGGAGTAGTCGCTGTCATATAAGTAAAGTCTCGACAAATAAAAATCACCCTGTACCCTTTTTACAAATAACAGCTCAATTACAAAAGGTTTTTTGGGAATAACTGAAACAACTTGGCATCAGGACGGAGAAGTCAATAGCTGTTTTGATTTTATTTTGCAAATGGAGGAGTGTTATTAGCAGCTAAAACAAGCCTAAATAGCAATTTATTAGTTTTGCCCTTTGCTGATAAGTTAGTCGAACAAGTCTGCAAAGATGTATGAATTTCAAATGTCAAACACATTTACATCTTGATATTCTATATACCGCCTAACTCTAGTTTTAATGTTTATGAACAACATATTAATAACATAAAATTTGTCAGTGAATCTGTTGCACTAAATCCGCAGATAAAAGCTATGGATTATTTTAACTTACCTGACATTATTTGGTCATTTGACAATATTAAATCCGATATTGAATCTTCTGTCACTAGTTTTTTCTTATCTAACAATTTTCAACAATTAAATTCGTTTGCAAATTCCAATGATAAAATATTGGATTTAGTATTCGCAACAGAAGAACTCAAATTAGCATGTGAATTCAATTTGTCACCTATATCACGTAACACAATTCATCACAAAGCTTTAGCTATTAAATTCGAATTTCTAAGTTTTCAGCGACTTAATAAGAACTACGAACCTTTATTATCTTTTAGAAAAGCCAACTTCGATGCTTTGAATACCTCTCTTTATTGCACGAACTGGAATTTTTTTAGATTAAATAGAAGATCCAGACTTAATATATACAAATATTTGTGACATTCTTGCTGATGCCGTCACTAAGTTTGTGCCTTTGAGATCCCCTAAGCCCAAAAATAAACCGCCTTGATTCAACGCGGAATTAAGCTATCTAAAGAACATTAAAAACAAGGCTCCAAAAAAATACAGAAGCTCAAAGTCTCCCGTGGACCTTCATAATTTCAACAATTATAATAGCGAATTTGACAGATTTCATAAATATCTCTTTAATCAATATATAACCAAAATTGAAGACAGCCTGAAACTCAATCCATCTTCGTTCTGGAATTACGTGAACTATAGGTGTAAATCATGCGGCATACTTGATAGAATGGAATACAAAGTCTGTGTATCCAATACTACGCTAGAGACTTGCAATCTATTTGCCTCATTTTTTCAAGAAATTTATGAAAGCTACCAACCGGAAGACACTCCTTCTACAATTTCAAGACCAACTAATTTTAATTTTATTGACGCATTTATTATCACTGAGGGTAATGCTGCAGATGCAATCTTAGACCTTAAGCCAAGCTTCAACTGCACTAATGGTCTTCCCCCAATATTTTTCATTCGGTGCGTGGAGTTTCTGGTAAAACCAATCACCAAACACTTTAAGACATGTTTACGCCAAGGAAGATTCTTAGATTGTTGGAAATCATGTTCAATTGAACCCATCTTCAAATCTAGAAACAAAAGCCTCATCTCCAACTATCGAGCTATTGTAAAGCAGGGGGTCTTTCCAAAAATTTTCGATTACATACTTAACAAAAAACTACTCGAACATGTTCAGCATGCCCTAACTAGCTGCCAACATGGTTTTTTTGCCAGGTAAATTAATAGTCACTAATCTATCTCTTATTTCAAACAACATTATCACTGCAATGGAACAACATTCGCAACTCGATGTCATATATACCGACTTCTCAAAAGCTCAATAAATTTGATGTTTCTAGCACTTTATTGAACCTTTTCAGAAGTTTTCTTTTTGGTAGGAAATTATCTGTGATAATAAACTGCCACATCGGGTATTTCTCTAGGAACTCACATTCGCGCTCTGTTATTCCTAATCTTCATAAACGACTTACCGTCGCATATCATATCGTCGAAGTGCTTAATGTTCGCAGATGATGTCAAAATATTCCTCAATATTAACAGCCTTCTCGATTGCCAAAAACTTCAGCAAGACTTAAATATCTTCTTAAATTGGTGTACCATCAATAACCTAAGCCTAAACATTAGCAAGTGTTGCGTTGTCTCTTATTGCCGCCACGCATATGTCTATAATTTGAACTATTCTCTGGATGGCGTTGATTTGTTGCGTAAATCCGAAATTAAGGATTTGGGAATTATCTTTGACACGAAATTAACTTTTCCTAAACATATTGATCTAGTCTAATCTAAAGTGTACTCGATGGTGGGTTTCATAATCAGGAACACCAAAGATTTTAAGGACCCTATGAATCTGAAAAAACTCTATATTGCTTTGGTACGGAGTATTTTAGAATATGAGGCGATCATTTGGAACCCATACTACACAAAGTACTCTGATAAAATAGAGATGATCCAGAGGAAATTTACCAGATTTGCTATGAAAAGAGTGTTTATCGAAAATGACATTCCAAGTTACGCATCAAGGAGGAAACTCCTGGGCTTACAATCTCTTGCGGACAGAAGGTCATATCTGTCGCTGTTATTTGCCTACAGTATTTTATCTGGCAATATTGACTGCCCAGATATATTTATTCTTTTTCGAGTACAGGAATCTAATATTAATCTCAGAAATCCCAGAAAGTTTACTGAGGGTTTACATAAGTCGCTTTATTCTTGTAATGAGCCCATAGCCAAAATCATTCGCCATTGTAACACATTCGCTCCGCAAATAAATTTTAACGACAGCCTTTATTGTTTTAAGTTAAGCCTATTTGCACTGTTTAATTAAATATGTAGACATGATCGTAGTCTGTAAGAAATTTTATTTCGATGAGTGAAATAAATAAATAACAAGTAAGGAAGGCTAAGTTCGGGTGTAACCGAACATTACATACTCAGTTGAGAGCTATGGAAACAAAATAAGGAAAATCACCATGTAGGAAAATGAACCTAGGGTAACCCTGGAATGTGGTTGTATGACATGTGTATCAAATGGAAGGTATTAAAGAGTATTCTAAGAGAGAGTAGGCCATAGTTCTATGGATGGACGCCATTTAGGGATATCGCCATAAAGGTGGAACAGGGCTGACTCTAGAATGTGTTTGTACGATATGGGTATCAAATGAAAGGTGATAATGAGTATTTTAAAAGGGAATGGGCTTTAGTTCTATAGGTGAACGCCTTTTCGAGAAATCCCCATAAAGGTGGACCAGGGGTGAATCTAGAATATGTTTGTACGATATGGGTATCAAATGAAAGCTGTTAATGAGTATTTTGAAAAGGAGTGATCCTTAGTTCCCTAGGTGGACGCCGTTTCGAGATATCGCCATAAAGGTGCACCAGGGGTGTCTCTAGTTGTACGATATGGGAATCAAATGAAAGGTGTTACTGAGCGTTTTAAGAGGGAGTGGGCATTAGGTCTATAGGTGGACGCCTTTTCGAAATGTCGCCATTAGGGTGAGCCAGGGGTGACTCTAGAATGTGTTTGTACGATATGGGTATCAAACGATAGGTGTTACTGAGCATTTTAAGAGGGAGTGGGCATTAGGTCCATAGGTGGACGCCTTTTCGAGATATCGCCATTAGGGTGGGCCAGGGGTGACTCTGGAATGTGTTTGTACGATATGGGTATCAAATGAAAGGTGGTAATGAGTATTTTAAAAGGGAGTAATCCTTAGTTCTATAGGTGGACGCCTTTTCGAGATATCGCCATAAAGGTGGACCAAGGGTGACTCTAGAATGTTTGTACGATATGGGTATCAAACGAAAGGTGTTACTGAGCATTTTAAGAGGGAGAGGGCACTAGGTCTATAGGTGGGCGCCTTTTCGAGATATCGCCATTAGGGTGGGCCAGGGTGACTCTAGAATGTGTTTGTACGATATGGGTATCAAATGAAAGGTGGTAATGAGTATTTTAAAAGGGAGTAATCCTCAGTTCTATAGGTGGACGCCTTTTCGAGATATCGCCATTAGGGTGGGCCAGGGGTGACTCTAGAATGTTTGTACGATATGGGTATCAAAGGAAAGGTGTTACTGAGCATTTTAAGAGGGAGTGGACATTAGGTCTATAGGTGGACGCCTTTTCGAGATATCGCCATTAGGGTGGGCCAGGGGTGACTCTAGAATGTTTTTACGATATGGGTATCAAACGAAAGGTGTTACTGAGCATTTTAAGAGGGAGTGGGCATTAGGTCTATAGGTGCACGCCTTTTCGAGATATCGCCATTAGGGTGGGCCAGGGTTGACTCTAGAATGTGTTTGTACGATATGGATATCAAATTAAAGGTATTAATGAGGGTTTTAAAAGCGAGTGGCCCTTAGATGTATATGTGAAGGCGTTCTCGCGATATCGAACAAATGTGGATCAGGTGATCCAGAAAATCATCTGTCGGGTACTGCTAATTTATTTATATATTCAATAACACTAACAGTATTCCTGCCAAGATTCCAAGGCCTGTTCATTTCGCCTTGTAGAACTTTTTCATTTTCTTCTACTTAATATGGTAGGTGTCACACCCATTTTACAAAGTTTTTTCCAAAGTTATATTTTGCGTCAATAAGCCAATCCAGTTACCATGTTTCATCCCTTTTTTCGTATTTGGTATAGAATTATGGAATTTTTTTAATTTTTCGTAATTTTCGATATCGATAAAGTGGGCGTGGTTATGGTCGGATTTCGGCCATTTTTTATACCAAGATAAAGTGAGTTCAGATAAGTACGTGGGCTAAGTTTAGTAAAGATATATCGGTTTTTGCTCAAGTTATTGTGTAAACGGCCGAGCGGAAGGACAGACGGTGCACTGTGTATAAAAACTGGGCGTGGCTTCCACCGATTTCGACCATTTTCACACAGAACAGTTAACGTCATAGAATCTATGCTCCTACTAAATTTCAAAAGGATTGGTAAATTTTTGTTCGACTTATGGCATTAAAAAAATTCTAGACACACTAAATGAAAATGGGCGGAGCCACGCCCATTTTGAAATTTTCTTTTATTTTTGTATTTTGTTGCATCATATCATTACTGGAGTTGAATTTTGACTTAATTTACTTATATACAGTAAAGATATTAAATTTTTTGTTAAAATTTGAATTTAAAAAAAATTTTTTTTAAAAAGTGGGCGTGTTCTTCATCCAATTTTGCTAATTTTTATTTAGCACATATATAGTAATAGTAGTAACGTTCCTGCCAAATTTCATCATGATATCTTCAACGACTGCCAAATTACAGCTTGCAAAACTTTTAAATTACCTTCTTGTAAAAGTGGGCGGTGCCACGCCCATTGTCCAAAATCTTACTAATTTTCTATTCTGCGTCATAACGTCAATCCATCTACCAAGTTTCATCGCTTTAGCCGCATTTGGCAATGAATTATCGCATTTTTTCGGTTTTTCGAAATTTTCGATATCGAAAAAGTGGGCGTGGTTATAGTCCGATATCGTTCATTTTAAATAGCGATCTGAGATGAGTGCTCAGGAACCTACATACCAAATTTCATCAAGATACCTCAAAATTTACTCAAGTTATCGTGTTAACGGACGGACGGACGGACGGACGGACATGGCTCAATCAAATTTTTTTTGGATCCTGATTATTTTGATATATGGAAGTCTATATCTATCTCGATTCCTTTATATATGTACAACCAACCGTTATCCAATCAAACTTAGTATACTCTGTGAGCTCTGCTCAACTGAGTATAAAAACAGGATGTGTGGCACTCGGGGACTACCACGGTAAAGCTATTGCATATTGTCAACTTATGCAATTATAATATTTATGCAACATTTTGTTTTCTTTAATATTAATTCAAGTTTTGTCTTTGATATTAATTCAAGTCAAAATTTTTAAGCGTGGTGACCGATAAGAAAACAAATTTTTTACTTTTGTTGAATAAATGAGAAGTTAATATTGGTTAAAAATTTTTTATTATTATCTTACAAGATATGTACATACATAGGTTATTCAGTAATATTTATAATGGAAATTATAGGTTTATGGTAACTGAAATAGGAAACATACGTTTGAGACTTGATATCCTCTAAATATCTTGAAAATACCGCGTCAATGGTGGTCCCATATTTTGTTGTGGATCCTTTTGGATCATTATTTATTTTCAAATTGAATTTTTCAAAAAGAAAACTTGTCAACCGCTCTGATTTTTTATCAGGGAAATTGATGTTGAAATCGCCGGCCAAGATAAGTGGAAATTTATTAGCATTTGTACCAAGTATTTTTGCCCCTTCTCCAGTAAAGTGCGATGAATAAAATGCTCTACCTCGTCCAATTTTGGATTCGGAGAAACGTAAATTGCTACCATAACAATGTGTAGACCATTTCTAAGTTTGCATAAGCACACACAAATATCTCCAACAAATGAGCACCTAAAATTAACATCGCTAACGTGTGCAATATTTATTTCAATATTCGGAGTCATAATATTAGTAACGTTATTAGGGGGACTCATGTAACCTTATAAATGCCTTATAAAGTGTGTAAACGTATACATTTATCTAGTGCGTAAACGAGCTATCAAATTTTGTATGAAAAATCACAATTTGTATAAATTTACGCGCACATTTCATTGTGTAAACGCGGTAAACTCAAAGGAATGCAACCTTGCTGACATTACAGCAGGCATTTTCATCAGAAATCTCCAACATCAGCAAGTAAAGACGTTTTAGTTTTGATTTTTCACTTATTCTTGGCATTTTTTTATTTGTATAACAATCAAAAAATTTTTGTTTGGCAATAATACAGCTGACAAACAATCAAGTTTATCAAAAATATTACTAGGTGCGTTCATATAACAGTGTGTGTAAATGGATATAATTTTACACCTTATAAGTTTATATGCTTTCATCAGTCCTCCTATTGTTATTTTGGTAAATAGCTGCACCACCCTTTGGAACAGTATCTCGTTTGAATTGAACAATACATTTGAAATTAGTTATTTCAATCAGATTATCACGCGTCATGCAAGTTTCGGTAAGAAGTAAGACATTTATTTGTCTCGTAACTGAATCTTGTAAATCGTATTTGTGCCTATTTAGACTTTGGCAATTAAGAGTAATTATTGAAATGCCATTTCTATTACTAATGAAATCTAAGACACTTTGAGCTATCGTCTGAACACTATTTAAAGACAGCCTTTTGAATTCTTGCAACAAAGATGCAGTCGATGCAGCTTGATTTCGATTATGATAAAACTTAAATGCGGCATTATCGTTTTTTGTTGTGATATACAAATTTTCAATATTTGTCAGCCGAGAGAGCGCAACATAAACGAGTTCCTGAGAATGTGCTTTACTATACTCATATACTATTTCGTCAAAAGTTCCACCTTGCGACTTATGTATAGTTAGAGCAAGAGCTGAAGCTAATGGAAAATGTTTGCGTTTGGCTATACATTTTCTATCCGATGTTAATAAAATATTTGCTGTTCGTAATTCAATGGGTGCCATCTACAGCGCAGTAGTGAAGATAAATGTACACCAAAGACCACAACCAATATTCGCATAAATAGATCCAATTTTATGTAATCAGCCTGTTGCTAACACCGAAACTTTTTCGAACCTTTTCGAACCTTTTTTGACAAATATCCGTTACGGTTGTTATTGATTTACGCCTCGATTCTGAGCGTTACCGGTAAAATAGTTCCCAGAACATTATGTAACCGAATATCGTTATCAGTTCTTTTATTCGCGATTCTGGCCCAAGTGGTAACGCTGTCATCACCAAGAAACTCACCAGTGTCTGTGGAGAAATTTGAATGGTAGTTTTCTTCGCTTTCTCGGTTGTCACTTTGGTCCAGTTGGACCAAAAATGGTCCCTTCCAACCCCATTTGGTCCGCTGGTCCCTCTTCTTCAATTTTGGTCCTTTTTAGGCAGTAGCCACGATTGGTGCTTTTCTTTCTTTTTCACTCAGGTAAAAATTCACAATATTGCCCAAAAATTCGCCACACTTTCGTTAACCCCATATAATTTTGAATATACTTCAATGGAACTCTCGCCATAAAAAAATTGCTCAGTCAGTAAAATGTACCAGAACAATAACATTTCACCTAGGATATAATTAAGCCAGGCATTAAAAAGAAAAGTGTTGGCAAACACATTGTCGTTAATTGTTGATGAAATAACCGACTAATCAAAAAAAAAAAACTCTTGTTTTATAATAATATTAATAACGGCCAGATATTTCGATCGGTTATACAACACTATGTAAAATATATGAAAATAAAAATTTCTTCTCGCCTAGCATAGCTTATAGCGAGCACTCTGTCGTGAGCCTAACACTTTCAAAATTTATACGAAGAAATTCGATGCATTACTTCTCGTTTGGAACTTTGATATTTAAATTTTTCTCACCCAGCTCAATGAGTTCAAGGAATTCCAAGACTATTGTGGTGTTAACCCACGCATGGTAATTGAAAACTAAGTATCTTCGCACAAGAAATATTTTAACTCGAAGACAGAAGGAAGCAAATGCAAAAGAGATTTGATTTCGGAAGAAATGTTTTATATAAAATTATTCCCGTAGTTGCTAACAGAATCCCGGAGTCCTGGGATCAAAACTCACACTTACTGAATCTAGGCTCTGATATTAAATTTAAACGCTAAGAGAAAAGGTAAGCATCTATAAAAACAGCACTAACCAAATTGCCTAGTTTTATTCATCATGATTTACTGAGTTTTCTACATACATAGTTCGGCAACACCAGAACGCAAATTTTGAACCGTTTCTTACTAAAACCTAACTGCACCATACATTTTATTTCGTTGCAATCAACAACATAATGCTGGAACCAAGAGCTTTGTGACCAAAACTAGGTTCACAACGTTTAGTTGGTGGAAGACATAGACTTATCCTATGTCAAAATATAGTATAATTTTTGGTTGTATGCCCATATATTTGTTCGTTCAGCTTGAATTAGAGGAAAGTCTTCACTATGTTTAGTCAAATTTTATATAGAAACATCCTAAAATTTTGTATTTAATACTAATAAAATAAAACAAAAATTTTGTTCTTTTTTCGATGAATTTTGGACCCAATTGAACACATGGTGTGGCAACCGTGTTCGCTTTACCGAAAATGTCTCACTTGTAGATACGAGGTTAACGAATAAACGGGACGATGTGTATATGCATATTATGCATGTTAGGCTTCTACATAGGTATATTGTAATTTATTCTGTGAAAGTACATAATGTAAACAAATATGTATAGCAGGAGGCAATACTTTCTTACTATTATCTTTACTTATTACGCTTACAATTCTTTCTTTTTCAGTTTTACCCTACTTTTGTGGGTAAAAAATTATCCGGCTACTTTCGCAGGTAGAATACCAAAAGGGTGTAAAAGTTGCCACATGATTTCGTTACCGTGGTGAAGAATGTTGTTACCACACTAGAATCGGGGCGTTAGTCGCCAAGCCCGCGATAAAATCTATGCAATAGCTTAAAAACTATGGAATAAACCCGCACTACTAAAAAAATCGAACTGTTGACAAACAGCACAACCAAAGGCAAGTCTTGTTGTGTGTCAATTTTGTCCCCAAATGCCCTTTTGCTGCAAATATTTATAAATTTGTAGAGAGCATAATGATGAGATTTTTGTTGAGTAATTTTTAGAAGCATAATAACAAACCAAGAGTGCAAGTTTTTATTGCTTAAGCGGGGAGTGTCCTTACTTCTTAATGTTTCGTAGATTTTAAGTTTTATTCCTTCTAACTCAAGAATTTTTACAGAATCAGTGGCATTTTAGAAGTCGTATCTTTGATTGTGTGGGTTTAACCCAAACTTTAACTCAATAATTGCACTCATACGTATATAAATTTAATTCATTTAATAAACATTTTTTACAGGCACACGTTATGTGAATAGCGTTTCACTCATTGATCGAGTCTCACGTGTTGCCTTTCCGATGTCATTTGTCATCTTTAATTTACTGTATTGGTTGGCATATGGAATGTACAAGAAGGAGTTTACCTGGTCAACGGTGAAGGGTTGAAAAAGAAGAACTGCATTGAAAGTTTAAGTTGCTCTAAATTAGAGTTGATTATACAACAACACAACGAAGAAGAAAACGAAAGAGTTTCAAAAAACATAGACGCAAATTTAACCAAGAACGCTTAGTTAACATTATTAAAGCAATACAACAATAACAACAAATATATAAAAAAGCATACAAATCGAGCTTGTTTTATATTTTGTTAGCAAATGTAGTGAATTATTGTTAAAAGCCATATATACATATCTACACACATATGTATTTAGCACTAAAAAGCAACCAATTCATATACATAAAAATTTAGATATAAAATAAAATAAAAGCGAATATTAAATCATTTATTCGTGTTCAAGAATGATTTTATTATTTTTGTAAATGGAGAATGGCAAAATTTTTCTTATATTTAGAAACTGAGAAATTTTTTTAAAATTATTTAAATAACCATCATGATCAGTCATCAGCCTTCTTTGCATTTTTGTTCTTCTCATGGTGGCATGTTTGTCTGAACAAATTTATTGTGCCTACCAAGGAGGACAATCACGAGTTTCAAGAGCTATGATAAGCGCAATACAAACCGTTATAACTTCAGAGCTTCTGAAACTGAATTGCAAGCCTCGCCTATGTGAAAGGAACCCTTTTACAAATACGAATCTACCATACACATATAAAGCAGGCGAGGCTCTAGCGACTACAAGTTCCTAATGGAGCTAGGGTTGTGGAGTGGTATGGCTTTGAAGGTTTAAAGTGGTCATATTAACCGTTCCCGAGAAAGTCGGGTTAATACCCAATGGAGCTTACTACCGGAACTAACCGAATCTATATCTGGCAAAGTACCGTCAAAATCGATAACATTCCTCAAATCCTTTGGGGAGTGTCTTTATCCTTAATACAACAACAAAATTATTCCGGTATAACGGTCTTTTTAAGTTCAAAAACCTCGGTATTATTGGACTTTAATTCCGGGGATGTTTAATATCCATTTAAATAATTTAAAAATGATTCCACAAATAACCCCCTTACAAGAGCAACACACATTTTGTTAAGCATGCAACCGCTATTTTTCCTAAAATTCAGAGCCGTAAAATCCTCAAATCTCTTGCCGACAGCACTTGGAAAGCAATTGGCCGACCGATTGCATGCTACGCATCCCCGATATGGTCGCCAAGCCTAAAGGTTGCACACTCGAATAAAATACAGGCCTGCAAAAACACTTCCCTCAGAACCGCTATGGGCTGTCTTCTTATGTCCCCAGAATACCGCCTAATACGTCACCTGAGAACACAGCCGTATGAAACAAAAAGCACAAGCAGGTCCTAAGTGATATTCACAAACAGGCGTCGGACCTCTATGCCAGGAATTGCCCGGCGATTCCAGTTCTTAAAGAAAAATATCCAGAACTCGCAGAAGCGGAACGCACTTTCCCTGGGGAAACGCGCGTCACTCTAGCTAAGCTTCGATTTGGGTGCAGCAGCAGATTAAACTCTTACCTATCCAGAATCAACCCCAACATACAAAATGTATGTCCTGCCTGCAAGGTGTCCCCACATGGCACCAACCATCTCTTCAATTGTAATGTCGAACCAACGCCTCTAACACCCCTCTCACTATGGTCCACCCAGTTAAAACCGCAAGTTTCCTTGGACTCCCGTTAGAGGATATTTGTTTATTTATTTATTTTTTGATTTATTTATATTGTAACGAATTTACTGCCATTCCGCTTATTTGCAACCTTGTGCTGACGTTCGAATCACTAAACTGTTGAATAAATAACTCCAATAGTCGATAATGCAAAATGGTCTTTATTAGACTACTTTCAAAATAACACTTCTATTGTTCGCCAGATAGCGTCTTAAATCAAACTGATTGTCGTGCCTCTACTGTTGCTGCTTTTATACTCTGCGGTTTCCTCGTTGACATATTTCTAGGCGCTTCTATTTCCAGAACTTACTAGTTAGTTATCAGCTATAAAATTACTCAGCTGTAACTACAGATACATGATTTTATAGCTTCTCTCATACCCCATGCGCGTAAATATGTGAGTGATACTTGCACAATTATTGCATACTTTCGGGAGTATCTCAGATATATGCATGTGGTTGTGCGTTGCTTCTCCGCTGCGTGTACGTACATATGTGTAGACATAATGATTGATTTATTGATGTGCATACAAGTCACTGCTTTGCATCGGCTTAGAGATGATAGTATCCCTTAGTGTTGCTAATATTCGCCACAATATATTGATGAGAATTTGTTATCGATCGCGCCTATTAGATGGGGCGAAGCATTGCTAAAACAACAGCAAAAACAACAACAAGAGCATTGCACTTGGGAACAAAAATAAAATTTTAAAAATGCAAGGGAAGATTTTTGGTAATGGTCACTAAATCTGACGTTAGATTTTCCAAATTTGTTCACGTTTGGAGTCAAAATATAGCTTTTAACATATTCGAACCTAAAAATAAAAAAAAAAGTGTTTAAGTACATTTGTGGGTATGTCAGTTCTAAAATTTTTTGTTTGGTTTAAGATCGTTGTTCTATCAAAAATGTCACATCTGCACTCCTGAATTTACTGAGTTTGGAAAATTCATCAGAGCCAATAAACTCAATACATTACTTTTCCCAAAAATATAGAGATCGAGTGCAATAAAAACGCTTGCGATATAATCTTTACCTTCACTTTTATTTTTTGTTCCTGATAAAAACCTTTAAAGTTTGCATATCACAGTTCAGCAAGGTTACGCTTTTGTTTAAAGAGACATTCGTTTCTTCTGGTCCATTTATATAAAGGAAGTACTTAAAAAATGTTTATATTCTTTTTAATTTCTCCTTTTGTTGCATTGTCGAGGTGACCTGAATAATGTAGTTATTTAGAAATGGATCGCAAGATTACAGACTTTTTAATACCTCTAAATATTGCGATCCCTGTCCCATCTCGAAAACTCTTTTATCCTAAACATTACAACCTAACAAAACTTGAAGTTTCGTTCAAAGTTTCCTGTCTCTGGGTAATGGGAAAGTTCTTTAAAGCTCGAATGGAAAATTTACAAGCTCGGGCCAATTTTTCTAATATTCACGATCGCTGTACCACCTGGCGAAAATTCGTTTCCTTGATGTTGAATTGTCATGGGGTTCTGCAGTATGTTCTTGGTTTCAAGAATCTAGCTCTGCGGGAAGTTATTCAAATAGCGGTCGCAATATTCCACATGTTGTAAATATAGTTTCTAAATATCTCGCTCCCTGCCTCATCTATAAAACTAGTTTATCCCAAATATCACAACGTGATAAAACCCAAAGCCAAGTTCAAAGTTTCAGGTTACTGGGTGAATCCTTAAAACTCGAAATCGAAATTTCCAAGTGCGGATATTTTTTAGAGATTTTACGATCCCCGGACCACTGAGCACAGTTTCTGTTCCTCATTTCCGCTGCGTGTTCCATGTTTCAAGACTCCAGCTCACGGGGACAAATTCAAAAACAGATTGCGAGATTTTCCAATTTTGTATGGAAATTTGCTGAAAAACATTAAACGAAACCAAAATCTATATATATAAAAATCAAATTCTGTGCGTGTGTGTGTATTCGCTATGGAAACGTATTTTCCACACTTCAATCATCATCAAATTTTTTTTAGGCTAAAAATAATTTCGACATATAAAAGGGGCGTGGCACTTCCCATACAAATGGAATCTTTGATACTGCATAACTTTGAAGGTATACATGCCAGAACATTGAAATTCAGTAAGGAGTTATATGAAGTCAATACCTAACACCACCAAGAAAATATGGAATTGGGAAAAAGGGGGCGTGGCACCTCCCATACAAATCTATAAATCAAATTTTATATGTGTGTGTGTGTGTGTGTGTGTGTTCACTATGGAAACATATTTCCCACACTTCGATCATCACCAAATTTGGGTTATAGATTCCTTCGATCAGTGGGAAGGTTTTAGGCTAAAAATTATTTCAAAATATAAAAGGGGAGTGGCACCTCCCATACAAATGGAATATATTATACTGCATATATCTGGATGTCATAATGGTAGGATAATGAAAATTGGTAAGGAGCTATGTGACGTTAAATCCTAACACCTCCAGTAAAATGTGGAATGGGGAAAAACTATGGCTGCCGTACAAACTTAAGCTATTTTAACAACTAAAGTTTGACTGCATTGCTGAGTTTGGCTGTTATGCCTTTTGCATGTTTAGTAATATGCCGCCGTTAAAAAAATTTTTTAGCTTCAGTCTATCTACATCTTCTATAAAAATCAAATTCTGTGTGTGTGTTCCCTATGAAAACGTGTTTGCCATACTTCAATCATCGCCATATTTTGGCTCTAGGTTCCTTCGATCAACACGAAAGTTTTCATATTTCAGAATTAAGAATTTTAAATTTAAATATTTTTGTTTTTTGGCTATGAGAACGAACTATCTTAGCTCCCAAAAATGATCATGTTAACAAAATCAATGATCGCATTCAAAACCAATTTCCTGGTGAAGTGACAAAATATAAATCGATCGACGCAGTTACAGGTGAAGATAAAATTGTGAATTATCCAAATGAATTTCTAAACTCCTTAGACCCAAAAGGAATGCCTGCGCATATATCAACTTTGAAAATTGGCTCACCAATCATGTTTATTCGAAATTAAACCCACCAAAATTGTCCAATGGAACCAGATTTTGCGTTTAGAAATTAAAGCCCGAATGTAACCGAAGCAACAATCATCAGCGGTAAAAGCAAAGGTGAAGATGTGCTCATACCATGAATCCCAATGATTCCTACAGATTTGCCATTCAATTTAAAGCGCTTACATTTTTCTGTACCCCTTGGTTTTGCAATTACAATCAACAAAGCACAAGGACAATCGCTTACTGTTGCAGGATAAAATTTAGAGAGTCTGTGCTTTTGCCATGGCCAGCTATATGTTGCTTGCTCTAGAGTTGGAGCACCAAAAAATGTGTTTATCTTTGCACCGAACGAATAAGCCAAAACTATTGTGCACCCACATGCATTACAATAAGATACAAGAATAAAATGTTTTAACAGAAAGTTTCACCAAATATGCGTACAAAATTAAATTCAATTTACAGAACAATAAATTAAATTATCAACAAACAAAACAGAAAGAAGTAAGGAAGGTTAAGTTCGGGTGTACCCGAACATTACATACTCAGTTGAGAGCTATGGTGACAACATAAGGGAAAATCACCATGTTGTAAAAAGAACCTAGGGTAACCCTGGAATGTGTTTGTATGACATGTGTATCAAATGAAAGGTGTTAATGAGTATTTTATGAGGGAGTGGGCCATAGTACTATAGGTGGACGCCATTTAGGGATATCGCCATAAAGGTGGATCAGGGTTGACTCTAGAATTTGTTTTGACGATATGGGTATCAAATGAAGTAATCCTTAGTTCCATTGGTGGATGCTGTTTCGAGATATCTCCATAAAGGTGGACCAGGGGTGACCCTAGAATTTGTTTGTACGATATGGGTATCAAATGAAAGGTGTTAATGAGTATTTTAAAAGGGCGTGGGCCTTAGTTTTATAGGTGGACGCCTTTTCGAGATATCGACCAAAATGTGGACCAGGGTGACCCAGAACATCATCTGTTGGATACCGCTAATTTATTTTTATATATAATACCTGCCAAGATTTTAAGGGTTTTTTATTTCGCCCTGCAGAACTTTTTATTTTCTTCTACTTAATATGGTAGGTGTCACAACCATTTTATAAAGTTTTTTCTAAAGTAATATTTCGCTTCAATAAAACAATCCAATCACCTTACCATGTTTCATCCCTTTTTTCGTATTTGGTATAGAATTATGGCATTTATTTCATTTTTCGTAATTTTCGATCTCGAAAAAGTGGCCGTGGTCATAGTCGGATTTCGTTCATTTTTTATACCAAGATAAAGTGAATTCAGATAAGTACGTGAATTAAGTTCAGTAAAGATATGTCGATTTTTGCTCAAGTTATCGTGTTAACGGCCATGCGGAAGGACAGACGGACGACTGTGTATAAAAACTGGGCGTGGCTTGAACCGATTTCGCCCATTTTCACAGAAAACAGTTAACCTCATAAAATCTATGCCCCTACGAAATTTCAAAAGGATTGGTAAATTTTTGTTCAACTTATGGCATTAAAAGTATCCTAGACAAATTAAATGAAAAAGGGCGGAGCCACGCCCATTTTGAAATTTTCTTTTATTTTTATATTTTGTTGGACCATATTATTACTGGAGTTGAATGTTGACATAATTTACTTATATACTGTAAAGATATTAAATTTTTTGTTAAAATTTTAATTTTAAAAAAAAATTTTTTAAAAGTGGGCGTGGTCCTTCTCCGATTTTGCTAATTTTTATTAAGCGTACATATAGTAATAGGAGTAACGTTCCTGCCAAATTTCATTATGATATCTTCAACGACTGCCAAATTACAGCTTGCAAAATTTTAAAATACCTTCTTTTAAAAGTGGGTGGTGCCACGCCCATTGTCCAAAATTTTACTAACGTTCTATTCTGCGTCATAAGTTCAACCCACCTGCCAAGTTTCATCGCTTTATCTGTCTTTGGTAATGAATTATCGCACTTTTTCGGTTTTTCGAAATTTTCGATATCGAAAAAGTGGGCGTGGTTATAGTCCGATATCGCTCATTTTAAATAGCGATCTGAGAGAAGTGCTCAGGAACCTACATACCAAATTTCATCAACATACCTCAAAATTTACTCAAGCTATCGTGTTAACGGGCGGACGTACGGACGGACATGGCTCAATCAAATTTTGTTTCAATGCTGATGATTTTGATATATGGAAGTCTATATCTATCTCGCTTCCTTTATACCTGTACAATTAAACTTAATATACTCTGTGAGCTCTGCTCAACTGAGTATAATAACGCAACATTCATTCGATCACGGGCATTACAACGAACGCCGGGTAAAGCTAGCAGAAGTATAAAAGCAAGACGTGGTGATGGTCGAATGCGTTTGTAACCTGGCCGATCATCGCAGCAAATGGGCAGTCCATGATTTGCAATAACAACTAACTATCATAGCAGTTGTTGTTTCTCCTACTCAATGTAATAAATAAATAAAAATATCGAAAACTTTCTGATATGCAGAATTTCAATATGCTTGCGTTCATCAGTCGCTTTTAGGTAAACAAGCGCAAGTGTAACGAAGTAGCACAGTTAGTACGCATTCAATTCAAGCGTGAAAATTACTTGCGTGGAAAATCAAAAGTTATAACACACTCATAAAAACATTTATCAAAAGGGTCTAAAAAAATGTTTGCCGAAATGATTGTGAACAAATATATTCGTCAATATTTATTCCAATTCATGTACATTTCGATAATTTTTCTCAAGATAAACAAATATTTATTCTGCTTATATGCTTAAATTGAGTTTACTTAAGAATAAGATAAAGTTATTGTTTTGAGAGTGTGCTATTAAGATATTAGGGGAATACATTTTCAAATATACAATAAGACATGTCGTATAATTTCACTGTTCCCCCACTCATTCTTTGCCACTTTTACTGATTTCAGTGTTAATATTTACCTTTAAGCAATAATAAACAAATGCAAATAAAATTAAGCCAAACATAGCAAAATACGCAGATTTTATCACAAACAATCCAAAAATATATAAATTACTTGTTATTGTATAGGTAAATTCGTCAATTCCTAACACCACCTTATTAGTCTTATCAATCGCGTACACATACATACATTACCGTCACATGCCCCATAATTTCTTTATCGGTAAATAAGTATTGGTTCATTTTGAAAGTGATTTAGAAAAAAATCATGCTTATGGATAATTCAATGCTCGTTTAAGGGCCTTATACTAAAGTACTTCCGCTTTCGACCTATTAAATGCGGTTTATTGCCTTTTTCAAATATTTGGCAATTAAAATTAAAGTGAGTGCAAATACTTAAACGCAAGAATACAGTATTTTTAAGGCATACATAAACGGTCGGTCCAAAATCAGCAGCAGGGGTGGCAGGAGTTTTGTTGTTTTTTTTTTCGCGCTTATTAAGTACTAGCTTAAGCCCGTGGGGTTTTCCCCACGTTTCTATAAAAATATGCAAAATAAATAAATAAATTTTTTAAGATTGTGTATTTGCAAATTTAGTTATTGCTACAAACCATATCATAAATTTTATTTTTTGTACTACTATTTGTTGACTTTATCGCTACAACAACAACAACACAGTAATTAATAGTTTCGGTCCATTTGAAAAGTGCTCCATTGGCTTTTATCCGTAACAACGAATACACAACAAGTTGTATTTCATTATCGGCTTATCATTGAAAGCGAAATTAGCGTCGATCTATTTGTTTTTCATGGGCTAGTTATCGACGAGCCATCGATTTTTATTGATTTGTTATGGGTTCGATATCGACGGGTTACAGAGTCGTAACCGATTTTATATTGAATTTTTTGAACAAACCCGTAGTTGTAGGTAACAAATTCATAACACCCCAAAAACAAATTGGAAATATCCCGATAGGTTAGGTTAGGTTGAACTGGACGGTACATGAGGACCTCACATAAGCTGAGTGTTACCAGAAATTTATTTTACCGACCAAACTGAAAACCCGAACCTTGCGCCAACTATCCACCTCTATTGTGGCCTTAAGATCTCCCTCGAACCGCATATAGGGAACCAAGTTAAGTGTTCGTCCTGTAATTGATGACGCTATACTACTATGCCCGTATTGTCGGCGCTCAAGCCGCCCGAGGCGCTGAGCCTGGTTGCAGTTTTTAATGCTATGTTCTTTGCAACCAGGTCTACAGGTGGAATGTTCAGAATGGCATACAGTGCAGCCGTCGGCGTTGTTTTCAGGGCTCCCGTAATGCTAAGTATTGATAGTCTGCATACCCTCTCAAATTTTTTGAGGTAGGTTGTTTTTTGGGTGGCTTTCCACAAAACAAGAACTCGATAGTATAGAATAGGGTTTACAATCGCTGTAAAAGCCCACTGATAAAGAGAGGGCGATAAACCCCAAGTACACTCCAACATTTTTTTTATATGCATACAGTGCCGTTGAAGCCTTCTTCACCTTCTCCACCACGTTAGGATGATTCCTAGATATTTTGTGCAAGGTTTATCCTGTAGTGTCACCCCTCCTAACTTAAGCCTTGTCCAATTTGGGAACATGTACCTCTTTTAAACAAGACCATATCGGTCTTCTCCACGTTGGCTGTCAACCTGACATTAGATGCCCAGGTATGAATGTTCCGAAGCGCCCGATCCATCAAAAAGCTAATCTTTGGAGGGCACTTTCCACTTATGACAATTGCAGCGTCATCTGTGTAAGCCGTAAGTTTCACGGTTTCGTCACCCTGATAAGGAAACAATAATTTTCAACAAAAAATCAATAGTCTACTGATAACAAGTCGATTATTTTCTATAACAAATCGGTTACTTTTCGATAAGATAGGTAACAATAACAAATCGATAAATTTCGACAACAAGACGTTAGTTTTTTAATAACATATCGAGAACTCTTCGACAAATAATATATATATATTTTATATACAAATTCTATAACTGCTCGTAAATAAACCGATAACTTTTCGACATAAAATGGATAAATTTTCGGCAACAAATCCGTAGCTCGCCGAGAAAAAATTTATTTAGTCATTAACTTTTTAATAATTTATCAATAACTTTTCGAAAATAATCGAACAATTTTCGATAATAAATCGATAACTCGCCTATAAAAATTCGATAACACGTCGATAACCTTTTTTGTCATTAGCAAGTTTATAACACTTATATAACAAGCCCCCAACAAGTTATCGGCTATTAACCATTAACACTTCGATAGAAAAATGATATAAGGCCGTACGGTCTCGGTTCCGGCCTCGAATTTTACTTCTAATCATTCCTTTCCTGCTCATTGCCTTACCTTATCATCGCTTCCATGCTGATAATTATGAACTTCGTTATTATCATTCACATAATTTTCGACATTTTTTATTATACTGCTCTTTTCATTCCTTCTTCCTTCAAAAATATTTTTCGCTAAATTAGATGGATATATTGGTTCAATTTGCACATATTTGAGGATTTTTAGGGCTATTATAGAAACTTACAGTCTGTTTGCCGATTACTGGTAACTACTACATATTTCTCATCATTTTTTATTTAAAAAGTACTAATACTAGCATAATTATTATTACTTTCTAAAATTCAGAAGGAACTTACATCAAGATGACGCTCTCGCTACAAATTAACTACGTTTTCCACCACTACTCCTTCGTAGCTATTGCGCAGCATCCAACAAATGAACATCCTCTCAGTGGCCACAGCATCCACTCTGGTTGAAATAAACTGTCAAAATTGACATTTACTTTCCCACACAACGCTCTTCAATTACTCTAATCAGATTTACTACGTACCGAGGCAAAAATAGCCCAGAGCCTTAAGCTGAAATGCTCTTTCGAGTTCATCGGCATTCGATTGTTGGCTGTGTACGAGAGCTCGTGTGTTATAACGCATTTACGCGAAGACTGTGATTTGATTTAGTTCAACATAGTATTACGTACATATATATATATATATATATATATGTATGTATATGTATACATATATATATATATATTTATGTATTAAACTGCAAGCAAAAACAACACAAGAAGAAGAAGCTGAAGGGCCGCGAAAGTGAATTGTGCTTTTTTAGGATAAGTATGAGGGGTGGGCCAATAACGATGAATGCAAAGAGTGAAATTAGTTTTAATTTATAACTCTGAAGTCAAAATTTTCTTGCAATTAAGAGATTTGTTGGCGTTTTCTTATGATGTCGAGTTGCGGTCTTATAATCTACATCAACAAATGTGATCCAATTACATAAATGCATGAGTTTCTTAGTGAAGTGATTTAAAATGAATTTGCAAAGTTAAAAAAAAAATAAAGAAAAATATTGTGTTTTTAATATTTGTTAAAAAGAAAATAACTGCAACTCTGTGCTGACTGAGTTTCAAATTTAAAAATTTTGTAATAAAAAAAAAAATTTTATCAAAAAGTTGGCAAACCAAAGTATGATGCAGCATTATTCGTGACCAAATCAAAAAAGCAAAAGTCCTTAATTGTATTCGTGTGTGTTGACGGTGGTGGTAGCAGGCAACAACAACACAAACGTGCACACAGGCGATCACATAGAGTTAAAATTGCTGGCTGGTGTTTAAGTTGACATATAACATAAATTCAAATGTATGTGGAAATGTATTTGTGTGAATGTTCTAGTATGTTTGTGTGTGTGTGTGTGTGTGCGAGGATGCCACACATTAACTATTCATTATGCATAACTAAATATACTACATACATGTGTATGTTTAAATTATGCATGCATGTCGTAACCAAGTACATATAATGCATAATACATACAAACAACACAGTTTATTCATACACACTTGCATATATTTATTACTCAAACTTTCACATGTGCCTCTTGGGCACATTTATGCTACATGCGCATTAGGCTACTCCATTTTTGTGCAGTATTTTTTTCTGTGTTGCATAGAGCATTCAACTAACAAAACTAAGCCGGCCTGGGACTTAATATAATGCATCTTAGGCATTATTCCTTTTGTCAGACGGAGAACCCTGTCATATTGAAGAACAATAATACTAACAAAATGCACTAGAAGCAACTTGAAGTACTGTTTCCACCATCTTTGGTTGAGTTAGGGTTTAACTGTAGAGTATCAGTCCTTTATATAGCCTCATTTTACATCTTCGTTTTTACAAACACAGAGTGACCCCACCCCCTGTTGAATCTATAATTGTGAATATATTTTAGTAAAAAAAAAATGCAAAACTCTATTGTGAATACACAAATTGCATCAAAACAGCTGACTTTTGCTTACATTTTTGCCTTGCTGTTAACTGGCAGTTTCAGTTAAGGGTCAATTAATGGTGACTTATAACCATAAAACCATAACCAGATAAAACAGCTGATCAAACCTACCTTATAGAAATCAATGTAATCGATTAGTGGTGTCATACCATAACGCTAACGCCATAACCATACCATAGCCAACCAATTGGTTTTTGGTTTTTCGCCATATCCATAACCTAAAAATATTTGAGTTGGTGAATTTAATAACTTTTTGTAGACTTTATTCATTGTTTTGGATACGTTTTGACAAGAGACTTATTTTTTGTGGAATATGTTTGCAATTTTTTGCGTTTTCTTCGTTTTTATGAAATTTTCACGATTTTTAGGTTGAGGCACCATTAGTCGATCACATTGGAGATGGATATGGATGTGGGTATGGTTACGACTATGGAGTTAGGGTTACGGAAGCTTAATTTAGAAAACTAGAATTTCGGTAAACTATAGCTAAGTAAGAAACTGAATATGGTGAAAATTAAATTTGTCATTCATTTGAAATTCCATGTAGTAAAAAATAATTCATCTTCGCATTTCTACGTAATTGCAGCAGAAATTTAAGTGACAATTTTCATCAAGTTTCGTAAATTATAATTCCTTTTTCTAATTTTTTAATATTTTATGGAAGAATTTATTAGCTTAACCAATCTTAAAAAAAAAATTACTAACATGGTAAAAAAAAATTATTTTGAGAATCTGCATGTTTCTGTGCATGCAGTTTGTCAGGCCGATCAGGTTTAGTCAAACAACGCACAAGTAAGAAATCGCTCAAAATGCGCATTGACTTTTGAAAATTTTATTTTCAGAAGAGTGTTTTTGAATCTAGTTATCGGTTTATTATCGAAAAGTTAGCAATTTTTATTAATTTATTTATTTAAAACTTATTTGTACAAGTAAGACTCTGTCTTTTAGGAAGTACATCAATCACATCAAAAAAATTTAAGTTACATATAAATAAACTTAATAAAGAATGAATATAAATATTTGATTAAAAATAATAAAAAGCACAAATGTATATAATTATTAGTAGTGTGATAGAAACAATTCCAGACCAAAGTTTGAAGAATGAAGGTTTGAGATATGTAAATTAGGGTAAGTTAAGAGTTTAGGAAACAAGCATTTTTGTTAAAAAATTTGCTAACGAAAAGATATCGACTTTTTATCAAAGAGTGATAAATTTTTTATCGTTGTAATCGAAAAGTTAACTATTTATTACACCAAATTTACTTACTATTTACTGCAAAACTTTCCTCTCTCCCCTATTTATCTCTCGCTTCCTATTTCTATTAGACTCCACTACACTTTCACGGTTCTTTCGCCTTTTCAGTTTTTTCCATTTGCTTCTTAATTCACATTCATTAATTTGTTATCGAAAACTTTTCGATTTTTTCTTAAAGTAACAGATCATTCACTAAAATGTATCGATATTTTTGATAGATGTGCAATTGGCTGTCGAAAAGTTATCGATTTATTATCTTAAAAGTATCCATTTGATATCTATTTCTCATACCGATAAAAATTCAATATAAAAACGATTAAAAACATTAAGTCTCCCATTACAATCCGTAATTGCAAAACTCCGGGCAACGACCTTATCAATGGCACTATTCTAAAAAATTTACCCTACGAAGGCATACAATTCTTGACACAATTGTTTAATGCAGTACTAAAAACTCAATTCATACCCCCACAGTGGAAAGTTTCGCAGATGAAAATGATTCTGAAACCCGGAAAGCCAGCTGATACAGTTGCATCTTACAGACCTATTAGTCTGCTGCATATCGTCTCAAAAGTCATATAAGTTCTCTTCCTTAAAAGACTCTTGCCCATAATAGAAGAACGTAAAATCATACCCAATCACCAGTTTGGCTTCAGAAGAGGGCACGGAACAATTGAGCAGGTCCACAGACTCACCGAGCAAACATACGACGCTTTTGAGAAGAAAAAATACTGCACAGCTTCTTTTCTAGATATTTCACCAGCTTTTGACCGCGTGTGGCATGACGGACTTTTCTATAAAGCAAAATACACCCTCCCTATAAACTACTTGTTATTTATACAATCATATATAAAATATTGTTATTTCTTCATTAAACAAGGTGTGGAGCAGACTGCCCTTAATGAGTGCTTAGCAGGCGTCCCGCAAGGCAGTGTAATGGGCCCAATACTTTATCTGCTTTACACGTATGACCTCCCAATAGCAGAAGGCGTCACTATAGGCACGTTTGCCGATGATACTGCGTGCTGGCCGTTGATCCTAATCTTAGCGTGGCTTCACTTAAGCTCCAAGGAAGTTTAAATAAAATTACCCATTGGCTGAAAGAATGGAGGATCAAATCCAATGAATCAAAATCCGTTCAAGTGACGTTTACTGTGAGACGTAACACTTGCCCACCCGTTAAAATCAACGATATTAATATACCACAAAGCGACGAAACAAAGTACGTTGGTATGCACCTCGACAGAAAATTAACTTGGAGGACCCACATATTCAACAAAAGAAAAGCCCTTGGTATCAAACTAAGAAATCTGTACTGACTTATGAACCGAAATTCACAATTATCAGTTGATAACAAAGTCCTGCTTTACTCAGCCATCATAAAACCCATTTGGACATATGGAATACAACTGTGGGGAACTGCAGCACACTCAAACATAGAAATTCTCCAAAGATTTCAATCGAAACCACTTAGAGTGATTGTAAACGCATCCTACTATGTGACTAACAACCAGCTACACCGGGATCTAAAGGATCCAACAATAGCTGAAGAAATCAAAAAGTATGCTATTTCATACAACGCGAGGCTTCTAACTCACCCCAACCCATTCATTCTAGCCCTGTCAGCAAGACCAACTAATTTCACGCGCCTGAAAAGAAAGTCAATCACAGATCTTCACCACTGATGGGTTCTTAAAAAAAATGGTTACAGTACAAGAGCAATCCATGCCCACCAAGTTTATTAAGTTTAATTAATTATGAATTACTTTTAAAAAACCAAAAATTTGTTAGATGTGTTCTATGTATACAGTTGGCAAAATATATTGGATGCTCCGCAAACAAACCGATAACCCAACACTAATGGTTCGCTATCGTTAATGAGCCGATGATAAAATCATAACTTGTCGCTATCGCACAAAGTCACGAAGCTTTTTCTTTCAGGTAAAATTACTGCTCTTGTGGTTTAACTTCAACCCCTCTAGTTTATTTTAAACATTTAGATTTCTAGACTGACACTTGTATGTGTACACATCAGACTCAACAAGTACTTGGTGCTAAAGCCTTTTTTATTATTGGGTATAAAGAGATTTTCATACATACAAACATGCATTTGGCGGTAATATAAGCGCATTAAAAACATAAACTTTTGTTTAAACAATTAAGCACTTCGGACGCTCATAAATTGCACTTATACAAAATTTCATAGTGAATTCTAAATATTTTACCAAACTGGCTAGATATCCTTTTATATACAAAAACAAGTAAGGAAGGTTAAGTTCGGGTGTAACCGAACATTACATACTCAGTTGAGAGCTATGGTGACAACATAAGGGAAAATAACCAGGTAGGAAAATGAACCGAGGGAAACCCTGGAATGTGTTTGTATGACATGTGTATCAAATGGAAGGTATTAAAGAGTATTTTAAGAGAGAGTAGGCTATAGTTCTATGGATGGACTCCATTTAGGGATATCGCCATAAAGGTGGACCAGGGCTGACTCTAGAATTTGTTTGTACGATATGGGTATCAAATGAAAGGTATTAATGAGTATTTTAAAAGGGCGTGGACCTAAGTTCTATAGATGGACACCTTTTCGAGATATCGCCGTAAAGATGGACCAGGGGTGACTCTAGAATGCGTTTGTACGATATGGGTATCAAATGAAAGGTGTTAATGAGCATTTTAAAAGGGAGTAATCCTTAGTTCCATAGGTGGACGCCGTTTCGAGATATCGCCATAAAGGTGGACCAGGGGTGACTCTAGAATTCGTTTGTGCAATATGGGTATCAAACGAAAGGAGTTAATGAGTATTTTAAGAGGGAGTGGGCCTTAGTTCTACAGGTGGACGCATTTTCGAGGTATCGCAATAAAGGTGGACCACGGGTGACTCTAGACTTTGTTTGTATGATATGGGTATCAAATGAAAGGTGTTAATGAGTATTTTTAAAAGGGAGTGAGCCTTCGTTTTATAGGTGTTCGCCTTTTCGAGATATCGCCATAAAGGTGGACCAGGGGTGACTTAAAATTTGTTTGTATGACCTGGGTATCAAATGAAAGGTGTTAATGATTATTTTAAAAGAGCGTGGGGCTTAGTTCTATAGGTGGACCCCTTTTCGAGATATCGCCATAAAGGTGGATCAGGGGTGACTCTAGAATTCGTTTGTGCAATATGGGTATCAAACGAAAGGAGTTAATGAGTATTTTAAGAGGGAGTGGGCCTTAGTTCTATAGGTGGACGCCTTTTCGAGATATCGCCATAAAGATGGACCAGGTGTGACTCTAGAATGCGTTTGTACGATATGGGTATCAAATGAAAGGTGTTAATGAGTATTTTAAAAGGGAGTAATCCTTAGTTCCATAGGTGGACGCCGTTTCGAGATATCGCCATCAAGGTGGGCCAGGGGTGACTCTAGAATTCGTTTGTGCAATATGGGTATCAAACGAAAGGAGATAATGAGTATTTTAAGAGGGAGTGGGCCTTTCTGGACCAGGGGTGACTCTAGACTTTGTTTGTACGATATGGGTATCAAATGAAAGGTGTTAATGAGTATTTTTAAAAGGGAGTGGGCCTTCGTTCTCTAGGTGTTCGCCTTTTCGAAATATCGCCATAAAGGTGGACCAGGGGTGACTCTAGAATGAGTTTGTACGATATGGGTATCAAATGAAAGGTGTTAATGAGTATTTTAAAAGGGAGTAATCCTTAGTTCCATAGGTGGACGCCGTTTCGAGATATCGCCATCAAGGTGGGCCAGGGGTGACTCTAGAATTCGTTTGTGCAATATGGGTATCAAACGAAAGGAGTTAATGAGTATTTTAAGAGGGAGTGGGCCTTAGTTCTATAGGTGGACGCCTTTTCGAGATATCGCCATAAAGATGGACCAGGTGTGACTCTAGAATGCGTTTGTACGATATGGGTATCAAATGAAAGGTGTTAATGAGTATTTTAAAAGGGCGTGGACCTAAGTTCTATAGATGGACACCTTTTCGAGATATCGCCGTAAAGATGGACCAGGGGTGACTCTAGAATGCGTTTGTACGATATGGGTATCAAATGAAAGGTGTTAATGAGTATTTTAAAAGGGAGTAATCCTTAGTTCCATAGGTGGACGCCGTTTCGAGATATCGCCATCAAGGTGGGCCAGGGGTGACTCTAGAATACGTTTGTGCAATATGGGTATCAAACGAAAGGAGTTAATGAGTATTTTAAGAGGGAGTGGGCCTTTCTGGACCAGGGGTGACTCTAGACTTTGTTTGTACGATATGGGTATCAAATGAAAGGTGTTAATGAGTATTTTTAAAAGGGAGTGGGCCTTCGTTCTCTAGGTGTTCGCCTTTTCGAAATATCGCCATAAAGGTGGACCAGGGGTGACTCTAGAATGAGTTTGTACGATATGGGTATCAAATTAAAGGTATTAATGAGAGTTTTAAAAGGGAGTGGTGGTAGTTGTATATGTGAAGGCGTTTTCCAGATATCGACCAAACAGTGGACCAGGGTGGATACCGCTAATTTATTTATATATGTAATACCTGCCAAGATTTTTTATTTCGCCCTGCAGAACTTTTCATTTTCTTCTACTGAATATGGTAGGTGTCACAACCATTTTATAAAGTTTTTTCTAAAGTTATATTTCGTGTCAATAAAACATTCCAATTACCTTACCATATTTCATCCCTTTTTTCGTATTTGGTATAGAATTATGGCATTTTTTTCATTTTTCGTAATTTTCGATATCGAAAAAGTGGGCGTGGTCATAGTCGGATTTCGTTCATTTTTCATGCCAAGATAAAGTGAGTTCAGATAAGTACGTGAACTGAGTTTAGTAAAGATATATCGATTTTTGCTCAAGTTATCGTGTTAACAGCCATGCGGAAGGACAGACGGACGACTGTGTATAAAAACTGGGCGTGACATCAACCGATTTCGCCCATTTTCACAGAATTATATAAAATCTATGCCCCTACCAAATTTCAAAAGGATTGGTTAATTTTTGTTCGACTTATGGCGTTAAAAGTATCCTAGACATTTTTTATTTCTTCTATTTTAAATTTTCTTTTATTTTTGTATTTTGTTGCACCATATCATTACTGGAGTTGAATCTTGACATAATTTACTTATATACTGTAAAGATATTAAATTTTTTGTTAAAATTTTACTTTAAAAAAAATTTTTTTTTAATGTGGGCGTGGTCCTTCTCCGATTTTGCTAATTTTTATTAAACGTACATATAGTAATAAGGGTAACGTTCCTGCCAAATTTCATCATGATATCTTCAACGACTGCCAAATTACAGCTTGCAAAAGTTTTAAATTACCTTCTTTTAAAAGTGGGCGGTGCCACGCCCATTGTCCAAAATTTTACTAATTTTCTATTTTGCGTCATAAGTTCAACTCATCTACCAAGTTTCGTCGCTTTATCGGTCTTTTGTAATGAATTATCGCACTTTTTCGGTTTTTCGAAATTTTCGATATCGAAAAAGTGGGCGTGGTTATAGTCCGATATTGTTCATTTTAAATAGCGATCTAAGATGAGTGCTCAGGAACCTACATACCAAATTTCGTCAAGATACCTCAAAATTTACTCAAGTTATCGTGTTAACGGACGGACGGACGGACGGACGGACATGGCTCAATCAAATTTTTTTCGATCCTGATTATTTTGATATATGTAAGTCTATATCTATCTCGATTCCTTTATATGTACAACCAACCGTTATCCAATCAAATTTAATATACTCTGTGAGCTCTGCTCAACTGAGTATAATAAATACATGTGTATAAAAACGGAACACCCTAATATGTAACATACATATTTTTACGTGCTCATGCATCCATATGCCTATCTATGTGACACACTCACCATGATGATGCCTTGAATAATATTGAACATCGTTTCGTCCTTCAAGTAAAATTCGAAGAGCAAAAGTGCATAATGTGTGGCCATTACAAAGAAAGAAATGACAATAAAAAAGAAGCGAAACGTTTTTCGTCTTAAACCGAAATTACATTGTGTGGAAAGTAAAAAAATATGATCATATGTATTAAATTAGCGAGCTTTACTCATATTGCTTTATACCACAAGCGTTTGTAAACTTACAATTTTTCTCTAATATCAAGCAAAAAAATATGTTTCTGCTGAAATAGGTCAAATTGGCAAGTATTGACACCTACACACCTACATCTTCCCTCCAGCCATTTTACAAGCGGAAACGACAATGCTAAAGGGGAAATGCGACAGTTTCAACATTGCAAACATCCCTTTTTACCCACGGTCGTTGCCGTCGACAATGCTGTAATTTGCAGTTACTTTGAGCTTCTTTTTTTTTAGCTTTTAAAGTATCCTCTTGTTGCTTTTCATTTCATTCAAAATGAATTTCGCTGCTAAAGTTGCTACATACATTTCAGCAGCAATATTTGTTGGTAATGTTTTTGTTGTTCCTGCTGAGGCGTCAACGGCAGTGCCACTTTGATGTTAAATTCGAGCTCATATTAATTTTGCATACATATATTTATTTCTACGGTATATTTTTAGGCGTAATCGGTTAAGAGCATAGCTAAATGTAAAAATGTCTAGCGAAATTCGCTGCGAGTGATTACAGTTGCTAAGACTTTCGGGTGCAATTTACGCTGAGCTTAATGCGGCAGTTATTCACGAACGTACGTACCAAAAACGTTTCAGCTGACACGACCTATCTTATGAGTGTGCAATGTAAACGGAAACTCACCGACGTACAACGCCCGTACGTACGTATCCCGGAACGTAGAAATCAAAACAATTTTAATTTTTTCCGTAAGAACGTGTCAGCTGATCGCTCTCTCACTAGACAGAGTTGCCTAGTAAACTTTTGTGCGCTAATTTTTGACCGTTTGCACTTTTATGCAAAAACACCTAATTAAAGTTTAAAAAATTGTGAAAATAATTCGAAATAATTATGTAAAAGTGCAGATTATAAATATGTAATCTATTTATACTTATTTAATATGTATTCCGGCCTTTTACAATATCAAAAATTAAATTGCAAAAAGTTGATGTTTCCATAAGCATGCATGCAAAGTGGTCAATGGCAACAGTGCTTATCTGTAAACAATACACACACAAATATGTTATGTACATGTACACAGACGCACACATTGATTCATACGGGCTTGAAAGATCGGTCAAACTTGTTTCGTACGACAAACGTCCGTACGTACGGCACACGTCGGTGGGTAACTGCCGCATAACCTATGGCTTGAAGCAAATTCTGAGGTAGTGTGTTCTTCATTATAAGTTTTGAGACATTAAAATATTTGAATATAACCGTTTAATAACTGCATGTTGGCGGGCTCAGTACACCCCTTATTTTTATTAACTGCGTCCAATAAAACAAAACATTTATATTAAACGCACTATAACGACTCCATCTGCTACAAAGGTCCAAACCCGATACCATTGTGGATAAAACAAGTGTCATATCTTATCCGTCAAATGCCTGACAGGATGTTCAAGATGGCTACTTCTTGGCGTTTTGGCAGCGTTTTGACAGGATGTTCAATATGGCGGCGCATACGGTCGCCGATCTTCAGCGGGTGATATAAAGAGATACAGGATGAGAGCACGATAGTCACTGTGAAAATCAGATGATTCATTCTACTTGTAATTTTGAAGTCTATGCAGAAGTTATCACACTTGTCTTATCCATAATGCCCGATTCAAGAAAGTCTGCATGCAAGTATGCTCCACATATTGTTTTTTTCGCAGCCATCAAGAACGTAGATTATAAAAACGTAAATACCAATATATGAAAATTGAATATTGAGAACAATTAGAATGGGGTTGTGTGAGGGAAATGACTGCAAACGGTATATGGGAGTTTCCATTAAATCACATCCCTCTGAGCTATTGAACAAATAATTTGAAAAATCTTTAAAATTGTAATCGTAGTTGCAAATATTAGTTTGTGTTATGTATGTCTCAAAGTCAATATGTAAACTTTAAGTTAAATGGTGCCACGACCGTTACTGTAAAAGGGCGAAAACGCTAGTAGCATGAGAACGGTACTTAAGCAAATTTCATTCTTTGCATATCCGTGAAAAAATGTCTAACTGTAACACTACTTTTAATTTCATAACGAAAGGTTAAGACGTTTAATTTATTACTCTTTATACGTATGGCGTCCGTAATATTTGGTACGTTTTCTTTAACTGCGAAGTCACCGATTCAACTATACCAAGTCCACTCATTTTAGCGGAAATAATTATTTTTCAATGCAAGGTCTCGTTGTCGAGATATTAACCAAAGTTTGGACCTAGACAGCCTTAAAATATGTTACCTCAATATGGGTATAACACGAAAGGCGCTGTTCAGGCTATCAAGATACGATGCATTCCGTTTGTATGCAACAACCGGCTGTGGAGATATCGCCCAATATACACTAAAAAAAAAAAAACAAATCATTTCGCGACCGTATTATTATTATTATTATTATTATTATTATTATTATTATTATTATTCCATACTCCATTAGGAGCTTAAGGATTCAACAAAATTTTTCCAATAATCTCTATTTTGTACTATTTGCCTTAATTCGTTAAACGATTTGCCAGTTTCCTGAGGAACCGTTCTCCTCCAAGGTCGGCCCCTGCATCGTGTCCCTTGAGGATTCCAGGTTAAGGCAGCATGTGCAACGTCATCGTATGGCTTTCGTAATGTGTGGCCTTTCCAGCCATATTTACGCTTCCGTATTTCAATATGTACACTGGTTTGGTTGGTCAGCCTCCATAACTCTTCGTTCGATATCGTTCTAGGCCACCATATCTTCATTATATTTCTCAAGCAGCGGTTAATGAAGGACTATAGCTTGCCTTTAGTTTCAGCAGTTACGAGCTAAGTTTCCGAGCCGCACAACAAAACAGACTTCACACATGCGTTAAAAATTTTTATTTTTGTTTCAGTTCGAAGGTTGTTAGCGCGCCATACACCACGAAGGCTGGCAAAAGCTCCCCGGGCTTTTTGGATTCGAGCGTTTACATATCTTTTTACACCACCATCTATGGCGAGAATACTTCCCAAGTATGTAAAGCTTTCGGTATCTGCTACATTTTGGCAATCAATTGCGAAATTTGTTGAGTTGTTACCTTTAATGCGCATAGATTCGGTTTTTCTTATATTTATTTTCACCCCAAATTTTGATGGCTGGTGATGCAGGTGGTCGAGTTTCGCCTGCATGTGCTGGTGTGTGTTTGATAGCAGGACAATGCCATCTGCGTAATCCAAATCCTCAAGACTGGAGTTAAGTCTCCAGTTTATGCCCTTATTTTACGAGTCGAATATTTCAAGCACCCAGTCCAAGACCACAATAAACAACAGTGGTGATAATATACACCCCTGCTTGACACCTGTTTTCGATTCAAATGCATTGCTTAGTTTCCCATTATTCAACACTCTGCATTTTGAATTTTCATATCTTTTCCTTATAATGTTAATAATTTAACATTTGAGGAACTCCAATTCTCTGCAAGGAAAGCCAGATGCAGTCCCTTTTAATAGAATCAAAAGCCTTCTCATAGTCTACGAAAATTGCATACAACGTGCTGTTGAACTCAGTGCATTGTTCTATGATAGCTCGCACAGCATTAATGTTGTCAATACAGGAGCGATTAGGACGAAAACCAGACTGTTGCTTTCGTAGACGTAGGTTAAGAAGTATTTTTCCTTTGATTGCAGGATTAATGGATGAGATTTAAAATTTAGATATTGGAATATGATTTTAAATCAGCTTAGTGCGAAAATTCTACAGTATATGGTATGGAAATCAGTTCCAAATAATTTATGAAATTTATAATGTAGCGACCGTTAAGCTCTCCCTTGACCTTTCCTGGGCAGTAAACAAATTATCTTTTAAATTGAAATGTATCTTATTATATTTCTTACTTTATGATATAATAATTCAATCATTACTCGTACAGTTTTATTTAATATTAGTTATCACCCAATACCTTGTATGCGTGGAGCTTTGAAATAAAAGAAAATTTACTTTTATTTTTTGGTTGCCTAAAACCATTTATGTATTCAGCACTGTAAAATGCAAAGAAATTTAACGAATCTAGTGACCGTTGAGCAAGTAACATACTGTCACTGAAAACTACTCACCTTTACTTTAAATAGGGTATTTGCTTGGCAGTATGGTTAGACCTGGTATAAAGATTCGGAGCTTTGTCCTTCAAGACTTATACCATTTCGGAAACTCTATAAACTTTTTCCGAAGTACTATGAATTATGCCAGCTGCTCGTTAATTTTTATCCGTTGATGTACTAAAAGATGTTTTTACGATTACCATAAAAACAAGGAATAAGTTGCTGCACTGAAGGAATAATCTAACATTGATTATCTTGTAGAGATAGTAACCAGTTCCACTTGGAATCTAAAGCCTGACTGATTTTAAGCAGAACTTCTTGGAACTTTTACACATTACGGGCATTTAGAAATTGTGCCCTGCATTTATAGTTTTATTTATAATAACACCCCTGAATCACGTTTTTGCCTCTACCTCGAAACAGTTTTAAAATATCTCAAAACCCGGGTGTATTTTTTGGATTTCAAGACCCTATAGATCTAGGTGTTTAAAATGTGTCCTAAAATTTAAGTTAGACTTCGTCTGATGCAACAGTCAAATTTGCACTCAATACTATGCTGATTTGAGTTCAGGAGGACCAATAAGAACCTCTCCTATCAATTTTTCTGAAATATTTTCAATGTTCAAATATCGAACTGTTACTATATGTATAGATTATGAAAGTTTTACACAAGTGTCGCAACCGTAACAACGAAAACTCCCATTTGTAGATTTTGTATTAAAATTTTTTTTCGTGGAAAAACTACACGTTGAATGCAGACGAAGAACATGATTTTCCTACGTTTCTAAAAGTATATCTCGAAAGCAAGAAGCAAAAAAATAAAAACCTGATTCTGTGTTTAAATTTAGCGAATAGAAAACCTTTCGAAATGGTCTGTATAAATCAAATACCCGATCCAGTCTCAGGCTTTTAAACGGTAATACAAAATATTAAAATATCACAAATCAATGTTGGTCTTTTTTGAAGACGATGAAGGAGTATTGCACAGGGGTCAAAACTAAGATTTCTCTAAGACTCAAAATAAAATAAATTAATCCAGATATGCCGACGGATCTCCTGGTGGGGAAATTTCCACAATTTTTTTAGCACTTAAAATATTACAAAAAAGAAAACATATAAGAAAAATTAAAAATAGACAATTTACATACGGAAAAGTCGTAATTTAATTATGAAACTTTTATGTACATTTAGAAAATTCCACTTATTTCCTCGAATGGAAACACCCCATAAGTAAATACATTCAACTGCTCGAAAGACGCCCCTCATGAAGCGATTGTATTCGTGGATAAGGTGTACTTGTAGAATTTTTAAACGCTTCTTATCCTTTTGGGTCCAACGTGTAACATTTTGCAGGTTAAACAGTGTGAATATTCGCAGTTCTTATTATTATATTGCTGGCAAAAATTTACTTTCTTCAAACCTTTCGCTCTCTTTTCTCTGCAGTTCAGTTTTTTTTGGCAGAGGACAGCTTGTTAATCGATTATGACGAATCGTTCCAGTCTTTTTATATTGCGATTTTCCAACTCTAGTAATAAGCATATGGAAGTGAACAAGTTGCCAAATTAGAGCCGATAATAATATCGGGTCTCCTTTGAGTTTGACACCAAGTCCCAAATCTTTATATTGTAACGAATTTACTGCAATTCCCCTTATTTGCAATCTTCTGCTAACGTTCGTATCGCTAAATTGTTGAATAAATAACACCAATATTGAATAATGGAAAAATGGCCTTTATTAAAGTACTTCACAATAACACTTATACTTTGCATCTAGCTTGCTTAATAACCATACTGATCTATTGCCCGACAGATAGTGTGCTTAACTGAAACTGATTCTAATGCCTCTAGCGCTGGTGCTTTTATGCTCTGTGAATTCCTCGTGGCATCTTCTAGGCGCTTCCAGAATTTACTTGTATAGCTTCTTATATGCGTGTACTTATAAGCGACACTTCCACAATTACAATTGCATACTTTTGGGAGCATCTCCGATAAGATATCTGCATGTGCTTGTGCATATCTTCTCTGCTGCGTGTACGTACATATGTGTAGACATAATGATTTATTCGTTTACGTACATGCAAGTGACTGTCTGCTTTATTGTTGTTGTGATTTCATTTACTTAGCATCAGACTAGGGATGTGAGTATCACTTAGTGTCACTCATATTCGTCACAATATGCATTGCTGGGAAAGGTTCCTCCGCTTTGGTATGCTTCAAATCAAATAATATAACCCTTATACCAACCCAACACTTGTACCCATACCCAGGGCCGTAGAGAGAAAATCCGCGCACGGGACTAAACAATTTACGGGACCCCTATAAAAAATCAACTAATATATTTGATTAATTTGAATTAATGACGTCTCATTCATGAATCGTTATTGATGGATTACATGTTTTCTATTGATAGTCATAAGTAAGACCAACTGAACCTTAATAAGGTTATGCTGCGCCTCACATCTTAACAAATTCACGCGCCCAACGCTTTAATTTAATTGTCTGATCAACGCCCTAGATTGATGAGGAGTGTGATGACTAGTACCTAGGACCTAACTAATTATATTCTAGCTTTTAGTATTATTATTACTTCATGTAAGTATTGTTTTCAATAAAACCGTTTAACTTAAAAAAAATTTTAATAATTTTATTGTAAGTTTATTACATATAACTACACCAGGCCATACAAAAAACCTACGAATACATTTGCAAACAAACTCGAAAACTTTTTCCATTTCACATCATTTAAGTAAGTTAAACAAAACAAATAAGGAAGGCTAAGTTCGTGTGTAACCGAACATTACATTCTCAGCTGAGGGCTTTGGAGACAAAATAAGGGAAAATCACCATTTAGCAAAATGAACCTAGGGTAACCCTGGAATGTGTTTGTATGACATGTGTATCAAATGAAAGGTGTTAATGATTATTTAAAACGTTGTGGGCGTTTGTTATATAAGTGGACGACTTTTCGAGATATCGCAATAAGGGTGGACCAGGGGTGACTCTAGAATGTGTTTGTACGATATGGGTATCAAATTAAAGGTATTAATGAGGGTTTTAAAAGGGAGTGGCCCTTAGTTGTATATGTGAATGCGTTTTCGAGATATCGACCAAAATGTGGACCAGGGTGACCCAGAGCATCTTCTGTCGGGTACCGCTAATTTATTTATATATGTCATACCACGAACAGTATTCCTGCCAAGATTCCAACGGCTTTTGATTTCGCCCTGCAGAACTTTGTCATTTTCTTCTACTTAATATTGCAGCTGTCACACCCATTTTACAAAGTTTTTTCTAAAGTTATATTTTGCGTCAATAAACCAATCCAATTACCATGTTCATCCCTTTTTTCGTATCTGGTATAGAACTATGACATTTTTTGAAACTTTCGATACCGAAAAAGTGGGCGTGGTCATAGTCGGATTTCGGCCATTTTTAATACCAATACAAAATGAGTTCAGATAATTACGTGAACTGAGTTTAGTAAAGATATATCAATTTTTGCTCAAGTTATCGTGTTAACGGCCATGCGGAAGGACAGACGGACGACTGTGTATAAAAACTGGGCGAGGCTTCAACCGATTTCGCCACTTTTCACAGAAAATAGTTAACGTTATAAAACCTATGCCCCTACCAAATTTCGAAAGGAGTGGTAAATTTCTGTTCGACTTATGGCATTAAAAGTATTCTAGACGAATTAAATGAAAAAGGGCGGAGTTAAGCCCATTTTGAAATTTTCTTTTCTCTTTGTATTTTGTTGCACCATATCATTACTGGAGTCGAATGTTGACATAATGTACTTTTATACTGTAAAGATATTAAATTTTTTGTTAAAATTTGACTTTAAAAAAAAAGTTTTTTAAAAGTGGGCCTGTTCGTCATCCGATTTCGCTAATTTTTATTTAGCACACATATAGTAATAGGAGTAATGTGCCTACCAAATTTCATCATGATGTCTTCAACGACTGCCAAATTACAGCTTGCAAAACTTTTAAATTACCTTCTTTTAAAAGTTGGCGGTGCCACGCCTATTGTCCAAAATTTTTCTAATTTTCTATTTTGCGTCATAAGGTCAACGCACCTACCAAGTTTCATCGCTTTATCCGCCTTTAGTAATGAATTATCGCACTTTTTCGGTTTTTCGAAATTTTCGATATCGAAAAAGTGGGCGTGGTTGTAATCCGATTTCGTTCATTTTAAATAGCGATCTGAGATGAGCGCCCAGGAACCTACATACCAAATTTCATCAAGATACCTCAAAAATTATTTAAGGTATCGTGTTTACGGGCCCAGATCATTTTAATATATAGAAGTCTATATCTATCTCGATTATTTTATGCCGTTACCGATTACCGTTATGCGAACAAAGTTAATATACTCTGTGAGCTCTGCTCAACTGCGTATAAAAAGGGGCACATAAAGTAGGTAACAGCTGGAAGTAATATATATATATATCGGCGCAGCTGGAACTGATTATATGACAAGAAAATTGTTTACCAAAACCCCATTTTTGATTGCATATACAACAAACGTAAGTGACAAGTGACAAAAGCTGTGTTTAAGGATCAAGCAACAACTACAACAAACTTTTGTGTTCACTTGTAGTTGCGTAAGCATTCATTTGTGCACTTGACAGCCAACATCACGAACAAATTATACTGTAAAACTGGCAAGATCTAGTTCACATCAGCAACATGCGTTAGGGTGGAGCGAAAATTTAATTTTTTTTTTTTTGGATTGGATAAAGGTACGCACCGAAAAAATATTTTATACTAGTAGAGAATTGCGAATATGGAAAACCAGGCTTGAGCTCGATGTGAAGGCGTATAAAGCAAATGTTTTCAAACTACATAACATGTCTTCCCTATTTGACCGAAAAATTCATTACAAAACTTTCCAAAACTTTTTCTCGCCTTTAAAATAATTTGTTTGTTGCTTTCTTTTATTTTTTCGTTATTTTGGACCATACACACTTTTTGGACGAATAGCTACTTGCTCTTAACTAAAGCTCATTCCGGAGTTGAAGTTAAACCAAAACAAAAGCAAGAAATTATGGGCTTTTTCAGAAAAAGCTTCGTCGGCTTGTTAGAGGTAACAAACTTTGTTGAAAGGTTTTAGTGTTATTGTCGGATTATTATCGATAGCGAGTTATTATCCCCGAGTTAAAGGTTTGTTTGCGGCCTCTTATCACCTAGCCACCGGTTTCTTACTGGTTTCTTTCGATAATTTATTTTCGATCTGCAATAGATACCTCTTTGCTAATAAATATATACATTTACGATAACAAAATCGATAATATGATTTAATCGGGGATTGCCCGTATTGCTTTTTTTTTTTTAAGTATGAAAACATTTATTTCAAGCAATTTTTAATTGTATAATTTATTTAATAATTTGGGAAAAATTTAAACAACGTGACATCAGGACGGACAAGGCGACAGCTGTTTCGATTATACCTTGTAAATCTCTTCACAGCCTTTTCTCTCGAACGCGCACTCCTACGATAGTTGAAATGGTTACAAACGCATTCAGCTACGTCATACCTTAGTTGTTGTAAATCGATAATAATCTGATAATAATCGATAACTTTCCGATAAATTTTGATGAAAAATCGATAGGTATTTGATAACATATCGAAAGCTTACCGATCTCTAAAAAGCGATGATTTTCTGATTAAAAAATCGATATACTTTTCGATATTAAATCGGTTTATAACAAATCGATGAATTTTCGATCTCAAATCGATAACTTTCTAATACCAAATCGATAACTTTTTGATAATCTATCGATAACTTTTCCAATAATTATCGAAAAATATCAGTTAACATATCGAAAAATTTTCGATAACAAACCGATAACTCGTCGAAAATATACCTATGACAGACCTTTGACTCAACTCCTTTCTTATGCTTTTTGTTATTTCGGGAAAATATGTTTTGATTTCACTTGCCGCCATGGTATAAAGGTAATGTGCAGGCCTATTATTGAAACAAAAAAATGCTTTATAGGTTACGGAAAAACTTTTTGCTAAGCACCTCTAAATATCTTATAAATAAAACTGGATGTTCTTTATAGGCATTTAAAGTACCTAACCGATCTTCACAAAATGTACAGGGGCGTTTCACATGGTCACAGGTATTTTTATACTCAGTTGAGCAGAGCTCACAGAGTATAATAAGTTTGATTGGATAACGGTTGGTTGTACATATATAAAGGAATCGAGATAGATATAGACTTCCATATATCAAAATAATCAGGATCGAAAAAAAATTTGATTGAGCCATGTCCGTCCGTCCGTCCGTCCGTCCGTCCTTCCGTCCGTCCGTCCGTCCGTCCGTTAACACGATAACTTGAGTAAATTTTGAGGTATCTTGATGAAATTTGGTATGTAGGTTCCTGAGCACTCATCTCAGATCGCTATTTAAAATGAACGATATCGGACTATAACCACGCCCACTTTTTCGATATCGAAAATATCGAAAAACCGAAAAAGTGCGATAATTCATTACAAAAGACCGATAAAGCGACGAAACTTGGTAGATGAGTTGAACTTATGACGCAAAATAGAAAATTAGTAAAATTTTGGACAATGGGCGTGGCACCGCCCACTTTTAAAAGAAGGTAATTTAAAACTTTTGCAAGTTGTAATTTGGCAGTCTTTGAAGATATCATGATGAAATTTGGCAGGAACGTTACTTTTATTACTATATGTACGCTTAATAAAAATTAGCAAAATCGGAGAAGGACCACGCCCACTTTTAAAAAAAATGTTTTTTAAAAGTAAAATTTTAACAAAAAATTTAATATCTTTACAGTTTATAAGTAAATTATGTCAAGATTCAACTCCAGTAATGATATGGTGCAATAAAATACAAAAATAAAAGAAAATTTAAAAATGGGCGTGGCTCCGCCCTTTTTCATTTAATTTGTCTAGGATACTTTTAACGCCATAAGTCGAACAAAAATTAACCAATCCTTTTGAAATTTGGTAGGGGCATAGATTTTATGGCGTTAACTGTTTTCTGTGAAAATGGGCGAAATCGGTTGATGCCACGCCCAGTTTTTATACACAGTCGTCCGTCTGTCCTTCCGCATGGCCGTTAACACGATAACTTGAGCAAAAATCGATATATCTTTACTAAACTCAGTTCACGTACTTATCTGAACTCACTTTATCTTGGTATGAAAAATGAACGAAATCCGACTATGACCACGCCCACTTTTTCCATATCGAAAATTACGAAAAATGAAAAAAATGCCATAATTCTATACCAAATACGAAAAAAGAGATGAAATATGGTAAGGTAATTGGATTGTTTTATTGACGCGAAATATAACTTTAGAAAAAACTTTATAAAATGATTGTGACACCTACCATATTAAGTAGAAGAAAATGAAAAAGTTCTGCAGGGCGAAATAAAAAACCCTTAAAATCTTGGCAGGTATTACATATATAAATAAATTAGCGGTATCCAACAGATGATGTTCTGGGTCACCCTGGTCCACATTTTGGTCGATATCTGGAAAACGCCTTCACATATACAACTACCACCACTCCCTTTTAAAACTCTCATTAATACCTTTAATTTGATACCCATATCGTACAAACTCATTCTAGAGTCACCCCTGGTCCACCTTTATGGCGATATTTCGAAAAGGCGAACACCTATAGAACAAGGGCCCACTCCCTTTTAAAAATACTCATTAACACCTTTCATTTGATACCCATATCGTACAAACAAAGTCTAGAGTCACCCCTGGTCCAGAAAGGCCCACTCCCTCTTAAAATACTCATTAACTCCTTTCGTTTGATACCCATATTGCACAAACGAATTCTAGGGTCACCCCTGATCCACCTTTATGGCGATATCTAGAAACGGCGTTCACCTATGGAACTAAGGATTACTCCCTTTTAAAATACTCATTAACACCTTTCGTTTGATACCCATATTGCACAAACGAATTCTAGAGTCACCCCTGGTCCACCTTTATGGCGATATCTCGAAAAGGGGTCCACCTATAGAACTAAGCCCCACGCCCTTTTAAAATAATCATTAACACCTTTCATTTGATACCCATATCATACAAACAAATTTTAAAGTCACCCCTGGTCCACCTTTATGGCGATATCTCGAAAAGGCGAACACCTATAAAACGAAGGCCCACTCCCTTTTAAAAATACTCATTAACACCTTTCATTTGATACCCATATCGTACAAACAAAGTCTAGAGTCACCCCTGGTCCACCTTTATTGCGATACCTCGAAAATGCGTCCACCTATAGAACTAAGGCCCACTCCCTCTTAAAATACTCATTAACTCCTTTCGTTTGATACCCATATCGTACAAACGCATTCTAGAGTCACCCCTGGTCCATCTTTACGGCGATATTTCGAAAAGACGTCCATCTATAGTACTTAGGTCCACGCCCTTTTAAAATACTCATTAATACCTTTCATTTGATACCCATATCGTACAAACGCATTCTAGAGTCAACCCTGATCCACCTCTATGGCTATATCCCTAAATGGCGTCCACCTATAGAACTATGGCCCACTCCCTCATAAAATACTCTTTAATGCCTTTCATTTGATACACATGTCATACAAACACATTCCAAGGTCTCCCTCGGTTCATTTTCCTACATGGTTATTTTCCCTTATGTTGTCACCATAGCCCTCAACTGAGTATGTAATGTTCGGTTACACCCGAACTTAACCTTCCTTACTTGTTTGTGTTAATATAAAATTTTGGAAAAGTGGGCGGTGCTACGCCAACGATCAATACAAATTTTTATTTAGTCGAAATCCAAGTTTGTTCATCTCAAACTGTTGGTAATTGAGTGTATGTACTTTATATATGAATCTGTATATAATTTCGGAAAAGTAGGCTTTGCCACCCCCGCCCACATATATGGTATGTGTATCTATCATTTATATTTGCAGATGATCGTACGATAACACGGTCAAACAGTCTTGACAAGAATTTCACAGTACGTTCACGTGGTCTTTCGATAATTTTCTGATTATATACAATTTTGGAAAGTGGCGTTAGCCCCTATTCGTAAATACTTAAATTCATTTTATCGTCGTTTTCTTTGAAGAAGGTTTCCAATATTTGGTACAGTAATTCCAAATACCAAAAACATTAAGTGTTTGGGTGGGGGGAGTAGAAATGAAATTCAAAGTAGCAGCAAGAGTGAAAAGTGGGAGTGAAAAACAAACTTTAAATTCGTTATATTTGCATTGGTATATGTTTTCCTTTCTTTAAATATCTATACCTTTAGTTTTGGGTAATTTAGGTGAAGCGGGTATCCAATTTTTGGTATATAGGCTCCCTATATGAATTAATTAGAGGGGAAGAGAAAGTAAGACTGAGAATGGGAATGAGAGAGGGAGCGATAATAAAATTGGCGTGGGAAAGAGAGTGTGAGTGGGAATGAGAGTGGCCGTGGAAGTGGGAATGGGCTTGGGAGTGATGAGAAGGAGAATTAGAATGAAAATTGAGTGGAGATTAAGGCAATAAGGAAAGGACAGGAATAAGAAGGAGAAATGGAAGAAAAAGTAGTAAATTATTAGTCTTTTCGATGACATAGTGAGTGATAAGAAGAGAAGTCCTCTTTTCAAATACAGGGCAGGACAACGTCTGCCGGGTACGCTAGTACTCAATAAATGTGGAATATTAATGGGAACAGGTGCTCATAACAATTTTCTATTTGCACATAAAAACGATATTATTTCATATCTTGCGCGTTGCTCTTCTTATGAGTTAAGACACTCCGTACGTTAAATAAAAAAAATTCTTAATAGAAAAATTAAAGCAATAACTGCGAAGACATGCTTTTTAGTAGTTTTTTGGGTCCACCCTAATAGATGAAATTTGACCACAGACTTGGCGATTATATCATAAAAACGGCTTGACTCACAACGTCAAATGCGTTTGCTGTCCCATCTGACTACCAAGGACATTGGCATCAAATTGGCCAATAAGTGAAAACTACAATTTTCCAATGGCATGGCAAATTTGATTTCAAAAATTTTTGACCTAATGAAAACCAAGCATTAGTCTTCAACTTGAATGTGACAAACAACAAACTGTGCAAAAATGTTACAAAAACCGCTGTATATAAAAAGCACACATAAATAAATGTATTGGGTAGCCAATGCGGTGACAAGCTATGTAATTATGTATGAATGTACATACGTGTGTTACGAATCCGTTTACGTGACAACGCAACGGGAGGATGCCATATATATGTATATACATATGTATATTACAGTGGGTCAAATTGTATGGATGGTTTTTTTTTCATCAGGAGTATAGCAAAAACGTAACCTACATATGATTCTAAGAAAAATTGTTGAAGAAAACATAGCTCTAAGTCCGATTTCGAGTCCCCGACTTTTGCAAAATTGATGTTTTGCCATATGAATGTAGGGTTTGGCCAAAAAATCTTCATACGAGTAGCTTCTGATATAATTACAGGAAAAATATCATATTGGGCTTACGGTAGGTAAAGGTATTTAACGTACATACAGAATCTGTATTAATATCTACAGTGTTTTTGAATTTGCAGGCGTATCAGGCGTAATTTATGAGAAATTAGCCTAATATGAACTTTTAACTACTATATTATCATTTTTAACAAATTTCTAAATTTTTTTTCTTTACAGCTAAAATAAATTCAGAACATTTCCAACAACTTTGATTCAAACAGTTTTTCTTTTTTCGAATTCGTTTTAGTAGAAATAAGTTTAAAAAAAAAAACATATGTATATTTTCAAGTAATAAGCAAAAAAAAACACAATTTTTATAATTTTAATATAATTTATTTAAAAAATTATTTTTTTGCTTAGAATTGACCATTTTAATTTTTTTTTTCAAAATAAAAGTAATGTTATATTATTATTTCTTAAAATCTTTTTTGTTCTCCATTCGTGGTTGTTTTTCACGACTTTCTGCTGTAACAGCCATAACACCTTTACGTTTTTTTTTTTCTATAATACGTTTGGAAACAGATGTGAGCAACTGTGCATATCTTTCTGTTCCTTGTATATGCATTGGAATACTAGGATCATCTAGTGTTGGCTCATCATAATCTAAGAATTGTTCCAAGTGATCGTATGGAATATTTCTTGTGAATGCCGGTTCAGATAGTAAATTATCGTCATTCAGATCAATCAATACCAGTATAAGCTGAAGCATTAAAATTGATATTATATTTTTTGTAAACTCTAAGTTTAGTTTGGATCAAGTATGTTTTCTCGATAGTATAAAATTTTTTTGATCGCTCTATCACGCATGGCTTTTCTAACATCAAATAACATTGTTAATAAAATGTTTTCTGGTTGAGCGTAATATGAATTATTTTGGATTACACCATCTACAATATTAAGTAAATTACGTGGTAGATATCTTGCCCAACGAAGAAACTTTGATAAAAGTACACTGCCGTATACAACAGACTTATAGTATTTCACATTGAAGTACATTGGTACATAAATTCTAATAATATAAACTGCTAGAGTTTTCAAATTTTCCGATAGTGTATTAGTTGTTGTATATAGACGTAATAACCTGCTTGCTTTGGTTGGCCATCGAGCATGTAGAACTCTTCCTGGTTTTAGGTTAGCTAAATCAACTGAAACAGCAAATTGCTTTGGTCATTTGATATAAATATTTAACATCTGTAGATAATTCTCGTTCGTATTCATCACTAATCATACAAGACATATTTTCCAAAGCTATTGGTTCAAAATCACTTTCAACCTGAAAAATAAATTTTTTAGATCAATTAAAATTAGTATAATTTTCCAATTTTAATTTGATTGAAAAAATATTATAAAATAATAATAATAAATGAAATTTTTTACAGTGTTGAAAGTCTTTGTATATTTTTTTTTTTTTTTTAATTTTTAGTTTGTCTTTTGCAAATTCTTCTTCACCCAAATTAACATATGCAAGTAATGCTGCACTAGGCTCTTTTAGAGCAACTAAATAGGGTTCTTTTACCATATTTGTATGAAATTTCTCATTAATTTTCTCTCTAGTTAATGAATCATTTTTTCTGCCATCGAAAGAAAATGCAGTTATGTTGGAATGTATGTATCGTTTACGAAGCACTACTCCAGCTTTAATTTTTTCTCTTGCAGCTTTAGATTTATCCATTATGACAAGTTCACCACGAACATCTCGAAAATTTATATCTTCGAAAAGGGCTATTGCTAAACAGGAAGCAACTCTATCTGAAACACCGAATCTGTAACACATCTTAGCAAAATTTATAGCATCGTATCGTTGAGTATAATGTCCCGCTTTCATTGTAACAGATACTTCTGCAACTGCTTCATGTGCAATTTGCGCTTCATCTGTTTTCATATCTCTTCCAAGTGGTTCGTATGTTCGATCATCATCACTAACTGTTGGCATTGTTGGTATTGTTGTAGGCGTTTCTTCTATAAACACTTAAAAAGAAATTAAATTTGATAAACCAAATGCAATAATATCGTGTTCACGTGTATGTGATAAGTGGATTCAAAGGATGTAGAAGGATTTGGGTCATCCATTTTAAATTTAAATACAACATGTAAGGAAGGTTAAGTTCGGGTGTAACCGAACATTACATACTCAGTTGAGAGCTATGGTGACAACATAAGGGAAAATAACCATGTAGAAAAATGAACCGAGGGAAACCCTGGAATGTGTTTGTATGACATGCGTATCAAATGAAAGGCATTAAAGAGTATTTTATGAGGGAGTGGGCCTAAGTTCTATAGGTGGACGCCATTTAGGGATATAGCCATAAAGGTGGATCAGGGTTGACTCTAGAATGCGTTTGTACTATATGGGTATCAAATGAAAGGTGTTAATGAGCATTTTAAAAGGGAGTAATCCTTAGTTCCATAGGTGGACGCCGTTTCGAGATATCGCCATAAAGGTGGACCAGGGGTGACCCTAGAATTTGTTTGCACAATATGGGCATCAAATGAAAGGTGTTAATGATTATTTTAAAAGGGCGTGGGGCTTAGTTCTATAGGTGGACCCCTTTTCGAGATATCGCCATAAAGGTGAACCAGGGGTGACTCTAGAATTCGTTTGTGCAATATGGGTATCAAACGAAAGGAGTTAATGCGTATTTTAAGAGGGAGTGGGCCTTAGTTCTATAGGTGGACGCCTTTTCGAGATATCGCCATAAAGATGGGCCAGGTGTGACTCTAGAATGCGTTTGTACGATATGGGTATCAAATGAAAGGTGTTAATGAGTATTTTAAGAGGGAGTGGGCCTTTCTGGACCAGGGGTGACTCTAGACTTTGTTTGTACAATATGGGTATCAAATGAAAGGTGTTAATGAGTATTTTTAAAAGGGAGTGGGCCTTCGTTCTATAGGTGTTCGCCTTTTCGAAATATCGCCATAAAGGTGGACCAGGGGTGACTCTAGAATGAGTTTGTACGATATGGGTATCAAATTAAAGGTATTAATGAGAGTTTTAAAAGGAAGTGGTGGTAGTTGTATATGTGAAGGCGTTTTCCAGATATCGCCCAAAATGTGGACCAGGGTGATCCAGAACATCATCTGTCGGGTACCGCTAATTTATTTATATATGTAATACCTGCCAAGATTTTAAGGGTTTTTTATTTCGCCCTGCAGAACTTTTTCATTTTCTTCTACTTAATATGGTAGGTGTCACAACCATTTTATAAAGTTTTTTCTAAACTTATATTTTGCGTCAATAAACCAATCCAATTACCATGTTTCATCCCTTTTTTCGTATTTGGTATAGAATTATGGTTTTTTTTTTTTTAATTTTTCGTAATCTTCGATATCGAAAAAGTGGCCGTGGTCATAGTCGGATTTCGTTCATTTTTTATACCAAGATAAAGTGAGTTCAGATAAGTACGTGAACTAAGTTCAGTAAAGATATATCGAATTTTGCTCAAGTTATCGTGTTAACGGCCATGCGGAAGGACAGACGGACGACTGTGTATAAAAACTGGGCGTGGCTTGAGCCGATTTCGCCCATTTTCACAGAAAACAGTTAACCTCATAAAATCTATGCCCCTACGAAATTTCAAAAGGATTGGTAAATTTTTGTTCAACTTATGGCATTAAAAGTATCCTAGACAAATTAAATGAAAAAGGGCGGAGCCACGCCCATTTTTAAATTTTCTTTTATTTTTGTATTTTGTTGCACCATATCATTACTGGAGTTGAATCTTGACATAATTTACTTATATACTGTAAAGATATTAAATTTTATGTTAAAATTTTACTTTAAAAAAAATTTTTTTTTAAAAGTGGGCGTGGTCCTTCTCCGATTTTGTTAATTTTTATTAAGCGTACATATAGTAATAAGAGTAACGTTCCTGCCAAATTTCATCATGATATCTTCAACGACTGCCAAATTACAGCTTGCAAAATTTTAAATTACCTTCTTTTAAAAGTGGGCGGTGTCACGCCCATTGTCCAAAATTTTACTAATTTTCTATTTGGCGTCATAAGCTCAACTCATATACCAAGTTTCGTCGCTTTATCGGTCTTTTGTAATGAATTATCGCACTTTTTCGGTTTTTCGAAATTTTCGATATCGAAAAAGTGGGCGTGGTTATAGTCCGATATCGTTCATTTTAAATAGCGATCTGAGATGAGTGCTCAGGAACCTACATACCAAATTTCATCAAGATACCTCAAAATTTACTCAAGTTATCGTGTTAACGGACGGACGGACATGGCTCAATCAAATTTTTTTTCGATCCTTTATATATGTACAACCAACCGTTATCCAATCAAACTTAATATACTCTGTGAGCTCTGCTCAACTGAGTATAAAAAGCTGTAAAGAAAAAAATTATTTTCCATAAGAAATTTGTTAAAAATTATAATATAGTAGTTAGAAGTTCGTTTTAAGATAATTTCTCATAATTTAAGCCTGATCTCTCTACTAAAGTTCAAAAAACTTTAGGTTTTAATACAGATTCTGTATTTACGTTCAATACCTTTACCTACCGTAAGCCCAATATGATATTTTTCCTATAATTATATCAGAAGCTATGAAGATTTTTGGGCCAAACACTACATTCATATAGCAAAATATCTAGTTATCAACATTCGAGGACTTAAAATTGGACTTACAGCTATGGTGTCTTCAACAATGTTTCTTAGAATCATCTGTAGACTACGTTTTTCCTTTACTCCTGCTTGACCCGCTCTAATGTATATATATGTATGTATATATATATATATATATATTTATTGTATAGTACTTAACGCAATTATACACTTTAGTGAAGGTTCTTCCTAAATAAAAATTGTGTAAAGCCATCAGCTACAACAACATAACAATCGCAAATGTATTTGTTAGTCTATGAGAAATTGTTAATTGCACAATGCATTGCCTTCATTTGCTGCATCACTTATTTATTTTATACGACTATCTCACTCTCACTTTTCATACTTATGCTTTTCTGGCACATTTTGCTTATTTTCTTCGGCTTATGCTTTTTATTAACATTTTCATATGTTCTTCTTTCTCTAAAGAACCTTTTGTTGTGTCAATTGTTGTGTAGTACTAAATGAACAAGTTGAATAAACTTTTGTTTTAACAACAAAGCCTTTGTAAATATGTCTTTATGATGATGTAAAAAGACACTTTGAATAATTCCAAATGCACAACAAAATGGCAGCAAAAATATGTCCAGCATAATCATTATGATCATAATCAGACCAATTCTAAATATTCTCGCGGATTTTTTTATTCCCGCGGAAAAATTCCTCCAATTCTGTTCTCCTAGGGAGAACAATAATTGGGGAATAGGAATTTCGAATTTTCGAAGTCAGCTGTTTTGTCAATTGAAATTTCGTTGCACATTTCTTATTTTGTTTAAAAAATTTAAAAGTTTAATTATTGTTGCAAATTTGTTGGAAATTAAGAAATAAAATATAAACATTGCACAGTATTTATTGCATTTCATGTGGTATTCACTGAAATGAGTAATGAATTGGTACCACAGCAACATCAACAGCGGAACATAAGAAGAAGACGGCCGCATAACACAAATCTGCCGGAGTTGTCTGCTTTCATTCATCAAAGCAATTTTCTGGCGGCCAAGTTGAGTTTAATTCGTCCTTCATCATATGCCAAAATCTATTTAAGCCTTATTAAAAAATCCTTGCGCAATTTCTGGATGGCTGCATCAAATTTGTATACCAAGAGCTCTACCGTTGCTTATGATATACTTTTCAACTTAAAATAAAGAATATTGTGGTTGTAGTTGTTGTTGTATTAGAAGTGAGAATATTGTGGTAGAATATAAATACATCTTTTAGCACAAATTTGTACAAATAAGTTTTCTTTCTTAAAATAACCAATTTCCTTTAACTATTTTGATGCACTCCCTTTAATTTAACAAGTGAAAAAACTCCTTTGAAATGGCAGAGAAATCTCCCTCTCCCTCACATTCATAATACCTACTTTTCTCCCATAACCGGTCTCCGCTTTTTCGAACATTGTTCAGAATAGGAGGAAAGGGAGAAGTGAAAAAACTCACAAGGAATTTTTATTTAGAATACGAGGAATGGGAGAAGGGAGAAAACTCGCACGGAATTTTCGTTTAGAATTGGGCTGAATGTGAAATTTCATTTTTTAGCAATATATAATTGTTTGGTGAAGGGACACCATGACGTATGAGTGATATTATCTCCTCAATGTAAGAAGCTATAAAGCATTATTATACTGCCGTTCATAGCAAAAAGGCAGTAAAATGTAAAGAGCGCAATCAAAGAAATATCAAGAACGAGTTTTATATTTCATTTAACTAAATTAATAATTGTATTTGCTACCCAACAAAATCTAATGAATATGACCTATTAAATGACTTTACGGAGAGTCAGACGCGAACTGCTTTATGTCTTGTGTAACAAAAAGCAGTAAAATGAAATTTTTATTTCTTTATTTTTTTTTTACACTGCTTTTATTTAAATGGTAAAATATAACGTTCCTTGTATAGCCAGTTTTCGGAGAATTAAAGCAGAAATATATATTTTATACAGTTTTCTTGCCTTGGACTTACTGCTTTTTAAACGGTTTTATTTAGCTTGACTCTGTGCAGCGGCCGGCCGTTGTTTACGAATTATGTAATTAAAATTTAAGTAACTTACCGATAAAAGCTTCAAGATTGAAACTTGGATTATAGTTCAGAACCAGATGACAATGCAATAATAAGAAAAAAAACTCCGATGGGTGGCGCATGGATTGAAATATTTAAAAAAGTCGTATTTGTGGTCCGATTTGGCTCATATTTTGAACAAATATTACATACAGTCCGTTAGCAGTGACATCAAATACTTTGGAGTTCGAGGAGGGACAAGCATGCGGTCTCTGGAAGGATTATGTGTTGAGAACTTAGATTATAACAAATTGTCAGGAAAGAGTCCTTGTAATAATGAGTCACTAAATGAACTAAATAGAATGAGAAATAATAGGCAATTAAATAAAGACGAAAAACTTGAAAATAAAATAATTAAAAAGAAAATGTTTAAGTTAAACGGTTTTATTGAAAACTATACTTACATGAAGTAATAATAATACCAAAAGCTAGAAAATAATTAGGTAGGTCCTAATTACTAGTCATCATCCTCCTCATCAATCTAGGGCGTTGATCAGACAATTAAATAAAAGCGTTGGACGCGTTTTTGTTTTAATTATTTTATTTAATTGGAAAATTTTAAATATTCTAAGTACCAAACAAATAACAAATCTTGTTTTATGTTTGAATTTTAGTTCCTTATGATTATTTATTAAGTTAATGAGTAAATTGGTGTCGCAGAAATATATTGGCATCAAAATTTTTTAAAGGCAGTAGGTTATTGTTACTTCCTTTTTGCTATGGGTGGCAGTATAAGTTCTTAAGTTTATGCGACTGTTAGCAGTTTTCTTGTTAATTCGCCGGTTTTGCTCATGTGCTCCAATGAAATTTTTAAATCAAAATGTCACCCAAAAATTGAGTTTTTACACTTTTTCCCCTAACAAAGAGGAGAGTCACAAAGTGTCTTAAGAGCACTGCAATCAAATTAACTAATTGTATAATGGTAGCGTACTTCGCCTACTACACCGAAGATCCCGGGTTCACGTCCCGGGCAAAGTAACATCAAAATTTTAGGAACAAGTGTTTTCAATTAGAAGAAAGTTTTTCTGTGCGGGGTAACCCCTCGGCAGTGATTTGGCAAACACTGCGATTGTATTTCTGCCATTAAAAGCTTCTCAGGGAAAACTCATCTGCTTTCCAGATACCGTTCTGAGTCGGCATACAACATATAGGTTCCGTCTCGCAATTTTTAGTAAACATTAAAAGGAGCACGACGCAAATTGGCAGAGAAGCTCGGTATGAAATTTCTTACAAGCGTAAAACTTCACAGATAGGATAAGACGTGGAGACAATTTAAGAAAAGGAGAAAATAATTCAGTTAGGTGGCGCACGGATGGAAATATTTAGATAAGAATTTGGAAATTTGGTGTTTTGAGATGGATTTTAAAGTAACTTCTCATTGAGCTACAAACATGAAACCGCAGAGATAGGTTAAGCCACCGCGACAAAGGAATAAAAAGAGAAAAAAAGCCGTTAGGTAGCGGACGGATCGAAAAAATTATATAATAATTTGGACATTTAAAACCGGGTTTTAAGTAACTTCTCGATGAGCTAGAGGCTAAAAATTTAGAATTTAATTCAGAGGTCTATGATAGCCGATGACATAATACAAAAAGTTTCGCTAGGGAGCGCACGGATTGAGATATTTAGAAAAATCAAACGGAACGGAGGAAATTTTGGGATTGGTTTTTATGTAAGTTCTTATTGAGCTACAAACGTAAAACTTACCAGATAGGTTAAGAAACTGTCAAAATATAAGAAAAGGAGAAAATAAAAATAAAATACAAAATTTAAGCACTTCCTTTATATAAAGAAAAGAAAGAGAAAAATTTCTACTTATGTAAAGAATATTCTTGCTAAAATTTGATTTTTAAATTTTGATATAGAAATTGCAAAAATATTTATGAGAAGTAAAAATATAAAAGTGGAGCGCACATTACTTGGGTTGGAAAATTGGTAGGAAAGGAGATATTATTAGTAAATAAATTGCGATCCACATTTACGTTTTTACTTCTCATAAATATTTTAGCAATTTCTATGTCTAAATTTAAAAATCAAAGTTTAGCAACAATACGTCTTTATATAAGGAGACATTTTTTCCTGATTTTTGTCCATTTATATAAAGGAAGTGCTTAAAATGTATTATTTTTTATTTTTATTTTAGATATAAGAAAAGTCACATGAGAAAAATCAATATTCGATTTGGGGGCAGACATCTGTAAATAATAAGTCATTGAAATAGCTCGCACGCTCTTCCGATCGTCGAAGAATTGACATTGTACAAGCAGGGCATATTCTCACCCTAAACGTACCTTTCTGTCGATCAGTCATCGCCACTTCAGACACTGCTATCGCGTCTACTTTATCACATTCTCTTATAATTTCAAACAACGCTTTCACATATTAAGTTACGCGGAACTTGAAATATCGAGGAACCACTTACTTCATTGGCGGTTGTCGTGGTGTGTGGAAAGCATGCTCCGCCTACCACACCGAAGATCCTGGGTGCTAGCCCAAAACAAAGTAACATCGAAAATGGGTTTTCTACGCGTGGTCGCCCATCGGCAGTAACTTAACAAACCTGCCTTGTCTATATCTGTCGTGAAAAGCTTCCCTATGAAAATTCATCTGCCTTGCAGATGCTTTTCGGGTTTAGCATAAACATGTAGGTCCCGTACTGCCAATTTGTAGGAAAAAATTATAAGAAGCACGGCGCAAATTGGAAGAGAAGATCGGCCTAACATCTGTTCGGAGGTAATCGCGCCTTGCATTATTTTTTTTAACTTATTTCATATGTTAAACAGAGCGTTGGACGGGATAAATGGTTGACAACCATAATAATAGGAAATAACGCTTTATATCAGGTTGGCCCTAAGAGAAGAAGCAGCATGTTCAATCAAACCATAACGTGGCTCATATAGAAAGGAAGGCACTTAAATCTGTGGTAAAATAATGTATGTTCTAGTCCTCCAAATGCAAATCAGAAGCACACAGTTGAAGGTAGTACGCTATCCACTCATTCTAACGATACTTAAAACTAAGGTGTGGTTTGCGGGTGCGTTAAGAGAACGCGCTGAATCTGTTGATCCTTGGAATCGCAATATACCGATAGGGGATTGGAAATTACTTGATGTCTCTGCAAATACATAAGGTGGCAGGAGGTAATGGAAACCATAACTACAATACGCAAGATATATACGACAGCCGACCGAAAACTTTCTGGAGCAATTAAAAGAAAACCTGAGGAGCACTTTATCAATGAAAAAGGATAGGCGTGGACTAACAAGGTTGCTTCTATTTCTAAAAGAGAACAGGCTTGTTGTTCATGATAAAGTGCACTTAGTGAACCTGCCCTCTGGAGACACATGATAGTAAATAAGATTTCGTCAGTGATTTTAACTCTAAAATGTGCGGATCATAGAAATAGACGTTTGAGCATATTCTATCTTGATACCTTAAGATCGAGACCGTTGCATCAATCAAGAGCGGTCCCAGAAAATTTACAGTACTTGCCAATGGGACGGGTGTCTTTCGTTACATTACCCACAGTAGGCTTTTCCGTTTGGACGTCAAACAAATTTTATCAACACTGCAGATATGTGCAATCATGGGGACTTTTCCCACAAAAAATTGGCTTTAATGTTTTATATTTGTTAACAGATTGGTGTTTTAAGAACACCAATATGCAGTGCAATTTTTGCAGCTATGCAAGATTATAGAAATTTTACATTGTACATTTATATAGAACTTCTAATATTTTACTAATCCTTAATTTTGCAACTATTTTCTAGTTTATCGACAGCGAGATGTCACAGCGAAATAATTAAACTTAACATCAGATCCACGAATCACATAATTAAAAGAAAAGTAAAATAAATTTAGAACAAAACTACAGCATGAAACTCCCATGACACGCGCTGAATTAACAACAATAACGAAAATTTAAAAACAAACATCATCATCATCTTCTACGTAATATCATCATTACATATGACCATCCTTGCAGCAAATACTCAACGAAGCACCTAAAACGCGATGATGTGTAAACTAAAAGACAGCAAAAACCATAGTAGAAGCAGAATAAAATTCGATGAACGCTGCGGAAGTGAGAGTGGCAGAATAAGAACACGACAAATAACTGGCTGTTGCACGCTAATACTTTTAGTCATATTCACACTGACGCACATTCCTAGCGCCAGGTTTGTGTTTGCAATTTTTTCAAGTGTTCACATACATACATAAGTTTGTATGTCTGTCAGAAGCCTTGACTTAAGTAATGCATATTAAACATAGAAAAATTCCCTTATCAGAATGTTTGGGCTTTTAAAAAACGCATTATTCATTTCCCTTAATCCCCTAGAAAAAGTTTTGTTTTCTGCCTGGAATAAAAATTTTTAATACCCAGCTATGCTGGCAAGTTGCGTATCTAATTTAAGGGGCATATTATGTACAATTCAACGAATCGTATTTTCTTATATAAACCAGAGTTCCTATTATATAAGAGCATTCATTCACCTAAGCGGGTTAAAGTATACCTGATTTCCTTTGTAAAATTGTTTGGTATTATGTAGTGATGAATATTAATGCAAGTGATTGTGACGCAAAGTGTCACGGCGCAATACATAATCTGGCCCTAAATGTCGCACGTAGTTTTGAAACAGATGTAATGCAAAATTTATTTTTTTGGTGAAAACGCAAACAAGGTTTCTTTTCATGAAGTTTCATTATAAAAATGAATTCCGAAGTCATCTCTGTCGACTATTTTGGTCCTAACGAATATTCTTTAAATATCAGCATGATCTCGTTAGTTGGTTATCTTGTCCTGTCATAAAATATTTAAAAAAAAAATCAAACTTTTGAGTTGAATCAGTTTACAACAAAACGTGCGAGAAAACCTCTCATGGCAGAAACATATTCGGAGTGTTTTCCAAAGCACTGCCGAAGGGCGACCGCGATTAGAAAAACTTTTTTTTAAATTAAAGAAGTTTTTCTTTAATTCTTAGTGTTGCCTTGCCCAGGACTTGAACCCGGCACCTTCGGGTGAGATAGGTGAAGCTCACACCACCACGCCACAGCGGCCACCGACTAAATGATAGTGGAGAATAGTCAGGTTTTTTTAGTTCTTTCAGGTTAATTCGGCGACCGCCGTGGTGTGATGGTAGTAGGCTCCGACTACTACACCGGCGCTTCTGGGTTCACGTCCCGGACAAAGAAAAATCCTAATTTTTGAAAAAACTCGTTTCTAAGCGGTGTCGCCCCTCGGCAGTGTTTGCCGAAGCACTCCGAGTGAATTTCTGCCATGAAAAGCTTTTCAGTGAAAATTCGTTTGCCTTACAGATGCCGTTCGGAGTGAGCATAAAACATGCCATTCCGCCAATTTGTAGGAAAAATTAAAAACAGGAGCACGAAGCCAACTGGAAGGGAAGCTCGGCTTAAAATCTCTTTGGTGGTTATTGCGCCTTACATTAACAGGATAATTTCGGAATCATTCGCTTACCATTTCCGGGCTATTTCTAGGCCATTTGCGGATCATTTAACGTTTTTCTCCGCTTGTTTCGGAGTAGTTCTTATACTGTGTCATATCGCATGGGGTGTTTGGTATTATTTTTGGACTATTTCAGGATTGTATTTGTTCATTTCGGGATTATTTTGGAACTGGCCGGTATGATTTTCAGGATAAATTTGGGCCAGTTTTTATAATGTTTGGAATAATTTCGGGACTAATGCTGGTAAAGTTTTAAAGGACGGTGCACCACCCAATTTTTATCAAAAATTATCAAAGCTGATCTCAAAAGACGCGTCTCGACCTCCGTTTTTAGAATCCGAAAGCGGAAATGAAAAATTTTATTTTTGTCGAAAGTTATTTACAAAAAATCGTAAAATGACCCCAAGAGGGTCCGAAATATAGGTATATTATATATATCCATAGTTTTGTTGCACAGAACACCTTTCTGCATTTGGGCCTTTGGCCGCGATTTAAAAATATAACCATGGTTGTGTCCAACACCGGGTTGGGAATCAAAACTAAATGCGCGCAGAAGATCTTTCTGTATTAGTGTGTGTGTGTAAAAAAACTTGCAAAAAACAACAACCACATGAATATTTTAACCAATTTTTTGTTTATATCTTTTGACAGAAATAAAAATTTAAAATTTCGCTTTTTTGATACCAGTTTTGATAATTTTTGATAAAAATTAGGTGTGCACCGTCTTGTAAAACGTTATCCTAAGCCTATATTACATCAGGATTATTTCGGAATTTTGTCCGAGAACTGGTAGGAATGACTATCGGGAGGAATTTGGCACTATTTGGGCCAGTTCGGACAGTTTTCGGAATCATTTGAAGTATATTTCTATATTACTTCAGGATTATTTCGCGATTATGTCCGAGATTGTATTCGAAGTTGTTTCTGTATTTTTTATAGATCTCTTTAGAACTATTTAGGATGTATTTCGGAATTACTTAAGGAACCTTTTTGAGCTATTTCATAATTTTTTGGACAATTTTGAGACCGTTAGTGTTCGAGATCTTCGTGCTAATATCACCGAAACCATTTCGTGATTAGAATTATCTCCATATATTTTCGAGATTGAATTCAAAAGTATTTCGGATCATTTCAGCAATTTTTCAAAGTTATTTCGAGGCTGCTCGAGAATTATATTGGGAAGAGTTTTTTTAACTATCGCCGAAACATTTTGAAATTGTTTTTTAAATTTTTCAAGATAATATATGGGTCACTTCGTTAAAAAGTATTTGAGAGCAGTATTGGACCCCACCTTTTCATACCTCATTGTGGATGTTTCTACGGACCATTTTGCGGTTGTTTTAATATCGAATTTTTTTTGGGACTGTTCCAAGATTATTTTCTGGACTGTTTTGGAACTGTTGTTAGAATCATATAGGGGCATATCGCAATAACTGTATGTTGTGTTTTCTTCGTATGAACTGAGCCCCAGGTATAAGCTGGTATTATATAAATTAAAAAATTAAAAATTGATTACAGATGTAAACGAAAAGAAATGGCAGCTGGTCGACTAGAGAATGTAACACAAACAATTTCAAAAATCCTGCAAGGTTACGATATAAGATTGCGTCCGAACTTTGGAGGTAAATTTGCAAAATATTTACAAATATTCTTGTTTAAAATTTTTTTTTTTTTCTTACATTGCTTCTTTAAGGCGAACCATTACATGTGGGTATGGATCTCACTATTGCTAGCTTTGATGCTATATCTGAAGTTAACATGGTAAGACAGCAGCTAATTAATATTTAACTTTTGTCACCTTCCAAATATATGCGGTACTAATAAGCTAATTTCCCATAGAGGGCGCCTTTACAGCGCCTTCGACTTTGTTTTTAGTGTTAGTGATATGGCTATTGGTACCTCATCGTTGTATCTTTTCTTCAATTGTTAGCTGGAGCTCAGAATCTTGCCAGGACGCTTCATCACATCAAATATAAATAGGCAAGGTATTATTTCCTCTGAATGTTAGTGCTCCGTGGACATCTATGAAGGCGCCTTCGTTTTTATAGTAAATCACTTCGGGCTCGAAACCTGTCGTCTTTCAACGAATTTGTTTATAGAATTTTCTGGTACTATTCCTGTTGGTTAATACCCAAAGTTCTTTAGAGTCACTATATTTTGCCACTCCCCCCCCCCCCCCCCCTTCCCAACCTTTAACACACGACACTTTTCCCTCTACAACTTAACTCTTCGCATGCGCCATAGCAGCGTCATTTTCGGCCTCGTCAACATCCAACTATTTACTCGTTAGATATACTGGTATTGTGTGAGAGCCGACTTTTAATGTCGGAGGTAGTCTGTTGCCTATCTGTAGCTTTCATTATGTTGGTTGTCTACTTTTTACCGCGTAACGAATGGCGCTGATCTTTGCTTCGACAATACACTGATCAGAGTCGGTGTTCAGACAACAAATCGTAAGACCAACTCAAACACTAGAGGTATGCGGTCCATCCATCACGACGCGTTCGATCAGCTTGTGTTTTTTTTTAAGGCTGAATCCCAAGCGTGATCAATAACCTGGGTCGATTTGTATGGACGAAAGTTAACCGATATCACGCCATTGATTTTTCGATAGAATTTGGGCGCAGGAAAAAAAGTTCCATTACGCATACCCAAAAAAATAATTTTCGAGCCTGCGAAAAAAATGGCGAAAGGGTAAATTTTTCGACCAAGACACTCCCCAAAACCGAAAATTTTTGTTTGTTTTTTTTTTTACAAAAAAACTGTTGTAAAAACGTGGGCGATAAGAGTTTTTTGAAAAAAAAATTATAATTTTTAGGATTTAGGAAGTGCTTTGGTCGAAAAATTGACCCTTACGCCATTTGTTTTCGCAGGCTCGAAAATAATTTTTTGGGTATACGTAGTGGAACTTCTTTTCCTGAGCCCAAATCCAATCGAAAAATCGATGGCGCGATATCGGTTAATAAATCGACCCAGTCTAGTGATCAATCGGTCTTTTCCCCTTACCAGGCAACCGCCAAATGGTGCTGTGACTCGCACAGAGGAACACCCGGCACAACAGTTGCGAGAGGCTGAAGGGCGCCTCGAATACTCTAAACCAAAAGGGCAAGGGGAGTACGACGACTTCACGACGAACGTGCTGGAGGGGGACAAACAGCCCAATGGTGCTGCCAGTCCTACAGATAAAACTCCAACACAGTAAATTGGCGTCGAGCGAACTCCTCCTAACCCTTGCGGAGGGTTCGTTTGACGTGGCGCTGATCCAGAAGCCGCGGCTCTCATTGGAAGGAAAGGTTTCTGGGCTTAGCGCGCGCGGGTTTGGCGTTTACTGCGCGCAAATGGAATGACGTTACATCCTGCAAACCAATTTGCAGGTAGCCAACAGGGGAAATGTACCTACATACATAGTCCAACATCCAGCAATGTTCTGGATATTAAATTGAGCTCCGAGCGTGATATATCAAAGTATGATTGGATGGTTCTTGATAAACCATCCTTCTCCGACCAAGCGTATATCAGCTTCAAAATCCCTCTAAAGAGGGTAGAGAAGGGAGGAACATTTAGAAACCCTAGGTCAACGAACTGGACTAAATTCCAGAAACAGGTAGATACAAAACTGGGACAACCCAAAGAGGTTGCTAACGTGGAGGAACGGGAGGAGTCAAATCAATTCCAGGGCGAAGAGAATTGCATGGTAAAGTTTCTGTATGGACATAGAGTGTTCCAAGGGGAAACATAGTCCTGGGACTAATAAAGAAAGAGAAAGGCGAATGGTCACGTAATAGTGAGGAATCCCTTGAGGTGCTTTTCGACACACATTTCACATCGGGAGACGGTTCAGAAGAGCCAGCAGACATCAGTCGCACTTCGATCACGGAGCGGGTAGTGCCGGGCTATGTGACCGGTACCAAGATCGAATGGGCAGTGAAGACGTTTTCTATGTTTAAATAGTATATTCCCGGCCATGCTACATGTTTCAACTATGGCGGTCGTGGAATGGCTTAAAATAATATTCGATAGGTGCATAAGGCTGAATCATGTACCGCACTCTTGGAGAACTGCTCGTGTAGCTTTCCTACCAAAGGCGGGGAAGATCGGCCACGTGTATCCCAAAGACTATAGACCCATCAGCTTAACATCATTGCTGCTCAAAACCGTTGAGAGGCCGATAGGTTAGTTTGAACTGGCCGGTCCATGATGACCTCACATAGACTGACTGAGGCTAATAGATGTGTACATAAAGTCCAACGTGGATGAAAATCTGCTCTCCACAACACAGCATGCGTACACCAAAGGCAAGTCGGTAGACACCGCATTGCATAGGGTGGTAATAAGCATAGAGAAATCCCTGGAATATATGGAATATGCTCTAGGAGTCTTCTTGGACATTGCTTTCAATAACGTTTCTAAATGGGCGATTATGGATGGTCTTAATTACATTAAAGTACATCCTGCCTTAATCATACGGATCGGCTGCATGTTAAATTGCAGGAAGATTGCATCACAATGGGGATTGTACAAGGCCACGAAATCAGCGGGCAGGCGCACGCAGAAGGGAGGGGTGCTATCACCTCTGCTGTGGACGCTGGTCGTCAACCAACTGCCCAGGCGATTCGATGAGGGACCCATAAAACTTACGGCTTACGCAGATGACGTTGCAATTGTCATAAGTGGAAAGTGCCTTCCAACGATTAGTTCTTTGATGGATCGGGCGCTTCGGGATATTCGTACCTGGGCATCTAATGACGGGTTGAAAGGCAATGCTGAGAAGTCAGATGTGGTCTTGTTTACAAAGAGGTACAAGGTCCCAAATTGGGCCAGGCCTAAGTTATGAGGGGTCGCCTTACAGGAGAAACCTTGCACAAAATTATCTTGGAATTATACTAGACCGTAAGCTGCCATGGAAGCTCAACGTGGAGGAGAGGGTGAAGAAGGCCTCAACGGCACTTCATACATGTAAAGGAATGCTAGGGTGTACGTGGGGCTTATCGCCCTCTCTTTCTCATTGGGGTTTTACAGCGATTGTAAGCCCTATTCTATACTATGGAGTTCTTGTTTGGTGGAAAGCCACACAAAAAACAACATACCTCAAAAAATTTGAGGGGGTATGCAGACTATCGATGCTTGGCATTACGGGAGCCCTGAAAACATTCCCGACCGCTGCACTGTATGCCATTCTGCATATTCCACCTGTAGACCTGGTAGCAACTGCAACCAGGCTCGGTGCCTCGGGCAGCTTGAGCGCCGACCACATGGCCATAGTAGTATAGCGTGATCAATTACAAGACGAACAGACTACCTGATTCCCTATCTGAGCTTCTAAGGCCACAATAGAGGTGGATGGTTGGCGCAAGGGTGCGCAAATGGCGGACGAGGCGATACATGTGTACACAGATGGATCCAAAGTAGTGGAAGGAGTGGGGTCTGCGGTATACTGTGCTGATCGGAAAATAAGCAGATTCTACAAGCTGCCGGATTACGGTAGCGTTTTTCAAGCAGAAATATTAGTCGTAACCAAAGCAGTAGAAAGCCTGGAAGAAAATAGCCCAAGCTGCAATCGTGTTAACTTTTACATTGACAGTCAAGCAGCAATTAAGGCAATAATCTCGCATAGCACAACATCTAAATGCATGGCAGAGTGTAAGCAGTCTTTGGAGAGAATCGGGACAGGGAGACGCATACATCTATTGAGCCCCAGGGCATATGGAAATAGATGGGAATGAAAAAGCGTATGAACTAGCTAAAAAGGGGGCATCCCTTTAAGCTTGCTCCGTAGACGTAACAATTAGACTTGGCGAGGTTAAGCGAAGGCGAGAGGTGCACATGATCGACCAAGCGAGAAAGGCGTGGGTTCAAGCGCGGGGCTGTAAAGTGTCGAAGATTATGTTTTGGTCTTACAACCTTAGACTAACAAAGTTGCTTCTATCATTAAAAAGAGAGGACTGTGGACTCATGACGGGTATTCTGACTGGACACTGCCTTCGGGCGTCACATGCCTTTAGATTAGGCTTGGTCAGTGATAGCAGATGTAAGAAGTGCGGGTTGGAGGAGGAAACGATCGAGCACGTTCTGTGCTCGCGCACTGCACTTGCCAGTCTAAGACTCCAGCTATTAGGAGTGATACAGCTGTCAGATCTAGAAGCAGCAAGTGGCTTAAGTCCTAGGAAGCTTCTAGTATTTGCCAAGAGGACGGAGTTATTTTATAACATAGGTCCTGGTTTTTGATAAGTTTTTTCAGTTCGGTCGTTAGAACAAACTTCTGTTGACACTACGGACTCAATCAATCTATGCGAGGTCCTAACGGTCAGTTCAACCTAACCTAACATAAGCTTACCGGGCTAAGGAGCTGCAGGCATGCGGATGGTAAGAGGCAACTGAAATTCATAGTTACAAAGATTGAAAGTGTCAAAGAAATATGTCTCCGAGGCAGACGTCATTAAAACTGTGAAGACAAGGACTTCTTATTTACCCACTCTGGTGGTAAACTCACCAAGAACAACTTTTATAGCAGTACTCACGCTGCTTTCTTAAGTTGTTCCATGTCAACCGCCTCATCAGTTGGTTAGAAGGCACAGATAAAAGTTATGTTGAAAAGTGTCGCCGAGACGCTTGTTCGTAGTCTTGAAGGAAAAAAGTTGTCATCCTAAGCCTTCTTTTGATTTTCATTTGAATTCATGACGGCTCCCAAACCCAGCGTACAAGCTGTATCCAGGATATATAAGTCATTACATATTGGTACAGCGATCCGCTCGCTCAAAAATAGACGCCCGCCTGCAGCTGTATATCATTGGTGACAGATAGTGTAGGGTTCCCCCTTTCCGCGCTACCCTAGGTGTCATAGAGGTTAGCCACATTACATAATGATTATTTCTCGTTGCTGCAGCGAAACGAATTAGAAAGGTAACGAATGTCCATTTGTTTGTTTCAGTAACTACAGAAGCATTGCTCAAAGATTATAGAGAATGCTGCCAGATTAGATTCAAGATACGAATCAAGTACTTTTTTGTTCTATAGCCTGTAAATCCTTTCCAGACTTTGGTATGAATGATTTTATATGCTAGTGTCGTTTTTGTAGGTCACCTCGCATTCTCTATTCGAAGGTAACATATGTATGTATCTTTGTCAGACCACCACCTGTTGAATGTCGATAATAATAGCGCTATAGGTTGCGTTTCATGATTCCCTAGATCCTTAGTGCTCTGCATATTGTCCGAGGAGTTCATGTTATTTTTTATTATGTTAGCTTTGAGTACCTTATATAGTGAGCTTTAAGCTTTACTTCTTCAGTAGCCGTATTATACTGTTTTGCCAACACGCTAAGTAATTTGCTAGGTACCTCTAATATCTATAGAATATACCAATACAGCTATTCACTCAATATATTAACATTTATAAATTGTACACCTATTTTATACAGGACTATACCATAACCATGTATCTGAATCAATATTGGCGCGATGAGCGACTAGCTTTCAATGCGTACGGGCCATATTATGACGATGATACAGACGATGATGGCGTCAATGACATTTTGACGCTCTCTGGAGATTTCGCTGAAAAAATATGGGTACCAGATACATTCTTTGCGAATGATAAAAATAGGTAACTAGCCTTTAAAATAATGTATACTGGAGCGACTTACGTCAACCGTAGACGAGACAAGAAACAGTCCTGGCGACAAAATATGTAAGATAGGGCGGTTACCTTGCTAGTGGCAAAAGATGGGGGCTCTCGCTAAGAGTAGTACACTGTCTTAACGAGATGGTCGTACAGCCGATTCTTCGCTATGGGATGCTGGTCTCTTGGAATGCACTGGACATGGTGAGCACCACCAAAATATTTGTGTCATTAAAAGGGACGGCTCTTAGAACAACTCTTACTTTGACGATGACTGCTCTCTGTGCAATCTTCACCCGATTCATTCCCCAGAGAGAGGAATGAGGAAGGAACTCATCTGGGGCAGTTAACTTTTTCACGGATAGGTCTTTCATCAAGAGCTAAATTTTAGCCGCAAGCGGCTATCAAGGCCTTGATTTCAACTATAATGGGATCTAGAGCGGTCTGGGGATGCCTGACCTCGCTTTTGATTGCATCGAACTATATTATGATAAAGATGATCTGGGTCCCCGGTCGTAGTGATAGCTCGGGCAATTGTAATGCGGTACCGCATCGGCACAACTGGGCGAAATGAAAATGGCTGTAGGGATTTCCGAATTCCACTGGTCACATGTAGCCGGCTCCTGTATATATAGGCCTCCAGTCAACTATGCAAGCGTTAGAGGGTAGCAGAATCCTTCTGGCCGTGTGTGGATGGTAGGATGTATTCCGAAATGATTGGGTTCACTAAGGATGATCTATCAATGGTCATTGGGGTTTTGACAGTACACTGTCCAATGAGAAGATGCGAAGCGATGAAACGCGTGGGAGGAAAATTTAAATTTTGCCTTTTAGTTACCAGTCGTAAAGCTCCAACCCAGTATATAAAAACTTATATCTTGGCAAAATAAAAAGTTATAATATCTTTTACAATTTACAGTTTTTTACATGACGTAACCGAACGTAACAAGTTGGTGCGTTTAGGTGGTGATGGTGCTGTCACATATGGCATGCGTTTTACAACAACACTCGCCTGCATGATGGATTTGCATTATTATCCGTTGGATTCGCAAAACTGTACAGTTGAAATTGAAAGTTGTAAGTAAAATAAACAAGTAAGAAAGTCTACGTTCGGGTGAATCCGAATATTACATACCCAGCTGTGCACTGTTTGCTTTGTGTGGTTAATAGTGTTATAAGGCTGTTCAATAATGGTACTCATTTTCGTTCAAAAGATGCAAAAATTATACAGAGGCTACCACTAATGAACTTGAGCAATTTAACTGTTGTAGCTATAAAAAATATGTTTATGCCAAATTTCGTTCGGATTGGGAGATTTTCGTTCGACCTATGGCTTTAAAAGTATTTTTGAAGGAGTAACAAAAAATGAACAGGTCACGCCCATTTTCAAAAGTATTTTAAGTTTAGTTCCTAGCTCAGCCACATCACTACTGAAGTAGAATAGCAGTCAAATATGGTTAAATACCATAGACATTTAGCAAACTATGTTAAGGTTAGACTTTTAGGAAAAGTGGGCGTAGTCTTTAACCGACTTTGATTATCCTCACTTAGTATATATAATTTGGCAAGGAAAGTTTCTATGCCAAATTTCAATATAATATCTTTAAATGCTTTCGATGTACGGTTTGTTAAACTTCCATATTTTCTTCTTCTAATTATGGGTGGTGCCATACCGATTTTCCTAAATTTTTGAAATTTGTGGTTTGTGTCATAAAACCAATTTACCTACCACATTGCATTAGCTTATCGGTATCCGTTTTTGAATTATCTCATTTTTTCTAAATGTTCAATATCGAAAAAGTAGCCGTGGTTATCGTCCGATTTTGCTCATTTTCAATACCAATCTGGGCCCTTATACCGAATTTGGTGAAGATACCTCAATATTTGCTCAAGATATAATGTTAACGGACGGACAGAGTTATAGTACTCTGTGTACAAGTACAGCTGGGTATAATAAATACTTAAATATTAGTGTGAGTAGATTTTAGAGATAAAAATGTGAATGTCGTATTGGTTTTGTTGCTGTACATTGGTGTTGTGTTTTTCGTTTTATTGCTTTATTGTTTTGTGTTTTTTTTTTCGCTTGAAACTCATTACAGATGGTTACACTGTCAGCGATGTGGTGATGTATTGGAAGCCGACGCCAGTACGTGGCGTTATGGATGCGGAGTTGCCACAGTTCACAATAATCGGTTATGGAACGAATGATCGTAAAGAGCGTTTAGCCACTGGAATTTATCAACGTCTCTCACTGTCATTCAAATTACAAAGGAATATTGGATATTTTATATTTCAAACATATCTGCCAAGTATATTGATTGTGATGCTATCATGGGTATCCTTCTGGATTAACCATGAAGCAACGAGTGCGCGTGTGGCCTTAGGTGAGTTTGAGAAAAATAAATAGAGTATATCAATTGCTGAGTGGAATATCACCTTATCTTCGCTGTCAGTTCGAAAACGCCATGTCAATGTCATAATGCATTGAACTTATGTTGAGATAGAGCGTTTTTGAGAAACAATTTCTGAGATGGGCCGTTTTTCAAACCAATTCGGAATTAAAGCGTATTTCAAAAGCTATATAAGATAGGTAATATTCTACCCAGCAATCGATCTCGATCTGAAGTCGTTTTTATTAAATCATAGTAGGGGAGCTCAAGATTTTGTGAAAATTTTCTTGCATCATTGCACTGGTGTAGTTTATTTATACGCTGCACCAGCAAAATATTCACCTATGCATTTTTTAGGTCATGAAAAACTGTAGTATATTTTCTCCACATAGAATAGCAAATCAGCAACTGTCGAATGTCGATCCAAAACGAATTGTGCATAGAAAAACTTGAAACTTAAACAAGTAAGGAAAGCTAAGTTCGGGTGTAACCGAACATTACTCAGCTGAGAGCTTTGGAGACAAAATAAGGGAAAATCACCATTTAGCAAAATGAATCTAGGGTAACCCAGGAAGGTGTTTGTATGACATGTGTTTCAAAAGAAAGGTATTAAAGGGTATTTTAAAAGTGAGTGGGCCATATTTTTATAGGTGGACGCCATTTCAGGATATCGCCATAAAGGTGGACCAGAGGTGACTCTAGAATGTGTGCTGTACGATATGGGTATCAATTGAAAGGTGTTAATGATTATTTAAAACGTAGTGGGCCTTAGTTCTATAGGTGGACGCCTTTTCGAGATATGGAAATAAGGGTGGGCCAGTGGTGACTCTAGAATGTGTTTGTACGATATGGGTATCAAATTAAAAGTATTAATGAGGGTTTTAAAAGGGAGTAGCCCTTAGTTGTATATGTGAAGGGGTTTTCGAGATATCGAACAAAATGTAGACCAGGGTGATCCAGAACATCTTCTGTCGGGTACCGCTAATTTATTTATATATATCATACCACGAACAGTATTCCTCCCAAGATTCTAAGGGCTTTTTATTTCGCCCTGCAGAACTTTTTCATTTTCTTCTACTTAATATGGTAGGTGTTACACCCATTTTACAAAGTTTTGTCTAAAATTATATTTTGCGTCAAAAAACCAATCCAATTACCATGTTTCATCTCTTTTTTCATATTTGGTATAGAATTATGGCATTTTTTTCATTTTTCGTAATTTTCGATATCAGAAAAGTGGGCGTGGTCATAATCGGATTTCGGCCGTATTTTATACCAAGATAAAGGACTTCAGATAAGTACGTGAACTAAGTTTAGTTAAGATATATCGTTTTTTGCGCAAGTTATCGTGTTAACGGCCGAGCGGAAGGACAGACGGCCGACTGTGTAAAAAAACTGGGCGTGGCTTCAACCGATTTCACATATTTTCACAGAAAACAGTTATCGTAATAGAATCTATGTCCCTAGGATTCACAAGGATTGGTAAATTTTTGTTCTACTTATGGCATTAAAATGATTCTAAACGAATTAAATGAAAAAGGGCGGAGTTACGCCAATTTTGAAATTTTATTTTATCTTTGTATTTTGTTGCACCATATCATTACTGGAGTCGAATGTTGAAATAATTTACTTTTATACTGTAAAGATATTAAATTTTTTGTTAAAATTTGATTTTAAAAAAATTTTTTTTAAAGTGGGCGTGCTAATTTTTATTTAGCACACATATAATAATAGGAGTAACGTGCCTACCACATTTCATCATGATATCTTCAAAGACTGCACAATTACAGCTTGCAAAACTTTTGAATTACCTTCTTTTGAAAGTGGGCGATGCCACGCCCATTGTCCAAAATTTTTACAATTTTCTATTTTGCGTCATAAGTTCAACGCGCCTACCAAGTTTCATCGCTTTATCCGTCTTTGGTAATGAATTATGGCACTTTTTCGGTTTTTAGAAATTTTTGATATTGAAAACGTGGGCGTGGTTGTAGTCCGATATCGTTCATTTTAAATAGCGATCTGAGATGAGCGCCCAGAAACCTACATACCAAATTTCATCAAGATACATCAAAATTTACTCAAGTTATCGTGTTTACAGACGGACGGACAGTCGGACGAACGGACATGCCTAAATGAATTTCTTTTTTCACCCAGATCATTTTGATATATAGAAGTCTATATCTATCTCGATTAGTTTATGCCGTTACGGATTACCGTTATGCGAACAAAGTTAATATACTCTGTGAGCTCTGCTCAACTGAGTATAAAAAGTTATACACGATCCGTAGCATATATTTGCTATTGCAACCTTTCCAATACCAAATGCACAAAAATCTCAAGTGCCTTAGTATTTTACAAATAATATACATATATATTGTTTTCTTTAATAAAATGTCCTCATTAATTGCAACTTTTTTTTTGTTTTTTTGTTTCCCTCAGGCATAACCACCGTACTCACCATGACCACTATTAGCACCGGAGTGCGTAGTTCCTTGCCAAGGATATCATATGTCAAAGCAATTGACATTTATTTAGTTATGTGTTTCGTATTCGTTTTTGCTGCCTTACTTGAATATGCAGCTGTCAATTATACGTATTGGGGTAAGCGTGCAAAGAAGAAAACAAAAAAGTCAAAAGATGGTGATGGAAGAAAAACGGGTTAGTAAAAAAAAACAAGCACACAAAAAAATGTAAATTAATAGAAAATCACAAATCATTCCCACAGGTAGAGGCGATAAATCCGAAACGTGTTCAACAGCTGATGATATCATCGAATTACAGGATGTGCGCATGAGTCCTATACCCTCATTGCGTAAAGGCAACTATAACAGTACGATCGGCGCTATAGGCACCGAAACTGTGGACTTGGCAAAGTTTCCACCAAGCTTTAGAATTACTCGCAATTATGGTACGAATCGTACACATTTGCGTTATAGAGGTCAAAGAGGTGAGTAAACAAATTGAATTTGTTCATTGGCGCTTTTATAGCAACAACGCTATTAATACCGGTAATAACATTCTTACTGTCGGTAACAAAAGTTATGCGAAACTTGTTTACTCTCTTGGTATTCTGCTTGAAAGGGTTAAGGGAATTTTAGTTTCTTTACAAACAAAGGGCACCCCTTAAAATGAGACGAGTTTATTTCATATTTTAATACAGCTATCCCAGCTGTTGACAAATACAGTGTTGCCAGAAATAATTTTTCATTGAAGCTGTAGACATTAAAAAGGGACCTGCAGAAAAAACTTACCAACTGCTAAAAAAACTAGCTAATAGTAAACTGGTTTACGATATTCCGAAAAGTAACTCACTTCTAATTAAGTAAACAAATAAGATATTAACTGGTTGGAAAGTAATGCAACGTTGCAATGGGAACCACATTAATAAATAAATTTTAAAAATCCAACCGAAATAATTCTAAATCAGAAAATTATTTAAAAAAAAAATTGTGAAATGTAAGAAAATTCGTGTCCTTTCACACCGTTCATTATGTTATTTATTAGACTTTACAATTTTTTTTTTTAAATTACGAAAAAAAAAATGAAAGTGTTTCCTCATCTTCGCCTATCTCTGATTTCATGCATCCCGAATAAAAGTCGTATGCTCTTGGATTTTAGTTGGTTTTGATGCATAGCAGTTTGGACATGATTTTAACTATATTAGTTAGATATAACTATTTACAATAGCTAAGCTTATATTTTGACAAAAATTAGTTGAATAAGTAGTGTTGAAAAGTTGAAAAGTAGTGTAAAAATAACTGCCTCTAAATATTTTTCTGACATGGCTATATAGAAGTAATAAGTTTTTTTGAAGAAAATTAGCGAATAATAGTACACATTGGTTAATTGGAAACTAATGTGTAGTAAGCTCGTGGTTAACTTCTTTTCCTACTGGGGAGCTTGTAATAAACAAAATGAATTCAGAACCTCTTGAAATAGAGTTAAATATTAATTAAAGACAAAAATAATACATTCAATAATAACACAATTTTATGAATCCAAACTGAGAATAATGGTTATTACCCTCTATTGGCGGTTTGTGGGAAATCACAATTCGAAAATACCCTACTTAATATTTTCTCAAAAATATCCAGTTTCAAAATTATTTGAACAATGACAATATTTCGTTGATATTGGTCTCTCGATCCTCATTCTTGTTGCCCATCGTCAAGCTTCTTCTTAATTTTGATCACATAGCCGTAGGATATTTTGATATGTCCACTTCATAGATCAATTTGCTTGTATATTTTTTCGTAAAACATAAATGCATATTATATTTTCCATGTAAGTAAGTAAGTAAGTAACCAAAATGTTTCCTTCACGCCTGGAAATAAATAAAAGTAGAAATCAAGAAAAAGAAATACATATTTATGTATAATTCAAAGCCAGCAGTATATGAGGCCAATAAGGCACAAAAATTAGATCGGAAAGAGGCTCGCATGAGATTAATATACGAGGCAACACATGAACCGCACGATTCTGGCAGAAGTCATATGAGAAGGAAATATATTCACTTCAGACTTCTAAATAAGCTCGTAATGAATGCAAACGATCCAAAGTGGCATTCCGAATCTTTTTTGTGTAGTCTGTAGAAAATTAAAACAAAAATTTGTTATTTCAATTACTGAGATGTAACTCCAAGCAAAAAAAGGGTAAAAAAGGGAAGTTCAGGATTTTATGCAAATGGTCTAACATCATTGTATTTGCACACTGGTAATATATTTGGAGGTATAATTACAAAATACATCAACAAAATATTTGATTATATGTTTGTACGTCATTGCAAATATGCAACATGAGAAACTGTAGCGATTTTCCTCAAAATAGAAATCGAAAATAAATTGCATCGGGTGCACACTCGACCACAACTTTTATTGCACAACGAGACTTCGGTCACCGTAATACTGCTTCGCCATATCTAGTTGTTACAATAACTAGAGCACATATCTAGATTTTAACAAAGAATATGTAATAAATATACTGGACCATGCCCTAAAAATTAATCTGCATGAATAAGTTCTAAGTGTGATTTGCCAAACATTTTGGAGCCAAAAAAAGAAAAAAATATTTAAAAGAGCTAAAATGTAAACCCCAAATTTTGGAGCTACGTGCCAAAAAAAGAGCAAATTTCAGCTTCAAAATTACAAAAATGAAAACACTGGGTAGAGAGTGCAAGAATTGTCCTACTTTGCAATTTGTGTCCAGTGATGCGCTGAGCTTAGAAAAAATGTATAAATATCCAAGCAAAATATTTAGCAATATGTATCAACTGCAAATTATTTAATTAATTTTTTCTTTCAAAATAAACAAAATCTTCTTAAAAACGTGATTGAGCAGTTTGTGGGACTTTGAGTTATTGGGTACACTGAACCATTGAATATTATATATTCAATTAAAATCCCGACTAGCACAGTAAAAAGGAAATCAAGCTTTTTGTTGATTTTTCAAAAATAACTTACTATGTTGCCCATATTAAATTTTTATACATTCTTGTTTCTGGCAAAAGCACTACAACAAAATTGCACAAAAAAGCGCCTGATAACCCTGTCAGCCATGGGGGGATAAAAAATTGGGTAATCATATGTTCGCGCTACCGAAAAAATCATATAAAAAATTTTGTAATTTTGTCGACGAGGCGCCGATTTCACCCGTGGTAAAGTTAGATTTTTCCTGTACGTGTGAGCTGTCAGTCTGCAATGATTGCATACTTTTTGGTGCAAATGACAGCTCTGAACCTCAACGTGTAGTGTCGCCAGTGTTGTTGTTTAAAACATCCAAAAGCCGTTTTCGAAAAACCCAAAAATTCAAAGTGCTCCAAAAATTTTCAAAAACAAAATAATCCAAATTTTTTATATACAAAAAAGTCCCATCAAAACGTTCCACATTTTTTATTAATTTTTTTATTAAAAATTTCATATAAATGTAATGCAATCCAATTAAATAAAAATAGAATAAAATTGAAATAGCATAAAGAACATAAGTAGAAAAAATATGAAATAAAATAAAACTAATTTAAAAAAATTTATTTAAATAAAATAAAATATACAAAACTAAAAAAAATTAATTGAATGAAATTTAACAAAATAAACTGAAATTAAACAAAATTAAGTAAAATGGCATGCAATAAAGAAAAATGAAACGTACTGTAACGAGATAGGATGGAAATGAAAACAAACAAAGAAAATACTATAAAATGAAACAAAATCAAATAAATGAAGTTAGATGAAATGAAATATATAAAATAAAGGAATTGGGACATATAAATATAAAACTTAATTTAATTTAAATACTTTTTTGAACGTTGCTAGACGTAAACCGGACATTTACGTTCGGTAACATTACTACTGCCTTCATCCAGTTTTGATAGCCTTTTTTACGACCTCTATAAAGATTGCTGCAGAACCAGAGAACATGTCATTTGTGCTCGGTGCCATGGAAAGGTGCTTGTGCACATATTATCTGTTAAGGCAAATCGTTTTTCGCAAAGGATGCAAAATTATGAAATTTATATTATATTTTATACAGTTGATATATTTAGGCGGATATGAATTTTAAGAAATACCCCTATATTTTCGCTGATGTTGGTGTAAAAAAAATGAAATGGTTTGCGAATTCGAGGTGAAAGGGAAAGTGGGTAACATTAGTAGGCAGAGTATTGGTATAGGTTTAAACATGCAGACTTTTTTCATAGATTTCATAGATTTTTTAATACAAATTTTAATAATGAATGCAAAAAATACCATAATTTCATTTGTCAGTAGGCCATTTTACAATTATCTATGTAATATGCATAAAAATAGTGCATGTTATTGTAAAACAAATTATCCAAGTTACAAATTACGAAATCTAAAAACTAGGTATACCAAAAAAGATTCAATTGTAGCAAAGTGGCAACTCTGTTTGTTTAATTTATTTCGTTGCATACGTTTAGGAGAATTGTGGAAAAAGAGCTTTAATGACTTAGTTGCATGACTTTGTCAGGCAGATGGTACTGCACACAAGCTCAAACTAATGCTTTGGTAAATTAAATAATTAAAAAAAAATTTTTAAGTTAAACGGTTTTATTGAAAACAATACTTACATGAAGTAATAAATATACTAAAAGCTAGAAAATAATTAGGTTGGTCCTAGGAACTAGTTATCACACCCCGCATCAATCTAGGGCGTTGATCAGACAATTAAATATATGCGTTGGGCGCGTGAAATTAATAAAAATGTGAGGCGTAGCATAATCTTATTAAGGTTCAGTTGGTCTTACTTATGACTATCAATAGAAATTTCACGCGCCCAACGCTTTTATTTAATTGTCTGATCAACGCCCTATATTGATGAGGAGTGTGATGACTAGTACCTAGAACCTGCCTAATTATTTTCTAGCTTTTAGTATTATTATTACTTCATGTAAGTATTGTTTTCAATAAAACCGTTTAACTTAAAAAATTTTTTTTAAATTATTTTATTTTCAAATTTTTAGTCTTTATATAATTTCCTATTATTTCTCATTCTATTTAGTTCATTTAGTGACTCGTTATTACAAGGACTCTTCCCTGACAATTTGTTACAATCTAAGTCCTCAATATATAATCCTTCCAAAGACTTTACTCGGCTCTGCGCAACGTATGCTTGTCCCTTCACCAACTCCAAAATATTTTGATATCACTTCTAGCGGACTGTATGTAATATTTGATCCACATATGAGCCAAATCGGACATCATAGGTCGCCTTCTATTCATGTATGTATTATGTGTTCCGAATATGGACCAAATCGGACCACAAATACGATTTTTTTTTAATATCTCGATCTTTGCGCCACCTAGCGGCGATTTTTTCACAGGTCGCCTTCTATTCATGTATGTATTATGTGTTCCAAATATGGACCAAATCGGACCACAAATACGATTTTTTTTTTAATATCTGGATCTTTGCGCCACCTAGCGGCGATTTTTTTCATAGGTCGCTTTCTATTCTTGTATGTATTATGTGTTCCAAATATGACCCAAATCGGACCATAAATACGATTTTTGTGAATATCTCGATCCTTGCGCTACCTAGCCGCGACTTTCTTCATAGGTCGCTTTCTATTCTTGTATGTATTATGTGTTCCAAATATGCGCCAAATCGGACCACAAATACGATTTTTGTGAATATCTCGATCCTTACGCTACCTAGCCGCGACTTTTTTCATAGGTTGCTTTCTATTCATGTATGTATTATTAGTTCCAAATATGGACCAAAGCGGACAACAAATACGATTCCTTGGAATATATCTATCTTTGCGCCACCTAGCGGCGATTTTTTTATTAGGTCGCTTTCTATTCTTATATGTATTTTGTGTTCCAAATATGAGCCAAATCGGACCACAAATACGATTTTTGTGAATATCTCGATCTGTGCGCCATCTAGCGGCGATTTTTTTCTTATTATTGCATTGTCATCGGGTTCTGAACTATATTCCAAGTTTCAAGCTTGTAGCTTATCGGGAAGTTACTTAAATTTCAATTACAAAATTCGTTCACAACGGCCGTGCAGCCTGTCAAGTCAACCTAAATAAAATTGTTTAAACAGCTGATGTGTATTACCAAAGCCTTAGTTCTGACCTGTCGGGAGGGTATCAAGCACACAGATTTTTCTGATATTAATTTGGAAATTCTGGCTTATGTTTTCTCTAAACCACTCTGGTTTTAATGACACCAAGTTAGATTGCAGCTTTTGTATAAAAGCTGATAACTATATGCTCCTCAATGATCTTAAAAAGTGAACGTGTTAAACAAAAGTTCAAGACAGAATACAAGCGAAAAATGTTACACAACTTTTATTTAAATTTTAATTGAAGCAAATATCAGTACTTTTTAAGACCTTTTGTGATATCCGTTGCGATCCGATTCGCTTATAACACCTGTCCTGATGTTTAGCTCGGAATTATAATACAAATGTACAGAGAAGTTCCTCTTCTGCTTCTTGGCAGCCATTGCTGCCGTTTGACATAAACTGTGGTTTTGAGATTCCCTTTTGAAATAGCCAACCTGTAAACAACCTAAACATAAAAAAATTGCCCAAATTGATATTTTTTTGAAACTCTACTTGCCTATTTCTTATACTTCTACGCAGCGGAAAGCTGATCTGATTGTAAAATGCACAGGAAAAGTTACTACGTAAGTCATTTTTGTTTCGCGCAGGTATTAACTCCAACACCGGCCAAGGAACATACATCTACTGCATCCCGGACTTGACACCATCGCTAAAAGACATCGTAATTTCTTTTGTATAATTTCTTATGTAATTATTTATTGTGGTGCTAACATTTCGCAGGAATTCTTCTAGGCGGATGTCTATTGAAACTTGAAGATCTTAAGAAAGAAATGCTCTAAGAGAATGTAGTCACAAAGATTGAAATGTTTGAGGACGAGAAACAAACTATTTAGCAATGGTTGGCAGGGAGCAATATTTTCCTTAAATGACTAACAGCCGTTGCTTTATATTTAGATGCTGTATGTAAAATCAGTACACACATTTTACGCAGTCTGAAAAGACGTATCCATTAAGTATTTATAGTTGAAAGAAATACCCCATTACTAACTGGACACTGCCTTCCATCGTCCGGAACAGCAAATGTAGGAAGTGTGAGTTGCAGTAGGAAACGGCTCAACACGTTCTGTGTTCGCCGCCTGCCTATTAATGGTGACAGAGTTACCAGATCTCGAAGCAGCAATTAAGTTAGACTTATACCATAAATCCAGGCAATTGATTGGGGGTCTTCCGTTGGTCGTCAAACAAATTCTGGTAACACTATGGTAGGCCTGTTCAACCTGACATTACATGTCACCATTTAAAATTTTCAGCAGTAGACAAATTATATTACTGTCGGTAGTTGTTTATGCAGAAGATTTATGGTCCTATCCGTGAGTATCGAGGTTGACATAATGATTAGTTGTATGAGCTTTCCACCTAAAGTCTTCGCTGCCTAGATCATGCTATGCGAATGGTCGAGTACACTCTGTTCAATAAAGTATTTCAATTGACACGGTCATTTCGAACCAGAGGAAGGAAGAGACATCCACTGAGCTGGGGGAGGCAGGTGGTTGAAGACTTGACCTCTCTTGATGCTCCCAATTAACGCCAGGTATCTCGAAACATGAATAGTTGTCGTGACTTGCTACGAAATGGACAAAATCGTCTAAGCGGCTAAGCGCCAATCATTCAGTGATGGTGGTGATGGTGTTCAGTAATGCAGGAAGTAGTGAACCGACACCTCCACGGACAACTCTATATAGGACTAATTACTTCGTTGCAGGACGGGTATATATAAGTGGAACTGTCGCTTGCCACCAAGAACGGATGGATTTAATAGTTCGTAATCTTATATTTTCAATGCAGAAATATTTATAAAATATTTTTATGTACCTAGGTATTTACTTATTTTTTTTTTTCAACTTTAAAAACTCTTCAAATCGTTAAATTGTCTTTTGTATTTTCTTTATTTATTTATTAATTATTAATTTTTTTTTTTTTCAGGCAAACCACGCATGCTCCATGCATTGAAACGTGGTGCATCCGCGATTAAAGCCACCATACCAAAAATCAAAGATGTCAATATAATAGACAAATATTCACGCATGGTGTTCCCGATTAGCTTTATGGCATTTAATCTAGGCTATTGGTTATTCTACATTTTGGAATGATAGCAGCTTCTGACACTTCACGCCAAATAGGATGGACCCTAGTTAGTGTGTGTAGTGTAATAGATTAATAAAGCAAACCGACCGCCAAACCACCTGAAGAAAATACACCACCTGCTTCATGCAAAATCCTAACAAATATAACAAAAAAAAAATCGAGAAAATGTACATGTGTCGACAAAAAATCAATCAAAATCAAAAAGCCTACCAAAAGGTAACCAAATGTGTCCCGGTGATTAGCGAGTGTTTTTTGGGATTAAAATGGGAGATTTGCGCAGAAAAAACCAAAACCGAAACAAAATTGTAACAAATATTCTTAAGCGAATGAGAAAAAATAAGTAAGATCCAAAATAAAAAGTGAAACAAAAACAATTGAAATAAAACGAAGCACGAAATTATTTGAAGACATGAAAGCTTATAGCTTGAAAGAAATTCTAAAAAGAAACAAAATTTGTCAAAAAAATATTTTAAGATACAACCACAAGAAACATCTGCCGTTATGTGTATCACAAGGCATGTTACGGTACCTCCCCCCATTCCAATATCGAAATGTGCGAAACGTCCATTGATTTGGTCTATTTTTATTTCGGACCAAATCGGAGTTATAACGGAAATCTTTTGATCTATCAAGTATATTTGCTATAATTTTTCATAGCGCTGATATTTCTTGAGCCAATTTCTGGCGAATGGAACATATTTTGGGATTTTTACCATAAAATCCACTTGCACAAAGGCAGCTTTAGGCGTATACAGTAAAACAATTGCATAGTCAATACCAGACTTATACACCGACTAACGACAATTTTAATCTTATTTGATTACATTTTTATATTTAACTAGATATGTATATCTTATACACCACGCAGGTTTCTATTTAAATTCCAATTCCATTGAATTTCAAAACCGGGATTACGATACCGATTTTACTAAACTAATATCCGCAATATCTCTAATGTATACATTAGATATATATAGACTTACCGTTTGGAAGTTAAGATTAACACTAACACTCAGAAAAAATACTTACCTAAAACAAGAGGACATTCCCTAAACAAATATTCTTTAAATTGAGGAAAAATTCCAATTAAATTAGTAATACCAATTTTGCGGAGAGGGCTAATGAAATAATTATTCAAGTTTTCTACATTAAAGCCCTTATTGATCTCAATGTTCCATTCAAAATACAAATTCCTTAATACCTCATTATTTTATTGAATGCCTAGTGGAGTCAAAAATCTGGTACGTTTTGCTTGATGGGTCGGATTTTATCATGGCTCAATTATATGGTTGGCTCATCTCATCAGCTGATTTTATTTTTGTCATTGCATGGTCGATGGGATTGTCAAAAGGGGATGGCAAACGCAAAATGAAACCAACACATTGAAAACATTTTGTTACTACACACAAAAACTGCTAAGTTTTATGTTTTCATTCCATGCCATTCGCATAACACCAACACGCAGATTTTGACAATCTGAACTAACATATTTCGAAACGGCTGTTATCCATTATAACTATTTTTTGTAAAAGCGTAATATTTGGAGCTGCTAACAGATATTCGTTTAATGAATAAATTGGCCCTGTGTGAAAAGGAAATCTTATTATTTCATTAAACAAAATTGTTATTCGTTTAAATTTCTGGTTGAAATTGGTATAAGAATTTTAAAAAGTTTTTCTTCAAAACACTTGATTGAAAATTGCTGACAATATTTACATACATGTATCAGCAAGAAAGAGCACACGACTGTAAAGTTGAGCACCTCGACTAGAAATGAAAATGAAGTGGTTTATCAAGTTTGTTGCGAATCTCAAAATTTTAAGTTCTCCAAGAAGAAAAAAATACCCACTGGAATGATCAGGATGACGAACTGAGTTGAGTTATGGTCATTTTCATAGTGGAGACATAACCCCAGCTAACTATTGATTTCTGATTTTCATGTCAGGTTAACTTAAGTTTAACCGCTCTATACTGGCGAGTTAAACTCTGGTTAGAAATCAAAGGTTGTCAAATGTGCTTTGGACAGTACAAATTTATTTAAAAGTAGCACATAGAAATGCAAATTTGTAGTTGATGGTAGAACGTAATTTAACTCGCCAGTGTGAAAATGCCCCTTAGCCATGTCGGTCTGTCTGTCTGCTTGAACGCAAAATATTCCCTCTATTTTTGAGATATTTTGATAACATTTTGTTATATATACAAAATAACCCCCAATACAAACGATTTTTCTCATTTCGTTTATAGCACATATCGCTGTCTGAAAAATCGAAGAGATCGGCTGTATATATAGTTTATATAGCCCATATAAACCGATTGTTCAGACAAGAAGCTTTTCGTCAGTTCTGCACCATTTAAACTGCTAGGTGCTCATCTCAGATCAGATAAGTGATTCATAGTGATAGCTAACTCATGCAGACAACAAGAAACGTGAAACTTAGTGTGAGGATTACGGATCTATTTTTATACCTTTCATGAACATGAAATGGTATATTAACATTGGTCCGATGTTTGTAACGTTGAGAAATATAGAAGATAGACTCACCATTAAGTATACCGAATGGATCAGGGCGACGTACTGAGTTGATATAGCCATGTCCGTCTGTCCGTCCGTCTGTCCGTCCATCTGTCTGTTTGAACGCAAACTAGTCCCTCAAATTTTGAGATATCTCAATGAAATTTGGCACAAGGATGTATTTTTGTATTATATTAGACATTTGTCGGATCCGGTAGGATCGGACCACTATAACATATATCTCCCATACAACCGATCGTTCCGATAAGACGATTTTGGTCATTCCTGCCGCAATTTAGAAAATATAAACGTGAAACTCGGTGATAAATATTCTAATATATCATAGATATCCTGAAAAAATCACTTTGATCGGAGCTATATATAGTATATATCCCATACAGCCGATCCCAATTTCTCCCTTAATTTCCAATATAAACACGTTAAACTTGGTGATATTTATTCTAATATATCATAGACGATTTCCTGAAAAAATCACTTTGATCGGATCTATATGTTTATAGTATATACCTATCCCATACAACCGATCGTTCAGATAGAAAGATTTTTGGCCTTTTCTCCCTTAGTTTCAAATATAAGAACGTGAAACTTGGTGATATATGTTCTAATATATCATAGAAGATTTCCTGTAAAAATCATTTCGATCGGAGCTATATATAATATATATCCCATACAACCGATCGTTCAGATAAGGGGGTTTTTTGCCATTTTTTATTTTATATTTATCTTAAAAATCGTTTAGGTATGTACATCTGTTCAGTATATATTTCTTATCTTATACATCCGATTATTTGGAGATTACGAACGGGATAAGATTATTGTTCGGCCCCATTCATGAAAGGCATGAAGTCTTCGGCATAGCCGAAGACAGTTGCGTCCTTACTTGTTTAATTTATATTTATTGAAAATTTCCCTTATATACATCAATTCTCTATATATTACACTTCTTGTACTACCGATTTTTTGGCTATTACCAATGGGATAATATTATTTCTCAGCCCCATTCATAAATGATATCAAATCATCGGGACAGCCCTGTCCTTACTTGTTAATTTGTTTGTTTTATGTATATACTTTTTTAAAGTAAATCATTTCTATAACCAAGGAAATAAATAGTTTTAATTCCTAAAAATTTTCTTGTACAGATTTAAAGATGGATTTCTTTGGCGGAATTTTATATGGACGATTCTGCAGAATAGTCAGCCTAGAGCAAAAAAAAAAGAAATGTTTGCCTGAGAAAATTTTATAGATGTCAATTGGGCCACATGCATAAAACTAGTAAACGCTGTTTTCGAAGCAACTCATTCCAATTTCAAGTGATACTATCAAAAATAGACTTAATTACTGTTAACAGTTAATCAAATATACTAAGTAAATAAGTTTTTGTTTTTCGGACAAGTTGTTTAAGCGACTTAAACTATGAACATTTTTCGTTCGTTTGTTTCAGTAGCCATTGAGTGTGCTTGTAATTCTCAACTGGTTAGTGAAATATTCTAAAGACATAGTTTGAGTTTTTTAATTAAAATCGAGGTTCTTCGGATGGTGTGCTAATACATCAGAGCCCAGTGCTCGCCTCCATATCACACTTTGAAGGGGTTCTTCAAATAGAAGATGAGGTGGCTCATTAGAGCGAAACCTCAGAGTGCCCAACGCTCGCCCCAAATTAAATAAATAGAGGTTTTTCTTGTAGAAAATGGGGTGCCAATACCTCAGAGCCGTCCCGTGCTCGCCTCCATATCACATTTTAAAAGGTTCTTCAAATAGAGGATGAGGTGGCTCAGTAGAGCGAAGCCTCAGAGCCCCCCAGTGCTCGCCCCCACATTAAATAAATAAAAGGTGTACTGATGCTATGCATCCTCCCATGACTTAAATACACCAATAACACTAAAACTACCCAACTCAATAAATGGAATACATTAAATCAAAAACCCCATAAACTCAATACAGTCCATTAATAATAATAATTTATAAATTAAAAAAAAAAGGAATGCTTGGTGGGAGTTGAACCCGCAACCCCGGGCGTTTGGTCGGGTACGTCAGCCACTGTGCCACGACTCATACGCTTACAAGCACATAAAATTACTCATTTATAACTCTTATTAAACTGCTCGCCCTCAATTGCCCAAAGCTTAGACACAAGTATTATGCGAATATATATGTATATGAAAGCCAGCCCTAAACGAAAAAGGGCAAAGTTAAACAGCAACAAAAACTAATACGAAAATTGGGAACATTTATTTTATAAGTGTATACTAGAAGACCCGGCAGACGTTGTTCTGCCCTAAATTTGGCCTATCTGCATTCATTTTAATGAGCTTTTTCCGTCTAACTCTGCCCTCCCGCCCTCTTCACTTTTGACTAATCGATTTATTTACTCCCCCCTCCGTCTTTTTAGCTTCATCTATCTCCATCTTCGTCTCATTCTATCTCTTTCTCAGTCTCCTTCTCTCTTTTCTCTTCTCACAAGTTCTTCTCATTCTTCTTCATCCGTTATTGCCTGTCCCAGTGGTATGCATTTTGTTCCAGTCCCAGTCCCAGTCCCAGTCCGTCTCTTGTCTACTTCCCGGAAAAAAGGATCGTAAATACTAATATTACTAATATAGGCAAATTTATATACCAAATTTCAGGCAAATTGAATAGGACGTATGTAAATAGGCATGTTTAAACAAAATCGACCGACGCATCTCTTCAAACACCGGCGACCAACTAACACACATTGTAGCGTTTCTTTTTATATATATAGATTTTTATTTTTCACACTTCACTATAATATTGAAACGAAATGCAGATATTCGTTACTTTTGAAATTCGACTGTAAAATTGCACATAGAACAACTAAAGACTCTCCTGAATTAAAAAAAATGTCTTAGTACTTCAAACCGCGGGCCCCCTCAGAAACCCCGGGCCCCCTCTCTCCTTCCCTGGTGATTTGCTATATATATATATATATATATATATATATATATATTTTATTGCAAATTTTTGTATTTGTTTATACGTAATAATAAAATTTTACATATACGCAGTGGTGCACCTCTTTTCATTTTATTATTACGTATAAACAAATAAAAAAATTTGCAATAAAATAACATTGCGACTATAAACTGAGATATAACCTATCCTATCTTTCAAGCTAGATCAAACTACATACGGGGAGCAAAACAAATTCAAAACCGGTTCAATAGTTTAGGAATCCATCGCGCACAAAAATGTTATGACACGTGTTCTTTATATATTAAGATATATGTATTTTTTTTTTTTTTTTTAATTTGGAAAAAATTACGCAAGAGTCATCTGAACTTTAATTTTGTACGTTGACATTTTGTGGTGAAAAATTTATTGAAAAAAATCACAACGAAAAAAGCTAAATTTTGACATCCTGTATCATGGCAATCCATTCACATTTCAGTCGAAACTTTTGCACGGCATTTTCATCTGCATTGGGCGATTTTGGACCCATCAAGTTTTCGAGCGAAACGCTTCACGTGAAAAGCGCGAAACATGGCTTTTTGTACAACTGAAAAATTATTTCCCCTTTTGCCAATTCAATTGCCTCGGCACTCAAAACCCCACCGTTTCCACTGAAAGAAATGAAGCAAGTGAAATCAACAAATCAGGCTTTTTGTACTCGCATGAACAGTAATTCAGTAAAATTGATCGCAGTAGGGTTTATTCAACGTAGTTTTTTTGAAGCTAGACACAGAAGAAAAACAATTGGTTTCAACTTACCAATGTTCTGTAAAAATTACAGATTTTCAATCAACCTAACTGAAGTTTCTGTTAAAAGAACTGATTTCATTGGTAATTATATTATGCAAGTGATCTCTCAAAAAATTAATTTCTACAAAATTTTTTCTATATCCTTTTGGGGAACACAAAGGCATGTTAATCTTTGGCTAAACAATTATAGTAGCGCCTTATATAGTTATAATATTTCTGAAAGTATAGTAAAATCTACTCCGATCGTAGTAAAACTCAAAGACAGTTCTGTATGATAGACAACCATCAAAAATATGCATGCCGAACTTGTCAGAATAAGGGAAAACGTCAACGTGATGAGAACACCTGGATATTCATTTCATCATGGGTGAAATTAATAATTGTTAGTTACCACACCAATAGCCTTGGAGAAAGTAGTAGAAATTCTGGAGGAAGCGTGCTTAAGCCGCAGTTGCGTCAACATGGGCGTACTAACTGCATACTGCTTTCTGGCGTCACATGCTTATAAGTTAGGCCCCGTCAGTAACAGCAGATGTAGGAAGTGCGACCTGAAGGAAGAAACGGTTAAGCACGTTCTATTTCCATGTTCTGCGTTCGCCAGGTCAAGGCTCCAGTTATTAGGAGCGGCAGAGTTACCAGGTCTTCAGGTAGCAATTAAGCTAGGTACTAGAAAACTTCTAGTATTTGCCAAGAGGATGGAGTAATTCTATGTCTAGTTCCTGGCAACTGATTGGGGTTCGTGCGTTTTGCCGTCAAACGAATTCTAGTAATATTATGGGCACATTCACTGTATGTTTTCAGTTCAACTTAACATAACACACCATAGCTATGCGGCCACCGCGATGTGATAGTAGCGTGCTACGCCTACCTCTATGAAAATCCTTGAATCAAGGCTTGGAAAAGGCAACATTAAAATCTTTAGAAAACATTTTTTTATTTTTATTTTTTTATTTTAATAGAGCTGTGGCTTACATATGACTTTTTTGTTGATTTGACCATTAAAACGATTAACTCAAAATCAACAACATGTGCGAAGTTGTTTCAAGAGCTTTTTGTGATGGATACAAATTGACAGAAATATCGATTGAATAGACTCGTTATTCGGTTGATTTTACCATTTTTTTCTTTCAGTATAGAAAGATTTGCAGTATCAATTATTTCGAACTTTTGATCTATCATATTTATTTCTTAATAAAATTAAATATTCAAAGTTTGCTTAGTTTTAGAAAAATGTATGTGCAAAATTGGATAACTACTGAAAAAATATCAGAATTGACAGTTTTTATCTATTTGAGGCCAGGAGCTTGAATTTCCTTTTCCAAGTGAAAAATATGAGCTCGTTTTTCTTATCGCCCTAAACCCAAACATTTTACGTAATAACTTGGATGAACTTGTAGTTAATTATGAAATTCCGTACGTGATGGCTAGTTCTTGCTAATATAACATTTGTAAGTTTTGAGATTGTAGAAGCAAACGAATTATGTTTAAGAAATTTAAGTTAAATTGTTAAAATTAAAAAAAAAATGTATAAATAAATACATATTTTAAATTGGAAAAACGAATAAACATGTATATAATATTTTACTACAAATAGTTTTATTATAAAAGATCACGGCTGTGGACGAACGTCTCGCCGCAATCCGAATAGAAGCAAACTTTTTTAATATATCATTAATCTGTGCCCATACAGCGACAGAGAAGGAATACGGTGAGGTGACGCTTTTTATGAATGTTTAGAACGCACATACAAGCGCTGCCCCCGCCATAAAATAAAAGTCGTGCTTGGCGACTTTAACTCCATGGTGGTCATAGAAGGTTTTTTTGGCCTCACAGTCGGATACTTCAGCCTACAGATGGACTGAGGCTGATTGACTTTGCGGGTGCTCGAAACATGGTCATATCCAATAACCTCGTTCACCATGAACCTCGATCATGAATAAAAATATACATCAAGCTACACGGCTGTCCCCTGATCGAAATACACGGAATCAGACCGACCACGTATGCGCACGATCCGAGGACCTAACATCAACTCCCACCATTATCTCGGGGCAGCTAAAATATGCAGATGCCTTTGCAAGCTAAAACCAAGTAACATAAAACACAAGGAAAGCTAGACGTCGAAAGGGTGCAATCGAATGGGGAATGTGTGAAAGCTTGCGCGGGTTGAATAAGGAGACCTTGTAACCAATGTCCAGAGAGTACTTATATTATGGAGGGAACACTTCTCTGATATCCTAAATTGAAACAGCGATGTACCGCACAGGGATGACGAGCCCGATCCAGCAATCGATGGTGATGGAATAAATGCTCCCCCCCCCCTCCACCTGATTATTATGAAGTCAGAATAGCAATATCCAGATTTAAAAACAACAAGGCCGCGGGCGCTGATAGATTGCCTACGCAGCTATTCAAATACAGTGGCGAGGAGTTCGTGAGGCGCATGCATCAGCTTCTTTGTAAAATATGGTTGGACGAGTGCATGTATTTTGAATTGGTCTTAAGGTCAATTAGCCATTTAAAGTCACCATAGGGTAAATTGCCTTAGCGCCCATCAAAATTTGTTGTAGTGACCACTTTGTAAATTTCCGTTGGACCATGTGACTATTTCGGGAAAAATTTTGTTTAGGCACAAGATCAATCAGTCAAATGGCATCTGAAAGCGGATGAGTTTTTACTGAGAGCTTTTCATGGCAGAAATTCACTCGAAGTGTTTGCCAAACACTGCCGAGGCGTGATTCCCCTTAGAATAGCGAAATAGGACGGTGGAGGAAAGTCCGAGCAAGGGGAAACATAGTCCACGAACTTATAAAGAAAGAAAACTGGGAATGGTCACGTAATAGTAAAGATCCCCTTGAGGCGCTTTTCGACCCACATTTTCCATCGAGAGATGATTCAGAAGAGGCAGCAGACATAACTAACACTGCCGCGCTTGTTGACCGACGCCAAGAGCGAATTGGCAGTGAAGACTTTCTCTAAGTTTAAATCTTCGGGCTCAGATGGTATATTCCCAACCATGCTATAAATTTCGAATAGCTCGTTTCTGGAATGGCTTAAAATAATATTCAATGGGGGAATACGACTGAATCGCACTCTTGGATAACAGCTCGTGTAGCTTTCCCCCTAAAGCAGGAAAGATCGGTAATATGTATCCCAAAGACTACGTGGTTATTAGCGTAACATTCTTTTTGCTCAAAACCTTTGAGAGGAAGATAGATGTGTAAATAACTTCCAACGTGAACAAAAAAATTGCTCTCCACAACTCAATATGCATACACCGACGGCAAGTCGGTAGAAACGGCACTGCATAGGGTGGTTATTAATATAGAGAAAGCCCTAGAATAAAGAAATAAACTCTCAAGGAAGTAGATTCATTTCTGTTACATATATATGTATGTGTATATTATGTGTAGGAAACCTGAGTGCACCGCCTACTACCCCGAAGGTCCTGGGTTCAAGACACGGGCAAGGTAACATTAAAACTTTAGAAAATAGTTTTTCTAAGCGGGTTCACCCTTCGGCAGTGATTTGGCAAACACTCTGAGTGTATTCCTGCCATGAGGAAATGAATGCAGAGGTACTTCAAAGACAGTGAAACGCGCGGATGAAATAATAAGTCTTTTTTACAAATCGTTTGGGTGATGGAGCTCTCATCCACCGTTTGTGAATCATAGAACAGAGGCAGCAGTTTCCTTGCAGCCTAGACCAAAGACCAGTTCTTCGACGATAAAATCAGATGAGAATATATTTAAGTCAACTGCAAGAAAGTGTTCGAGTCAATTAGCATCTACAAGAAAAGTATTAACATCTAGACAATCAACCTTAAAACACGTGTCCAAGGCCGAAAGTACGAAAGGATTGAAACAACGCATTTTGAAAGAAGGCAGAAAAATTCAAAAAAAAAATTCGTCGTTTTGTGTTGTTTAGGCAGATTGTGCAGACTCACTATAAACACATGCTCTGTTTTTTACACCTTTCATGAAAATTAAATGGTATATTAAATTTTTTACGAACCTCAAAATTTTAGTTCCTTGAAGGAGAAGAGCTAGACCCACCAATAAGCATATCGAACTGATCAGGATAGCAATAAAAGTTGATATGGCCATATCCGTCTTGTTACTGAATTTTTGAGATACATATATTGATGAAATTTTGTCAGCGGGTATATTTTGGAGTCGGATTAGACAATTATCGGAATCGAAAGATCGGATCACTATAGCATATATCCCCCATTGAAACAGTTTTTCAGAAAAGAGATTTTTTTATAATATCTTCCTCAATTTATCAGTTAGAAGTTTCAAATTTCACCAAATGCTTTCATATATAGCACATGTTGTTGTCTAAAAAAACCTCTAAAATCGGTCATATATATAGCATATATGTCATACAACCGATTGTTCAAATAAGAATATTTTCATAATTTCTACCCCATTTTAGCAGCTAGAATATTCAAACTACACCAAAAGAATACGTTTATAGTATATGCAGTTGTTTGACAAAACGTATAGATCGATCATATATATTGCATGTACCCCATGCAAACCGATTGTTCAGAGAAAGAGCTTTTCGTCATTTCGGCGCCAGCTAGAAGCTTTTAGCGTCAAACTTTGTATCCTCCCACAAAGTAGCGATCTATTTTTATACCTTTCATGAACATGAAATGGTGTATTAACTTTGGTCCGATGTTTGTAACGTTGAGAAATATAGAAGATAGACTCACCATTAAGTATACCGAATTGATCAGTGCTGTGAACTGAGTTGATATAGCCATGTCCGTCTGTCCGTCCGTCCACCTGTCTGTTTAAACGCAAACTAGTCCCTCAAATTTTGAGAAATCTCAATGAAATTTGGCACAAGGATGTATTTTTGTATTATATTAGACATTTGCCGGATCCGGTAGGATCGGACCACTGTAGCATATATCTCCCATACAACCGATCGTTCAGATAACACGATTTTGGTTATTCCTGCCGCAATTTAGAAAGCATAAACGTGAAACACGGTGATAAATATTAATAGAAGATATCCTGAAAAAATCACTTTGATCGGAGCTATATATAGTTATATCCCATACAACCGATCATTCAGATAGAAAGATTGTTGGCCATTTCTCCCTTAGTTTCCAATATAAAAACGTGAAACTTTGTGACATATATTCTAATATATCATAGAAGATTTCCTGTAAAAATCTTTTCGATCGGAGCTATATATAATATATATCCCATACAACCGATCTTCAGATAAGGGGGTTTTTTGCCATTTTTTATTTTATATTGATCTTAAAAACCTTTTAAGTATGTACATCTGTTCACTATATATTTCTTATCTTATACATCCGATTATTTGGAGATTACGAACGGGATACGAATATTGTTCAGCCCCATTCATGAAAGGTATGAAGTCTTCGGCACAGCCGAAGACAGTCCCGTCCTTACTTGTATATTTTATATTTATCAAAAATGTCGCCTAAGTATTCACAACTGTTCACTATATACTATGTATCTTATACAGTCGATTATTCCGATATTACTAATGGGATAAGAATATTGCTCAGTTCTATTCAAGGTATGAAGCCTTCGGCACAGCCAAAGAGTGTCCCATCCTTACTTGTTTATAATTGCCTTTTAGGAATTCGAATGCCAGTAAATTTCTGTGATTATAATTTAATAATTAACTACAAAAATACTCATTTAAAATTCACAGTGAAAGATAAAAAAAATGGTTAAATTCGATGTTTGTACTGAAAGCTGGAGCTCCAACTTTTGGTATTAAAATCGGCCTGGAGTTTCATTTGCCAATGGCAGACTTTCATACGACGACAATGTAAGACGAAGCATCTATTTACAATAACACGAAAGATCCTTGTTTAAATTCACTACCCTAATAATAAGGAAAATATGTAGATGTATAAAGTAACTTGCTTGTGTGAGTGATAATGTGATTTTATGGATAGTTCTCAGTTTCAATTCTATAGCCATGAAGAGTGTAAACTACTAATCTTGCCTTTGTTCTGGTCTATTTCCAGTGATACGATGAGATTATAAGGTCCTGTAATAGCATTACTATAAACTATAATATTGTATGCTATTGTATTAGGCAGTGCTGAGCGGTTCCGTTCTGCTCCTCGATTGGTCTCGAACACTTCAAATCAAACTACCAAAAAACGAACATTTTCACACTTTTTCAAGAAAGACCTGAGTCAAATTTTCGGTTGGAAGAGCGCCCTACCTTACCATAAATTCAAAGTTCAGATAGGTCTTTGTAGAAACCACTGCAGATAATTTCCTATAAATCGAATAGTAATAAAAAACACATGACCGATATTTTATAATCATAGATCATTTATTAGAAGGAATTTCATTTAATTTTAATTGGCCCTACGCCTGTCGTGTCTATACTGCCTGTTTTTCTTGCCGTAATTTTTTTGATATCTTGTTTTCGCCTCCTTAAAAAAACCTCTTTGCATGTGAGCATTATCGTTGCTTACTTCATCAGTTGCCAAGACATCCCTGCCATCACCTTCTGCATTTACTTCCTTGACAATTACTCCGCCTTCATCAGCAACGTTTGCAAGATCTGCATGATTTTCTGCATGAGCAGTGCCTTCGTAGGCCATTAAGCCAACGACTAAAAGTGTGAAAACGGTGAGTAATTTCATATTTTTTATTTTGGTGTTATTGGCAATGAGCTGCAATGCACTCAAATGACTATGATTTTACCGAAAGGTCTACGCTTTTTTATACGAAATCATTTGACATTGGCAAAGTGGGGAAAGTCACCTTTTCTTTGCATAGCAAATAATAAATATTTGTTGCCTTTGAATTAATGACGATAATGAAGCTATTGACAAATTTAAACAATATAAAATTAACCAATATTTGTTATTAGAATATCACATGTTTATTTGTTTATTCGCAAATCCAGCTTCGTTGGAAAACTTTGTTTTTGCAGATAAAATGCATTTAATTACTTTCAAAACATTTGTTGCTGATATGAGGCTAAGTACTATCGACTCGGGGTTTCGGGATTTCTCCCGACCAACGTCTGTCATTTCAGTGCGTCTGCCGGAAACGAATATATTTTGAAAACGGCCACACTCATACCAGTGTGTTACGTGCAAAGGATGGTTGTATCGAACGGGGCATTCACAACTTGTGTGGCTTCTCCCGCCCCAGGGTGTGCCGTAGTCTGCGACTTAGAAAGAGGATCTCAACTTGTTTTCGACCCACGGTTTTAAATACAACTTTAATTGGATACTAGAGTGAAAGTAAGTAGCAATGCTACTTTCTCTTTGACCATTAGATCTGTTATTCCTTATTTACTTGAAATCGCAAAGCGCATAAGAGGTGTCGGTTACTAAAGGATTAAACCACGTCTCTGTTGTACGGATCACATCAGCACTTCATTCATTAATTGGCGATTAGCCGCCTAAGCGATTTTGGTCATCACGAACAAGTCACGCCTCATACCTGTTCTGCGACCACTGACGCCAATTGGGAGCACCAAGGTAGGTCAAATCTTCTTACCACTCTGTGGACTAGGACTAGGACTGGGACTGACACTGGGACTGAGACTGAGACTGGACTTAGACTGAGACTGAAACTGACACTGAGACTGAGACTGAGACTTGGACTAAAACTGAGATGAGACTGAGACTGGGACTGGGACTGGCACTGGAAATAAGTGTTGGAGCTAGAGAGAAGAAAAAAAGGAAGGAAAAAAATACTGAGAAAAATATAGAGTTAGACGAAGATATACAGGTAGCGATAGATGGTCTGGAACGAAGTGAGGGAAAACAAGAAAGTAGAAATATACTGAGAAAAAGATAGAAGAAGATAGACAGATAGTGATAGATGGACGGGAAAGAAGTGAGGGAAGAAGCGGAGAGGGAGAAAGATACGCATAGAAAGATGGAAAGAAGAGTGAATATAAGGATAAGGAAAAAGGGGGAAAGAGGGAGTGCGGGAGAGGCCGAATAAGAGGTAAACACTTCCTAAAACGTATGCAGATAGAACAAAGTTAGGACAGAACAACTTCTGCCGGATCCCCTAGTCTATAATATAAAAAGTAGTCGCTGAATGTGTTGCTAAGCGCAAAATTTGAAAAAGGTTGAACCGATTTCGGTAATTTTTTATTTATTTTTTGTTATATTCTTGAAGTACGAGGATGATATTACCGAAGGAAAAGTTGGAAGCCCGGGAAGTGGACCTCGATCGTTCCTAGTGTATCTTATGTTATTTTATAAATGGAGGTTGTGGCAGCGCACTGCCCTCAAGTGGCCCAATGAAACCAGCCTACGTATTCACGCGATCGATTTAAAATATATATAATAAGTTTTTTTTTCCCAGTCTTTGATGGGCAGCGGTTTGTGAAGCGTCGAGATCTGAGGCTCCCTCAGCTACAGAAGAGTTTTCATCAGCTAAGCGTAATTCATAAGGCGAACAGAAGTAAATTGTAAAAATTGTTTTTGTATTGATTCGAGACTGTCTGTATGGACTCGATAACGTTATGATATAATCAAATAATTTTTTTCCAAAATAGGAGTGGTTTTCGCCAAAGGAGTTGCTTCCCAAAACAATACAATTTTTTTATATTTATTGACTTTTAGCTGGCTCTAGGTCATTAGGAATAAAAACACACGTCTTTTCCCCAATATATTTCGGTAGCACATCGGTGACCGTTTTCAAGGGTAACTGCAATAATATTACATACAAAATTTAACATAAACAATTATAATGTAACTAGCAGACCCGTCAGACGCTGTTCTGCCCTAAATTTGGTATATCTGCATACATTTTAATAAGCTTTTTCCGTCTAGCCCTGCCCTCCCCCCCCCCTCTTCACTTTTTCTTAATCCTTTTATTCTCTCCTCCTACGTCTTTTTCGCTTCATCTATCTCTATTTTCGTCTCACTCTATCTCTTTCTCGGTCTCCTTCTCCTTCCCTCTTTTCTCTTCCCTCAAGTTTTTCCCATTCTTCTTCATCCCTTATTGCCAGTCCCACTCCGAGTCCCAGTCCTAGTCCTAGTCTTAATCCCAGTCCAGCCCGTCTCTGGTCTATTTCCCGGAAAAAAAGGATCGTAAATACTAATATAGGCAATTTTATATACCAAATAATAGGTATGTGGGTATTATTAATTCATGTCTTTATTTCGGCTTCGCATGTTCGCATGCATATTTATCAGTTTTTGCCAGGTTGATGCGACTAAATCGAATATCACAATGAAAATTACCTTAAAGCTCTCAGCAACAACTTTCATTTGGTATCCATATTACAGACACATTCAAGGGGTATCCGGGTCCAGGTTTTGGCCAATATCTCGAGACGCTAGTCACCCAGGGTTATAAAGATTACTCTGTATTAAAGCACACACAAACAGCTTCAATTTGATACACATAAAGTAAAACCACATCCTAGTGTTACCCTGGTCCACGTTTTGGCCAATATTTCCAGACCATAGTCACCCACGGGTACGAAAATTACCCCGTATCAAAGTACTCATAAACAGCTTCTATTCTTCTACCGGACAAACATATCCCAGGATAACACAGGTCCACGTTTCGATCTCAAGACTCTATCAAGAACAGGATAAAAAGTATCATATGTCTGTCTCCTGGTTCTAAGCTACTCCTCCACCAATTTTCAGCCAAATCTGTTCATCCGTTTTTGAGCTATAAATAGTGTAACTAACACCACTTTCTCTTATATACATATGTACATATGAAACATCAAAAATAACAGTATTTCTCCACTATTTAATGGATGTTATTATACAATCTACAAACATCAATCACTCTATTAAAAAAAAAGCGCATGAAAACCCGTTGCGTAGTTTTAAAGGTTTAAGCATTCAAACGGACATGGGACAGCAAAAGCGACTTTGGTTTATGATATGTAGTGATAGTGATACATGCAAAAATACCAAAAAATAAAACTTTTTTGAAGAATTTTAAGGAAATGTTAATATTTTTAACGAAAGATTATTTTTCAATAGATGTATGCATTCTTAACCATTTATGTTACTTAAATATGTATGTACATACCTATGTCAAGCTGATTTTTTTTTTTTTTTTTTTTTTGCGGGGAGGCTGAAAAATGCCTAATGCACCATAATTGATGCCGTCGCAGCAACCGTGTGTCCGTAGACTAAAAAACAGCCCCGTTCTGGAACCGTCGCCCACCCCGGCACCACTTTCGCATTACTTCAGGGTGGCGTTCCATATTTCTCATTTTTTAAGAGCCTACTGTTGTCCCTGTGTCCAGGTTCCCGCTATTTGCTCTGAGTGTCCATTTAATCGCCACTGCTTCTCATCCGCATTTCTCTGCGCTCCCTCTCAGCATCCATCAGGCGTGTCATTACTATAAATGCCACTTTGCTCACTGCAGTCCAACATTCTTTCCTGCTGCACATATGTGAAACTAAATTTCTCGTGGTAGGTTCCTCCCCAAAGACTCCATGCAAGGTTAGTCTTTCTTCGTGGAAACGGGGGCAGTAGAACATGACGTGTTCTGCGTTTTCTAACTCTGTGGTACACATTGGGCAATGAGGATCTTCCTCTATCCTACGCTTCCATAAATACTCTTTGAAACCGCCATGTCCACTCATTATCTGCGTGAGATGGTAGTTCAGTTCGCCGTGCTTCCGCTCATTCCATTGAGCTACGTTCCAAACTAGTGTGAAAGTCCAACGCCCTTTACTCGAGGCCTCCCACCGTTCTTGCCACTTAGCTATTTTTTTTGTCCTTGCTCTTTTCTTGTCTTCTTCATATGGTCGCTCGATATTAGTGTTATACAGATCGGCCATTTCGCTTGCCAGTAAGTCCACTGGGATTTTCCGGGTTAGAACCAGGTTCGCGTTGTCGGACACCGTCCGATAAGCACTTGCTATTCTTAAAGAAGCAAGTCGGTACGCTGCTAATATATATTTTTGATGGGTCTGTTTAGATCCATACCACACTGGTGCTGCGTATAGTATTATTGAGCTGGTTACTGTGGACAATAGCTGACGTATAGCTTCGCTCGGACCACCAATGTTAGGCATTATTCGCATAAGTGATCCATTAACTTTGGTAATTTTCTCCCCCACCGCTCTGAAGTGCTCTTTGAAAGTTAACTTAGAGTCAATGTGCACTCCTAAGTATTTTAAGGAATCCTTTGAGGTGATTTGATGATCCCCGACAGTTAAGACTAACTCGTTCGCCGACCGTTTGGAGCTTACTAATACCACTTCCGTCTTTTGGCTAGCCAACTCCAGTCCTGTATTGGTCAGCCATTCCTTTATTCTTGCTACGGCGTCATTACATAATGCTTGAAGCAGGTCCAGTTTCTTGGCCACTACTACCACTGCAATATCATCAGCATATCCCACAATTTGCGTGTTTTCTGGTAGATCAATCTTTAGCACCCCGTCATACATTACATTCCAAGCGTTGGACCGAAAACAGATCCATGTGGGACGCCTCCTGTGATTTTGTACTCTTTAGCTCCTTGATCCGTGTCAAAAGAAGTACTCTGTCTTTAAGATAGCTACCGATAATTCTGCGTAAGTAAGCTGGAGTGCCGAAGCTTTCCAGCGCTGCCATTATCTGCATCCAGTTCGCAGTGTTAAAGCATTCTTGATGTCCAACATAATCCGTGCACAGAACTTCCTTTTATTTTGGCCTCCAGAGATAGCTTCTCTAGTTATATTGACGACTGTTTGTATTGCATCTACGGTGGATCTTGATTTGCGAAATCCATATTGACTATTCGATAAGCCACCTGGTCTTTCTATAGTCAGCTGTAGGCGCTCACTAATTATACGCTCGAAAATCTTCCCTAGGGAATCCAGCATACAAGGTGGCCTATATGAGGATGGTTGGTCCGGCTGTTTACCACGTTTCAGCAATAGGACAAGTCTTTGTCGTTTCCACGGGCGAGGGAACACGCCTTCTTGCATACAGGCATTAAAAAGATCAGTAAATAATGTAGCCCTAGTTGTAATCGCGGCTTTAAGGGCTATGTTTGGTACTTCGTCGGGTCCTGGGGATTTGTTATCAGCAACTCTTTTTGCAGCGTCCAGCACCTCTTGCTCTGTAATTTGCGGAATTTCCGTACTTTCTAGATCCTCGCTTGGATAAGTCCAACGATCTTGCGCCGGGAAAAGTGTCAAGCTGATATGATATGAAAATACATACATATATACATTCATACATACCTATAAACCTACGCCCGAAGTTAAATAACGCAGCGAATGCTATGTACATATGTACGTATGTGTCGCATCATACCTAACTCAAAAGCAATTAGCGCGAACAGTTGACACCGAACAATCACACACACGAATTTTTTGGTAAAAATTTTACTTTTGTTTAAACAATTTGGCTGATATAAGAAAGGAATCAAGTATTTTTTTTTTTTTTTTTTTGATGCAGAACGAAGGTAAATATTTCGAAGTTTTACAGAAAAATAGAATTTTTTAAATCCATCCATCCGTTTATGAGTTATAGCTGTGTAAGCAAAAATTTTATGAAGTTTTACTACATTTTGGCAATTTTCCACGCACCTATAATATATAACTTCTAATTATATTAACTGTACTATCTCACGTAGCTAAGCTTTCAAATGCAAAAAACCGTTTTAAAATCGGAGCATTCTGTGTGAAGTTATGTGTATACATGGCATTTAGTGACTTTATTTTATAAGATTTATAGATAGAAGAAGATAGATAGATACCACGAACAGTATTCCTGCCAAGATTCCAAGGGCTTCTGATTTTGCTCTGCAGAACTTTTTCAATTTCTTCTACTTAATATGGTAGGTGTCACACCCGTTTTACAAAGTTTTTTTCTAAAGTTATAGTTTGCGTCAATAAACCTATCCAATTACCATGTTTCATCTCTATTTTCATATTTGGTATAGGTTAGGTTAAGTTAAACTGGCCGGTCCATGAGGACCTCACATAGACGGATTGAGTCCGTAGTGTTACCAGAAGTTTGTTTTAACGACCAAACTGAAAATCCCTATCAAAAACCAGGAATTATGTTATAAAATAACTCCGTCCTCTTGGCAAATACTAGAAGCTTCCTAGAACTTAGGCCACTTGCTGCTTCTAGATCTGACAGCTGTATCACTCCTAATAGCCCCTCCCACTACTTTGGAACCATCGGTGTACACATGTTATCGCCTCGTCCGCCATTTTCGCACCCTTGCGCCAACCGTACACCTCTATTGTGGCCTTAAGATCTCCCTTGAAGTGCAGATAGGGAATCAGGTAGTATGTTCGTCTTTGATTGATGACGCTATACTACTATGGCCATATGGTCGGCGCTCAAGTTTCCCCGAAGCACCGAGCCTGGTTGCGGTCGTTAATGCTTTGTTCTTTGCTACCAGGTCTACAGGTGGAATGTGCAGAATGGCATATAGTGCAGCCGTCGGGGTTATTTTCAGGGCTCCCGTAATGCTAAGCATCGATAGTCTGCATACCCCTTCTAATTTTTGGAGGTATGTTGTTTTTTGTGTGGCTTTCCACCAAACAAGAACTCCATAGTATATAATTGGGCTTAAAATCGCTGTAAAAACACAATGAGAGAGAGAGGGCGATATGCCCCACGTACACCCCGGCATTCTTTTACATGCATAGAGTGCCGTTGAGGCCTTCTTGACCCTCCCCTCCACGTTGAGCTTCCATGACAGCTTACTGTCTAGGATGATTCCTAGATATTTTGTGCAAGGTTTCTCCAGTAAGGTCACCCCTCCTAACTTAGGCTTTGTCCAATTTGGGACCTTGTAAATCTTTGTAAACAAAACCATATCCGTCTCATTCGCGTTGACATTCAACACGAAATTTGATGCCCAAGTATGAATATCCCGAAGCGCCCGATCCACCAAAGAACTAATCGTTGGAAGGCACTTTCCACTTATGATAATTGCAACGTCATCTGCGTAAGCCGTAAGTTTTACGGGTCCCTCATCGAATCGCCTGAGCAGTTGGTTGATGAACAGCGTCCACAGCAGAGGTGATAGCACCCCTCCCAGCGGCGTGCCCCTGTCCACTGATTTCGTGGCCTCGTACAATCCCCATTGTGATGTAATCTTTCTGCAATTTAACATGCAGCCGATCCATCTGATTAAGGCAGGATGTACTTTAATGTAATTAAGACCATCCATAATCGCCCATTTTGCAACATTATTGAAAGCCGCGGCAATGTCCATGAAGACTCCTAGAACATACTCCTTATATTCCAGGGATTTCTCTATTCTTATTACCACCCTATGCAATGCGGTGTCTACGGACTTGCCTTTGGTGTGCGCATGCTGTATTGTGGAGAGCAGCTTTTCATCGATTTCGGCCATTTTTTATACCAAGATAAAGTGAGTTCAGATAAATAAGTGAACTAAGTTTAGTAAAGATATATCGAGTTTTCCTCTAGTTATCGTGTTCGCGGCTGAGCGGATGGACAGACGGTCGACGGTGTATCAAAAATGCGCGTGGCTTTAACCGATTTCACCCATTTTCACGGAAAACAGTTATCGTCATAGAGTCTGTGCCCCTACCAAATGTTACAGGGATTGGTAAATTTTTGGTCGATTTATGGCATTAAACGTATTCTAGACGAATTTAATGAAAAAGGGCGTAGCCACGCCCATTTTGAATTTTTCTTTTATTTTTTATTTTGTTGCAACATATCATTACTGCAGTCGTATGTTGACATAATTTACTTATATACTGTAAATATATTATATTTTTTGTTAAAATTTGACTTTAAAAAAAAAATTTTTTTTTTAAGTGGGCGTGTTCGTAATCCGATTTTGCTAATTTTTATTTAGCACATATATAGTAATAGGAGTAAAGTGCTTGCCAAATTTCGTCATGGTCTCTTCAACGACTGCCAAATTACAGATTGCAAAACTTTTAAATTACCTTCTTTTAAAAGTGGGCGGTGCCACGCCCATTGTCCAAAATTTTACTAGTTTTCTATTTTGCGCCATAAGGTCAACGCGCCTACCAAGTTTCATCGCTTTAGCCGTCTATGGTAATGAATTATCGCACTTTTTCGGTTTTTCGAAATTTTCGATATCGAAAAAGTGGGTGTGGTTGTAGTCCGATTTCATTCATTTTAAATAGCGATCTGAGATGAGCGCCCGGGAACCTACGTACCAAATTTTATCCAGATACCTCAAAATTTACTCAAGTTATCGTGTTTACGGACGGACGAACGGACATGTCTAAATGAATTTCTTTTTTCGCTCAGATCATTTTGATATATAGAAGTCTATATCTATATCGATTATTTTATGCCGTTACGGATTATCGTTATGCGAACAAAGCTAACATACTCTATGAGCTCTGCTCAGCTGAGTATAAAAAGAGGGTGACACCTACCATACAAGCGGAATGCTTGATACAGCATAACTCTGGAAGTATTCATGCAAGAACATTGAAATCCAGTAAAGAGTAAAATTGGATCAATCCCTTACACCCCTAAGAAAGCAAGGGGTGAGTAAGAAGGGACATGGCACCTCCCATACAAATGGAATAGTGAAAATTGTTATGTAGCTATATGACGTTAAGTCCTAACACACGATAAATGGGACTTTCAGAACTACGGCTGCCTTAAAAACTTAGGTTATTTCAACAACTAAAGTTTGATTGCAGAGTGGGGTTTGGCTGTTATTCCTTTAGTATTATTTTATGTTATCTTTTGTGTTGGTTTTGGACACGCATGGAGGAACCGGAAAAAAAACATTTCTCTTCAATTTGATATTAATTTATGTAATTTTAAGGTGTAAGGATCATCCCAAAGGTGGTGGTTTCCTGTTACTTGCTGGAACAGCCGCAATTGAAATAAGTGCGTGCTTTTTCGTCTAAAGACGGCTTTACGTACAAAAATTTACTCTCTATAGAAATATGAGAAGCATTTTTGGCGAAAACAGTTCAGCAGCAGCTTTTACTAAATAACTTCTTGAAATTAATTATGGCAAAATTCCTATTTCTTTACTAACAGATTTGATTTCTTTTCCTGGAAGTTTTTGAGAAATTATGACAACACCTGAGGCTTTAATATCCAATAGTTCTTTACAAACTATAAATTGCTTTGAGAAAAGGCATAGAACTAAGACAACTTATCACTCTATTAACACAGTCGTGGAAGAGTCCCAAGCTGTGCATATCCGATTGAGTTTATCAGAAATTTCTCCTCATCGATTGATCCTTAAAAACGAGCCCTTAATATCATAACATTTATGCTTCGTTATTTCGATTCTCCACGCTTAAGTAGTGGGACAAGGCTTTTCATCACAAAAATTTTTCGGATGTCATTGAAGCAATTCGTTTTATCGGAAAATTTCGAAAACTAAAAAGTTTAAAACCAACGATTCCATTGATACCGATAGATTTGTCTTTTCAATTTTAAATGCCTCAAATTTCCTATCCCTATCAATGAAGCTCAAGGACGATCACTAGATGCGAATCAAGGGATTGATGAGCGCTATACAAACCTTTATAGCTTCAGAGCTTATGCAACTAAATTGTCAACCTCCCTACGCGAGGGGAATCCTGTTACAAATATGATTATATCATACAACAACAGTCATTAGCTATAGCAGAAGTCAATCTTACCAACTCATGTTTTACCCATGGCCAGTTAAGCGTAGCTGCATATTTTTATAGAAACGTGGGGTAAAACCCACGGGCATAAGCTACCTTCCTATAAAATCGAATAGTAATTAAGAATACATGCCTGATATTATATAATCATAAATCATTTATTAGAAGGAATTTCATTTAATTTTAATTGGCCCTACGCCTGTCGTGTCTATACTGCCTGTTTTTCTTGCCGTAATTTTTTTGATATCTTGTTTTCGCCTCCTGAACAAAACCTCTTTGCATGTGAGCGTTATCGTTGCTTACTTCATCAGTTGCCAAGACATCCCAGCCATCACCTTCTGCATTGACTTCCTTGACAATTACTCCGCCTTCATCAGCAACGTTTGCAAGATCTGCATGATTTTCTGCATGAGCAGTGCCTTCGTAGGCCATTAAGCCAAAGATTAAAAGCGTGAAAACGGTGAATAATTTCATTTTTTTAGTTTGATGTTGTGGCAATCAGTTGCAATGCACTCAAAAGACTATGATTTTACCGAAAGATCTACGCTTTTTTATACGAAATCATTTGACATTGGCAAAGTTGGGAAAGTCACTTTTTCTTTGCATAGCAAATAATAAATATTTGTTGCCTTAAAATTAATGACAATAATAAAGCTATTTAGAAATTTAAACAATATAAAATTAACAAATATTTGTTATTAGAATAGCACATGTTTACCTGATGTATCCAATATACGTGTCATTTATCCACCCTGTGGGATAATCAACAAAACAAAACAAGTCAGTTAATGTTTACTTGTTTATACGCTAAATGCAACTTCTTTGGAAAATTTTATATATGAATTTAACTGCTTTCAAAGCATCTGTTGCTGATGTAAAACTAGGTATTAGCGACTCGGATTTTCGGGATTTCTCCAGATCAAGGGCTGTCATTTCAGTGAAAATCTATTTAATTTGTTACGTTCCTCCCCTAAATTTTCATCGTCTCAGCAGATCACTGCAGCGGAACTGCTCCGTATATTGGTGCGTCTGCCGGAAACGAATATTCTGAAGACGGTAACATTCATGCCAGTGGATCACGTGCAAAGGACGATTGCATCGAATGGGGTGTTCAAAACTTTTTAGCTACTTGCTGTTCACGCCCCAGGGCGGCGTGGCGTAATCTGCGACTTTGTGCCACCAGTTCACGGCTGCGACTTTTGCAGAATCAGAATCCGAACATACCGACACAGGATTGGAAGGTACTTACTGTATCTCGGCCTACCGAGGATGGTCAGTTCTACATCTTCCAAATAACCAAGCAGACGGAGGATATTTTGTACATGCAGCTTGGCAAAATGTCCTTTGGCACTGGCAAAATTTACATGCGACTCAGGAAAAGAAGTCCCGAGGATAAAAATCCTAACACGCTGGAAGTGGGCGAAGTCGAAAAGGGCCTCAGAAGCCTAAGGGAAAAAAGACAGGTGGAGGTCCCCGACGTCACCACGAACGTGCTAGAAGAGGACCAACCGCTAAATGGTGCTGTGACTCGCACAGAGGAACACACGACACAACATTCACGAGGGGCTGAAGGGGGCCTCGAATACTCTAAACCAATAGGGCAAGAGGAGGACGACGACGTCAAGACGAAGGTGCTGGAGGGGGACAAACAGCCCAATGGTGCTGCGAGTCCTACAGATAAACCGCCAACACAGTAAAGTGGCGTCGAGCGAACTCCTCCTAACCCTTGAGGAGGGTTCGTTTGACGTGGCGCTGATCCAGGAGCCGTGGCTCTCATCGGGAGGAAAAGTTTCTGGACTTAGCGCGCGCGGGTATGGCGTTTACTACGCACAAACGGAAGGACGGGTGCGAGCTGTAGTAATGGTAAGGAAACAGCTGCATTCATATATGCTGCCTAATTACACCACCGAGGATCTCGTAGCGGTGGCCGTTGAGCAAAAGAATAAGCAGGCATTTATCCTGGCGTCCTGCTACATGGCCCATGCTGTGGAAGTTCCACCGATGGAGTGCAAAAGGCTAGTACAGGAGGAAGGGCGCAAAGGGCGGTTGGTCATAGGCGCAGATGCAAATGCGCACCACAATGCGTGGGGAGGAGCAGATACGAACGAGAGAGGCGAATCTCTATTTTGTTACATCCTGCAAACCAATTTGCAGATAGCCAACAGGGGAAATGTTCCTACATACATTGGTCCAACATCCAGCAATGTCCTGGATATTACATTGAGCTCCGAGCGTGATATATCAAGGTATGATTGGATGGTTCTCGATAGACCATCCTTCTCCGACCATGCGTATATAAGCTTCAGCATCCCACTAAAGAGGGTAGAGAAGGGAGGAACCTATAGAAACCCTAGGGCAACGAATTGGACTAAATTCCAGAAACATGTAGAAACGAAACTGGGACAACCCAAAGAGGTTGCTAATGTAGAGGAACTGGAGGAGTCGACTGAATTCCTAACAAGGACGCTTATGACTGCGTATAACAAAGCTTGCCCTCTAAGAAGATTCAGAGGAAAAGCAAAGCCGCCATGGTGGAGCAATGAGCTGAGTCTTCTAAGAAGACAGGTAAAATAAATGTTTAAACTCGCAAAGACCGCGGAAAGCGAAGCGTGTCGGGACGAGTACAGGGATCTACTGAGGATCTACAAGCGTGAAATTAACAGGGCGAAGAGAAACTCATGGAAAAGTTTCTGTACGGACATAGAGTGCTCCAGCGAAACAGCACAGTTGAAAAAAGTCCTAGCAAAGGGAAACATAGTCCAGGGACTAATAAAGAAAGAGAACGGGGAATGGTCACGTGATAGTGAGGAATCCCTTGAGGTGCTTCTCGATACACATTTCCCATCGGGAGACGGTTTAGAAGAACCAGCAGACATCACTCACACTTCGATCACGGAGCTAGTGGTGCCGGGCTTGGTGACCGATACCAAGATCGAGTGGGCAGTGAAGACGTTTTCTAAGTTTAAATCGCCGGGCCCAGATGGTATATTCCCGGCCATGCTACAAGTCTCAAGTAGGGCGGTCGTGGAATGGCTTAAAATAATATTCGATGGGTGCATAAGACTAAATCATGTACCGCACTCTTGGAGAACTGCTCGTGTAGCTTTCCTACCAAAGGCGGGGAAGATCGGCCACGTGTATCCCAAAGACTATAGACCCATTAGCTTAACATCATTTCTGCTCAAAACCTTTGAGAGGCTGATAGATGTGTACATAAAGTCCAACGTGGATGAAAAGCTGCTCTCCACAACACAGCATGCGTACACCAAAGGCAAGTCCGTAGACACCGCATTGAATAGGGTGGTAATAAGCATAGAGAAATCTCTGGAATATAAGGAGTATGCTCTAGGAGTCTTCTTGGACATTGCCGGGGCTTTCAATAATGTTGCAAAATGGGCGATTATGGATGGTCTTAATTACATTAAAGTACATCCTGCCTTAATCAGATGGATCGGCTGCATGTTAAATTGCAGAAAGATTACATCACAATGGGGATTGTACGAGGCCGCGAAATCAGTGGACAGGGGCACGCCGCAGGGAGGGGTGCTATCACCTCTGCTGTGGACACTGGTCATCAACCAACTGCTCAGGCAATCCGATGAGGGACCCGTAAAACTTACGGCTTGCGCAGATGACGTTGCAATTGTCATAAGTGGAAAATGCCTTCCAACGATTAGTTCTTTGATGGATCGGGCGCTTCGGGATATTCATACCTGGGCATCTAATGTCGGGCTGAAAGTCAATGCGGAGAAGACGGATATGGTCTTGTTTACAAAGAGGTACAAGGTCCCAAATTGGACCAGGCCTAAGTTAGGAGCGGTGACCTTACAGGAGAAACCTTGCACAAAATATCTAGGAATCATCCTAGACAGTAAGCTGTCATGGAAGCTCAACGTGGAGGAGAGGGTCAAGAAGGCCTCAACGGCACTCTATGCATGTAAAAGAATGCTGGGGTGTACGTGGGGCCTATCGCCCTCTCTTTCTTATTGGGTTTTTACAGCGATTGTAAGCCCTATTCTATACTATGGAGTTCTTGTTTGGTGGAAAGCCACACAAAAAACAACATACCTCAAAAAATTAGAGGTGGTATGCAGACTATCGATGCTTTGCATTACGGGAGCCCTGAAAACAACCCCGACGGCTGCACTGTATGCCATTCTGCACATTCCACCTGTAGACCTGGGAGCAAAGAACAAAGCGTTAACGACCGCAACCAGGCTCGATGCTTCGGGGCAGCTTGAGCGCCGACCATATGGCCATAGTAGTATAGCGTCCTCAGTCACAAGACGAACAGACTACATGATTCCCTACCTGCACTTTGAGGGAGATCTTAAGGCCAGAATAGAGGTGGACGGTTGGCGCAAGGGTGCGCAAATGGCGGACGAGGCGATACATGTGTACACCGATGGTTCCAAAATAGTGGAAGGAGTAGGGTCTGCGGTATACTGCGCTGATCCGGAACTAAGCAGATCCTACAGGCTGCCGGATTACTGTAGCGTTTTCCAAGCGGAAATATTAGCCGTAACCAAAGCAGTAGAAACCCTGGAAGAGAATAGCTTAAGCTGCAACCGTGTTAACTTTTATATTGACAGTCAAGCAGCAATTAAGGCAATAATCTCGCATAGCACAGCATCTAAATGCGTGTTAGAGTGTAAGCAGTCTCTGGAGAGAATCGGGACAGGGAGAAGCATACATCTATATTGGGTCCCAGGGCATATGGGAATAGATGGGAATGAAAAAGCGGACGAATTAGCTAAAAAGGGCGCATCCCTTGAAGCTTGCTCCGTAGACGTCCCAATTAGATTGGGCGAGATTAAGTGAAGGCGAGAGGTGCACATGATCGACCAAGCAGAAAAGGCGTGGGTTCAAGCGCGGGGCTGTAAAGTGTCGAAGATTATGTGTAGGTCTTACAACCTTAGACTAACACAGTTGCTTCTATCATTAAAAAGAGAGGACTGTAGACTCATGACGGGTATTCTGACTGGACACTGCCTTCTGGCGTCACATGCCTTTAAATTAGGCTTGGTCAGTGATAGCAGGTGTAGGAAGTGCGGGTTGGAGGAGGAAACGATCGAGCGCGTTCTGTGCTCGTGCCCTGCACTTGCCAGGCTAAGACTCCAGCTATTAGGAGTGATACAGCTTTCAGATCTAGAAGCAGCAAGTGGCTTAAGTCCTAGGAAGCTTCTAGTATTTGCCAAGAGGACGGAGTTATTTTATAACATAGGTCCTGGTTTTTGATAGGGTTTTTCAGTTTGGTCGTTAAAAACAAACTTCTGGTAACACTACGGACTCAATCTGTCTATGTGAGGTCCTCATGGACCGGCCAGTTCAACCTACCTACCTTCCAAGTATTTTAGTTTTGATTCGGGAAGAGGCAACGGCTTCAAATAAACCAGTTTGCCTTCAATTAAACAACTATTTTTTTTTTTAGGATATTAAGCTATTAAAAATTCTTCATCGGTGTAATTTTTTTTTTAAGAATACCAGGCACGCATACCCGAACGATCGAACATACGGATATGTGCTGTTCTTAATTTTTTTCAAAAATTGTAAAAATTGTTTAGCCATATCAACGAATGTGTCATACAATGTGCCACATTCATTTTTCTGGCTCAACTTTGTGTGATTGAATTGTACATTCGTGAAAATGGTATTGCCAATTATTGGAGTTTCCATGTACGTAGGAAGCTCTACATTTAAGTAAAACCTAGATAATATAAAGGGTAATCCAAAGAGGCCTGTAACACAAATTCGGAAAAATTGCACATTCATGCTTCTATCTAGTGGGCGACGATATGGTTTCTTCAGGAAATCAGCTCAGTATAAAAGACTTCCTTTAAAGGTTTTATCCGACTATTTTGGCCGCGGACCAGTTTTTGGTTTACTTTAAGAACGAACCCTATCATTCCCTTATTGACCCTGATTCATCCTTCCCGTTGCGATATTCCCTTCATCACTAGCACATATAAACTGCAGGCGCCGTTAAGTGATCAACAACAACACGATAAATATAACAAGGATTATATTATAGTTAGACATAAACATACCATTGCTTACAAACATCGTGTGATCAAAAGCTTTATTAATAGAATTTAATATTATTACATTTAATCAAGCACTCGTAAATGTAATCTGGAAGCTCACAAAAGTTCAAAAACAACAAGTGCAATTGTGCCAATAGAGAAAATTCAACAGAACTTATGATAATTTGAAATAAATTGTAAATTAGCTTTATATTTGCATATGTAAGTATGTATGTAAATGCGTATTAATATTGCAAAACTACACAGCGAATTGATGCCTAATATACCTATATCTCAGTGATGGCACCACGCTAACATTTATGAAAAATGTGAAAATTTTGAAAGCTCCGCTAGACCGAATTACGATTTGAAAGCTTTTTTAAATAATAATAGTAATCTTTGGCGGCCACCGTGGTGTGATGGTAGCGTGCGTGCTCCGCCTACCACACCGTATGCCCTGACTTGGTTTCACATCCCGGGCAAAGCAACATCAAAATTTTAGAAATAAGATTTTTCAATTAGAAGAAAATTTTTCTAAGCGGGATCGCCCCTCGGCAGTGTTTGGCAAGCGCTCCGGGTGTATTTCTGCTATGAAAATCTCTCAGTAAAAACTCATCTGCCTTGCAGATGCCTTTCGGTGTCGGCATAAAATACGTAGGTCCCGTCCGGCCAATTTGTAGGGAAAATCAAGAGGAGCACGACGCAAATTGGAAGAGAAGCTGGGCCTTAGATCTCTTCGGATGTTAAAACAAGAAACCATTAAAAATAATTATGTTATAATATGAATATTATTGTCCTGTAATTGGATATACAAATAGGTTCTGTGCAAATCTATAGTAAAGGAGAATCTTTTTTGCTTAGTACCTGTAATTGAGCACCTAGTTCATGCCAAAGATATGCCTTGTAGCACTTTTTATTGAGTTCAAACCACTTGTGGCGTAAAATTGAATGCTGCAAGTAGTCATTGCTTAAACCTGATTTCTTGTATAACACAAATAACCCGGGTTTTTTTATATAGTTTTTAAAGCATTCAGTTCTTTAATAAACGATTCTGGGGTTGTATCAACATAGGCAGGCTTACGTTTAGGAACATACTTTTCAAATAGGCTGTAAATGGTATTATTGAAATGTAGGAAGTTTGGCTCTATATCTCGGCTATATTCAGTCCATGTGAATTTACAATATAAACCGCAGTCTTTACGGTTTTTTATAGTTTCGTAAACCGTGGTGTGATGGTAGCGTGCTCCGCCTACCACACCTGATGCCCTGGATTCAAACCCCGGGCAAAGCAACATCAAAAATTTTAGAAATAAGGTTTTTCAATTAGAAAAAATTTTTTCTAAGCGGGGTCGCCCCTCGGCAGTGTTTGGTAAGCGCTCCGGGTGTATTTCTGCCATGAAAAGCTCTCAGTAAAAACTCATCTGCCTTGCAGATGCCGTTCGGAGTCGGCATAAAATCATGTAGGTCCCGTCCGGCCAATTTGTAGGGAAAATCAAGAGGAGCACGACGCAAATTGGAAGAGAAGTTCGGCCTTAGATCTCTTCGGAGGTTATCGCGCCTTACATTTATTTATTTTTTTTTAACTATCTGTAACGAAGGATGGTAAGCGTCTTCTGCAAAGACCAAAGGATCACCAAAGCCAAGGAAACTCAAGAAACTGCCAATCATAAACATGGCTTTCGAAAACTACATAGGCGCTAAACGTCATTAACACGCAGATAAATTGCGGATTAAGTCAAAAACCCCACCACAGAACAGTACTCGTAGCGCTAGGCCTATCTTTAGCTTTTGATACGGTCCAACACGGCACCCAGAATCCTGGGCAACCCAACAGACATCTGATTGATGAGGTCACAACTCGCAGGGGCTTAAGATGTCATCTCCGTAAGCATTATGAGGAAATACGGCACTTGTGAACACAGCCGTAAGAAGCAAAAAAGCACAAGCAGGTCCTCAGTGATATCCACACACGGGCGTCGCATCTCTATGCCAAGAATTTCCCGGCAAGCGCAGTTCTTAAAGAAAAATACCCAGAACTCGCAGAAGAGGAACGTACTCTCCGTAGGGAAACGCGCGTGACTCTAGGGCAACTTCGATCTGGGTACAATAACAGGTTAAACTCTTACCTATCCAGAATCAACCCCGACATACCAAATACGTGTCCTGCTTGCAATGTGTCCCAACTGCAATGACCCCAACCATCTCTTCAATTGTAATGTGGAACCAACGCCTCGAACAACCCTCTCGTTATGGACCATCCTTGTTGAAACGGCAAGTTTCCTTGGACTCCCATTATAGGACATTGATGACAATTTGTGATCAGTCGCACCTATTGGATGGGACGAAGCACTGCTACAACAACAACAAGCAACTGCCCCCGACATAACGACCAATTAGCCTCCGCTCGTTTCTCCGAAATGGTATGGAGAAAATTTGGTTCGGAATATCAAGGAGGTCAACCTATACACACTCTTTCTATGAAGAAATCAATTTGCCTATCAGTCAGAAAAATTCACGGAGACTATTCATACGCTCACGATACAAGTTAATACCTAGGAGGTTATTCATCCGCTCACGATACAAATTAATACCTAGCTATCGAACAAGTTAGAATAAAGCCAAGAAAGTCAGTCGGGAGCTGCGAGGGGCAAATGTGTCAAGAGTATGCAACCGAGGAATGGCTCACCTTACATAGAGTTTTTGGGGAGGAACTTACCACGAGAAATTAGTATCACAAATGTGCAACAGGATCTGAGCCAAAGACCAGAAACATGATAAATCGTATGCAAGTAATAAGAAAATTCTTAAAAAATTCCATATTGTAACTACGTATGGCGGAAGGCGGTAGAGGTGAAATACATAATTAACATGCTAGGGAAAGTTCAACGATCTGCTTGCGGAGCGATCACGTGGGCAATTAGGTCGTACCCCTCGGAAGCTTTAAACGTGGTATGTAATGTTCCACCGGTAAATCTCTTTATCAAGGAAACGGGATCCAAAGAGGCCCTAAGGACTCGACACAAACTACACAATTCTCTTCCCCGCAAGGAAAGATTGGAAAGATGGGGGGATCACTTAGAGATTCGACATCTCGGTTTTCACGGACGGTTGCGGAGTGGGAGCGGGAGTATTTGCGACTCGCCCGCCCACGGCCTTATGTATGTGGCTTCCCGACTCGCAAGCGTGTTTCAAGCTGAGATTTTCGCTATCCAAGAGGCGTGTAAAGCGTTAATGGATATCAATGCTAACGGTAGCAGGGTAGCCAGGCGGCTCTTGGGGCCATCGAGTCAAAGACGATATCATTAAACTAGGTTGGGCAGTGTAGGGAGAGCGCCATGTTTCAGGTGAAGAAGCAGATCTTTACCCTGATATGGGTGCCGGGGCATCGAAACATACAGGGTAACGAGATGGCGGATGAGCTGACACGGCGTGGAGCGGCTCTTGATGTCTCAGGAGCGAAGGAGACCCTTGCACCCCTGGGACTTATCAATGGTCGCATCTCCCAGCACTGGTTGAGTGAGGCCAAATGTAGGGGGAATAGGTTGCCGATCTGTAGAGTTTCCAAGAGCATGTTGTCATTATATAACGAAAAACGATCTATAGCTGTCCTTAAGATGAACAGAAGGGAAATATTCAGAGTAGTTGCGGTGCTCACGGGGCATTGGACAATTGGGGTACATGCGGCATGGATGGTACTGGAATAGAATACCTCCTGTCGCAGCTGCAAGCGTCCGGAGGTGGAAGAAACGGTTGAACATCTGCTCAAGTTCTTCGAAAGCCTTCCAGTACTCAAGGATGTTAGGCCGGGAGACCTTCTCAAATTTATGAACTCCACAAGATGGATATAGGGGGACGGGTTTCCCTGAGGCGTTTGAAAATGTTTATTAGTCTTCTTACAACACCCTTTCAAAACGGCGCATGAGCACTAATTGCAGTCAATTGGGACTCGCCACTCCAACTAACCAACCAACCACGTGTTTCAATAGCCCCTACGCTCAGAATCTCACGAAATTTTGATGTGTCCATTGTGGAGAAAACTTTATGGGAAAAAAGTAATCCACATACTGACCCTGACTCAGAGGTCTGGTTCACGGATGGATCAAAACCTGATGACAGAAAAACGGGAACTGGAATCCATGACCCGAACCTTAAGAAATTTTTACTAATAGGATGCTAACTCACTATATTTCAGACAGACATTCATGCAAAGAAGTTTGCGATAGAAAATGTCTTTGAAGAGGCTTGTGCTTGAGAAATATCCTCATTATATAACACAGCAAGGCAGCCTACTTCTAAGCTATTGAATGAATGCATTGGAGTATTTAATCATCTGGGCGCCAAAAACAATGTTTTATTAGGATGGGTTTCCCCGCACCAGGGACAGTTAGACTACCTATTCTTTAGCACAGAGCTCTTCTGTGGGCTCACAAAAAGGCGGACAATAGGGAAAGTATAAGTAACTGAGTACAAAATGCTGTTCGGACAACATTGGATTGAATGCCAATACAGGAAAAGTTGCCAGCAACGAAAATATCACCTGAACTAATTTATCCTACCAACTCTCACTGGGTACCATACGGAACAGTCTACGATATAACCTAAGTAGGTTAAATCTATCGGATACACAAAATATGTCGCCTTGTGAGCTGGAGTATGGAACGCCAGTTCACATTCTCTGCAAATGCGTAGACGTGGCAAGGCAGAGACCCCCGTATCCTTGTGGCGTGGTTCTTAATCCCCTCGGGATATGGTTTAAAACAACTGAGGAGGTAAATAGATACATTACAAGCCTACATATACAGTGAAAGTTTAAGCACAATAGATCAAAATAAAGGTCGTGGGCATTGACATACTTGGACAAAATGCAGCACTAGTCGAGAAAAACATCGCACATTATTCAAAGTACCATCAAAAGATAAAGTCTGAACAAATGCTGACTTTTAAGCATGAATTCACTTAGATACATATGTGGGGCAATTTTACAAAGCAACCTCTTTCGAGTTGTGATAATGATGATAAACTGACCTATAACTAAAAAACTATCCCTAACTCATCATTGTGGTTTCCTAAATATTGTGGCAGCGATTTGGGGGTCTGTGACGGATTTCTGTCAAGATGCCAACGTATCAGTTTTATCTTAACTCGAATTATTTTATCCAATTGCCACAGATATGTACTTAAGGCAACTGGGTATATACATAAATGGAAGCGCAATGAATGTTACTGAAGGTCCCACTGCATTACTGCTTAATAATAATACATAATAATGTTATTTTTACGGAAGACAGCCCACATGCCCTACGATGTTTAAATTTAGCAACAGTGTGAGTCAAGTTATCACTTAGTGGGTGACTGGGTGCTTATGTGGCAATAACTGTACAATGAGCAAAGCACATATAAATATACATATACAAACATACTTGTTAGGGCTGCAATTGTCACAACAGCAACTTCGCTCAAAACGAGCCGTCTTTCTCATGCTCAATTTCACTATGATTGCTTAGTGCGGAGCTTTCATACTTACGACTACTACGGATGCGAGCTTTGTACGTAAATTTTATGTAAAGCAACGTTAGGGGTTGTTTAAAAAAGCTTTTCCACCCAAATGTTACGGTATGCGTGTGCGACACAGCATCCAAAAAAAAACAAAAAAAAATACCGAGGAGCGCGCACACTATATTAGATGTTTGTCTGCCTTTTGGGAATTATAATGAATGAGATGAGGGCATCTAAAGAGATGCATCTCAAAGCTCACAGCATTCTCGTAACCAATTTATCATATGCTCAATGTAAGCAAAGTTTTAGCCTAACTAGCTACTATCTCGTTTGCTGTGATTCTATGCTTTATTCGAGTACGTTTCCTCGTCGATGACGACGAATAAAAAGTTTCTTTGCGCTGTGCACGGTATTCGGTGGTTGGCCAAAACGCATCTGGAAAAGTGTGTAGCAGCAGTATAAAGCAGCAAATACTGTGCACATAACCTACACACAAATACATATTTAGCTGTAAAAATTGCCAAGAAATCTAAAAATTACTTAAGAAAATTAATTATTTGAAAATAGAATGTAATATTTTCATGAAAAAAGTCAATTTCAGTGAAGTGAGAAAGCGAATATTTCCAAAGTAAGGCGCAGAAAGAAAGTCTGATGTAAAAAAAAAATGATGTGTGAAAAATTTTCGCTGCGTTTATGGGCAAGGCCCTGTGCAAAAAAGGAATATCACTGAAAAAAATCTGCTTTACACTGAGACTAAACCGAAAGTCGATGTGAAGTTTATATTAAAAGAAAATTTTGTGAAATATTAAATGTATAATCTCATTTTTTTGCCAACTTTGAAGAAAATTTTTCATTGCTGAAAAAAAACAAACAGCTGGCACACCAGAAAGCGTTCTTTAGTTTAAGGTTTTCAATTCATGTAGCAGGCAAATCGGCTGCGCTGGCTGGATGGTTGGTAAATTTAGCTGATTTGGCTGCTGTTACACAAGTACATACATATGTATATATGTGTACAAGAGCCACGAGCTGAGTGGCTAACTCCGTAACCGTGGTACGACGCGACGACAGCTTTAACGTAGGCCGTGGGCGTCTTCGCCCACTATGTGTGTATTAGGGTAGGTCGAAAAAATATATGCATAATTTGCAAATGATTCCAAACTGGAAACACCACTTTGACGGCGGTTTATCCTACCAATAAATCTGGTTGAATTAAAATTCCAGTTCGTAAGTTTTAGCTTGTCGTAAATTTTATCGTTTGCGTCAGTGATAGCAGATGTAGAAAAACCAAATTTCTGGAGGAAACGGGCAAGTTCCATGCCCGTATCCTGACCTCGTCAGACTAAGACTCGAGTTATTAGGAGTGATATAGCTATCACATCTAGAAGCAGCAAATTAAATGGGCCCTTGAAAACTTTTCATTTTAACCAAGCGGGTGGGGTTATTTTGTAATATAACTAGGTTCTCGAGCAAACTTATGGTAGCACGAGACCGGGACACATTCAGTTGTAAGATTCTAGCCGAGCAGCTAGTTCATTCTAGACTAATCTTACCAGAAAAAATCTAAAAGTTTTGATAGATATTTGGGTTTTTAGCTCAGATCTATGTGGGTATATCTCTCAAGGACTATACACATCGATAATACACTCTAAAATATGCGGATCAGTCCTTAGCTTTACAACAAATATGAAAATTAAATCGAAAACATACTTCCTGGTAGTGCACACACATCGGAGCGCATCATTTCGAAACCTGCCTTCAGTTGGAAACAAGCGCTGAAGAAAATTAAGGCTTTTTAAACGAACCCGTGACTTCGAATGCATGGAACTACAAATAAAAAGCTACATCAGGTTATCTTTTCGAAAGAACATGGAAGATAATTTTGTTGCTGTTGTTGTTTTAACACTAAATAAACTCCCCGAAACTTTATGGGTGTGTTATCAGTGTTTATGGTCCTTTGCCGGCTATAGGTTCGTTACGTTCCGGTAACATGTACCATTATGTGACCACATTGAGAACTTTAGTTGCACTGTTACGCTCTGTTGGAAATATGAATAACTCCCGCAAATTTCACCAAAAAATTCGGCATCAGACAAAAGGTTTTGAGTCCGGAGCAAATTCCTGTAGCAACGAAAACGGCGTATTTGTAACCGATGTTCAGCGAGAACTTAATAAGAGAATTAACACACATCTCCTCTTCGTCGATCTTGAAACCGGCAGGACGAAAAGGAGGTGCCTATATGCCGCAATGGGTTTGGTGGTGAATGAGGGAAACACAAAGTACCTGCTGTCATCAAGCCAAGAGGCGGCGCTTTTGCGCCATGGCAGCTAGAGGTTTACGCCGATCACTCTATCGGCGGCGGCGGGGTAGACTCTATTATATACTGGCGGCGGCGGCGTGGGCGGTGCGCCGGCGTACGACGGTGTTCTTACTTTAAAAAGCTTGATTTTTCTATTTAAAAAAATTATATTTAGGAAATGGTTTGTTTGTATGTATTTAACGTTTTGGCATTTCGGGAAGATCCGGGGTTTTACCGCAAAATCTCGCAGATCGTTCAAAAATGTTCAGGAGTAGCTCCTTGCGGAGGGATTGTCCTCGTTCACTTACTCCAGAGAGCCTTCGAACCTAACCCCGGTCTTTGGAATTGGTGCTGCTGCGTCTGCTGAAAAGAAATAGAGATTCATAAAATGGTCATACTTTTGTCTGAATATCTCGTGCAACGTGGGGTTAACTCCTAATAATCGTGGAGAGCACAATTTCTTTAAATTATTTGTGGCTCCTTGGCGGTCACGCAAAAATGCGACTTACGGTTGCTATTAATGGTCTTTTAATACTCATGGCTCTCGTGGCGCATCCAGTTTTTCGAGCTACAATTCCGGTGTGCGAACAGTAGCAATCCCGACCACCAGTCGCTACCAGGCTTCCTGACCCTCACACCATATGCCAGCACAGAAGCTATAGGACTGCGACTTCGAACTCGTATGTACCTTCGTCGACGTCAGTTTCCTCGAAGCTCTGGGTGTAGCTCCGAAGACTTTCTAACGGATGTTTTTGTCGCGCTATGCTGCCGAGCTACACCAGAGAAACACCCTGAAACGTTAAGGAGTGACTATTCGGCCAAGGATGCCGCCCTCGAAATTATAAGCAGTCTAAGTGGATGTCATTGCGTAACTCATGGGTGAAAATCGCATAATCCTCGGCGCATCTAGAGATACTTGGGTGTTGAAAGACGAAGTGTGAAATTCAAAACTAACATCTCAGACGTTATTGTATAGTTTCGCAAATAAACAATAGATTTTTGAATGTAAGACTAAATGATTTTTCAAACCCTTCTCTTACGCACATATATCGTCAACTTAAGTATGAGGTAAGAATAATTTCCGAGTAGTGTTTATGCCGCTAGAACTTACTAAAGGATTTTGCATCACTGATTTCGCTTATTCTTTCAGCCAATCGCAATATAAAATCTTTTCAAAAATCGGCACCTTGATGCCACTTTCGACCATATGCGACCAATTCTCGACATGAACAATAAATGATCTAAACAGTCTTAAACGAGTAGAATGTGAAGTAAAGCGCCGGACGCCGCCGCCGCGCCGATATTTTTGACATTCGGCGTGCGAAAAACGACCAAACTCGGCGACGGCGGCGGCGTATATCTCTAATTGCAACCAACCCACTGTTAGTAGCCATAATTTTGAAATTTTAAATGATTTCATTTATTTTGGAACCAGTATTAATACCAATAAATTCAAGGCAATTTAAGTAAATAAGTGGGCAGTTTAAAAGTAAACCCCTCTCACGGCAAACGAAAATCATGCCCTGCAGGCCATTTATCTTACCCATCTTAATATATGATACAGAAGCATGCACCATGATAAAATCAGATGAGGCGGCTGTGGGAGCGTTTGAGAAAAAAGTTCTTCGAAAGATTTACGAACCTCTACGCTTTGGCGACAGCAAGTACCGAAGAAGATTTAATGATGAGCTTTACGCAGACATCGTCCAATGAATACAAATGCAGCGGCTTCGCTGGCTAGGCCATGTTATGCAAATTAAAGACAACGCTCCGGCTAAGAAAGTATTTCTATCGGAAGCAGAGGAAGAGGGTGTCCCCCATGTGGAAAACGGCGACAGTTAACAAATAAGAAAGTAACTAAGTTACGCTCTGTTTAGCTATGTGACAATAACCAGAATTTCTCCTCTAATCGCTCACACAGCAAATCGACTTCAGCAATTTTAATGTAACCAACAAAAAATAAATTACAGGAGCAGGTTTTTAAAGTGTCGCGATATCTCCGAATGGCATTTATTCAAGGAAAATGTGAGATATTTCCAACTTTTTTTTTGGAAATTTTGCATTTGGAAACATGGCGTGACACGTTAAAGACCTGTTGTACGCTTTAATTTTTGTTGGTTATACTAACGATCCTGTTAGGGCCCAACACTTTAGAACCTATAATTATTTGTATTTTTCGGCCCACCCTACTATGTTTAGGTATATCTATTTGCGGTATACGCACACGCACACATACACTCAACATTAATACTGTCAAATTAACAACGTAACGCAAAATGCTGAGATTTTGCAAAAGAAAAAGTGAAAAATCTTAGCAAGAATTAAAATAAAAGTGAATTGAGTGGAAACTAAAATTTTTTGTTAGCTCCTTGGCAAAATAAACAACAAAAAAAAATATTTAGAAAAAATAATAATTCACTGTGTTGTTCTTGTTGGAACTGCTCCACCTTAACCTGTTTCTCGGTAAATGCCACGGTTACAGATGCTCAGACGAAGTCACAAGTAAAAGCAAAGGATGTATGTACAAGAATAACAACAACTGTTACGACAAAGCAACAACAACAGCAATAATCAGGCACACGCCCTTCGTTTTAATTAAAAAGCAGTCACAGAAAACCAACAACAAGAACTATAAACGAAAAAAGTGAAGTGTGAAAAAGACGCAGTGAAAATTTATCAGAAAAATTCTGTGAAAGTTAGCCAAATCTAACATATTTGCAGATTTGTTTGTAAATAATTATTTTTCTTTTTTACAGCAAACAAAAAACAAATAAACTGTAATAGATATTCAAAAAAAGGCAAACAGCCTTAACACCTTCTACTCTATATAGCAGGGAAGGCAAAAAAAAAATTTGAGAATTAAAAAAATAAAAAAAAGTGTTTCCGAAATAAAAAATTAAAAAAGCAAAACGATAGGCGAAATGCATAAAATTAAACTAAGTACTTATAAAGTTTTAAATATTCTGAGGAAACAATGAATCGTGGTTATAAGAGAAGACGTAAGGGGTTTCGGCTGTTATAGAAGCAGCGCTAAAATCAACGAATCCAACTGAGTTTCATAAATGAGTGTATGGTTGTAAATGATATATGTATGTTTTCTAAAAATATAACTAAATTTGTAAAAAAAAAAATATGTAACTGATAAAAAATATGTTACATGATCAAGCGAACACGTCTAAAACAAAACAAAACAAAACAAGTAAGGAAGGCTAAGTTCGAGTGTAACCGAACATTACATACTCAGCTGAGTGATTTGGAGACAAAATAAGGGAAAATCACCATGTAGGAAAATGAAGCTAGGGTAACCCTGGAGTGTGTTTGTATGACATGGGTATCAAATGGAAGGTATTAAAGAGTATTTTAAAAGGGAGTGGGCCATAGTTCTATGGCATCAAATCAATAGAGTTAATGAGTATTTTAAAAGGGAGTGCGCCTAAGTTCTATAGGTGCACGCCTTTTCTAGATATCGCCATAAAGGTGGACCAGGGGTGATTCTAGAATGTGTTTGTACGATATGGGAATCAAATGAAAGTTGTTAATGAGTATTTTAAAAGGGAGTGGGCCTTAGTTCTATAGGTGGACGCTTTTTCGAGATATCGCCATAGATGTGGACCAGGGGTGACTCTATAATGTGTTTGTATGATATGGATATCACATTAAAGGTATTAATGAGGGTTTTAAAAGGGAGTGAAAGTTTGATTTCGCCCTGCAGAACTTTTTCACTTTCTTCTACTTAATATGTTAGGTGTCATACCCATTGTACGAAGTTTTTTCTATAGTTATATTTTGCGTCAATAAACCAATCCAATTTCATCCCTTTTTTCGTATTTGGTATAAAATTTGGCATTTTTTCATTTTTCGTAATTTTCGGTATCGAAAAAGTCGTGGTCATAGTCGGATTTCGGCCATATTTTACACCAAGATAAAGTGAGTTCAGATAAATATGTGAACTGAGTTTAGTAAAGATATATCGATTTTTTCTCAAGTTATCGTGTTAACGGCCGAGCGGGAGGACAAACGGTCGACTGTGTATAAAAAATGGGCGTGGCTTCAACCAATTTCGCCCTTTTTCACAGAAAACAGTTATCGTCCTAGAATGGAAGCCCCTACCAAATTTTACAAAGATTGGTAAATTTCTGTTCGACTTGTGGCATTAAAAGTATTCTTGACAAATTAAATGAAAAAGGGCAGAGCCACGCCATTTTGAAATTTTCTTTTATTTTTGTATTTTGTTGCACCATATCATTACTGGAGTTGAATGTTGACATAATTTACTTATATACTGTAAAAATATTAAATTTTTTGTTAAAATTTGACCGTAAAAATTTTTTTTTAAACGGGCATGTTAAAACTTTTAAATTACCTCCTTTTAAAAGTGGGCGGTGTCACGCCCATTGTCAAAAATTTACAAATTTTCTATTCTGCGTCATAAAGTAAACCCACCTACCAAGTTTCGTCGCTTTATCCATCTTTGGTAATGAATTATCGTATTTTTTCTGTTTTTCGAAATTTTCGATATCGAAAAAGTGGGCGTGGTTATAGTCCGATATCGTTCATTTTAAATAGCGATCTGAGATGTGTGCCCAGGAAGCTACATACCAAATTTCATCAATATACGTCAAAATTTACTCAAGTTATCGTGTTAACGGACAGACGGACGGACATGGCTCAACCAAATTTTTTTTCAATACTGATGATTTTGATATATGGCAGTCTATATCTATCTCGATTCCTTTATACCTGTACAATAGGCCGGGTCGATTTGTGGGGTGGCAAAAAAATCGCCCATTGCTCTGTGAAAATCATATTCTAGGGATCAAAATAAGAAACTTTGCCAAAGGAACCACACCTCTAAAATGAATTCTGATATCCCCACCTTTGGGTCGTAGGGGCAAATTTTCAAAAACCCCACTTTGAAATGCCTATGTTTTTTCTTTTTGGAGTTTATTTTTTTCTTTAGAAATTTATTTATTCAGAACATATGTAAATGAAAAAATGAATTTAACTTAGGAATAGAAAATAAATTTAAAAAAATTATTAGAAATTAGCGTTTTTACCACCCCCTTTTAAAACCAAGGCATCACTGTGATGCATTTTCATGTCGTAAACATAGTTGTGTGGGTTTTTTTTCAACCGTTTTAAAAAATGAAGGTATCACTGTGACACAATTGTAGATCGTAAAATTGCTTGTGTTGTTTTTTTAAGCCACCACAAGACACAGCAGGTAGAATTGAAATTGCCCCCACCCAAAAGTTCGATCCAAAGGGGGGGGGGGCATCAGAATTCGTTTTAGAGGTATGGTTCCTTCGGCAAAGTTTCTTATTTTGATCCCTAGAATACGATTTTCACAGAGCAATGAGTATTAAAAATCGACCCGCCCTACTGTACAACCAATCTTTATCCAATCAAAGTTAATATGATCTGTGTGCAAAGCGCGCTGAGTATAAAAACGTTTCAATACCAGAAATAAAGCCTATGTGTCCAGTGCTAAAAGTGAAGAAGACATAACGCAAATAGTGCTTCTGTAAATTATAAACGATAACGAAAAAATTAAAAATACCGAGAAAGCAAATATTGGGGCTTTAAGTAAATCTAATATCCAACGGCTACGTGTTTCATATGGAGAATAAATAAATATATTTGTATACTTAGATCCCAAAAAAAAAAAAAAAACACAAAAAAAAACTTGCCGAAGTTGAAGCGAAACAGTTGTTGAAATTAGGCCAATGAATAAATGGTGTGATAATGAATAAATTACATGAGATATGGCTAAAGTTGTAGATCTAGTCAGGTATGTGTAAAAATGTAATTTGAGCACACCATCTGAATCAGGACTCTGAGTTTATTATTCAAGTCATTAAAGATAAGACAGCTTGCGGCTAGCACCCTGCAAAAATCGGGAGTACTCCATGTATGCGTGTATGGAGTATTCGCTATGGACAAACCGAGTGCTCCAAAATAAACCACAATTCATACAAAAAATATGGTTCAATTAACATTGCGATGTCCTAGGACTGGACCATATACTCCAGCTCCGCATTACATCAGAGTAATCCATGGAGTACCCACAGTCTAATAAACATCGTGTAGTGATTACAATCGTTAAAAACGAGCAATGATCGGCTTAAAATATGTTGGTGTAAGAAACATGAGTTGGTTCATTGCTGCATTACAGTGGAGTATAATGGTAAGTACTCCAGTGGACCACATGATCCAACGATTTTTGCAGGGCAATAGTCGCTTTTTTTACAAGCTAGTCTACTTAAAAAAATCTAGTTGAGCTGGCTAACCTGTTTGAGATGAAATCGCTTGTGGTACAGTCGACCAGAAAAGGGCCCTATTGTGAACGAGCGAATGAAATGTACATACGACTGTACAGCTAAACGAAAATAACAGCGTGGTGGCAGAGTCAAATACGTACAGACAAAGACACGCATTCCATGTAATTTGTTTTTGTGATTCTCTGGATTAGTGTCAAAAACGTACTGCGCCGGAAGTAGAAATGTCATAGTAGCTAAAAAAAAGCACCAATTAGCTAATTTCCTTCCACCAACTGTATTGTTCTCCGAAGATGAAACTGTTTAGCCAGTTGAAGCGTTTTTTTTTTTTCAATCTCGCTTGCCACTAACAATGAAGGACTCTTTTTAATTTTCCTTCAGAAATGGTGGAGAAATAGAATAAAATATACGGAAAAGTTTAAATTTTGCTAACATTTTTAGTCGGCGAAAAAAACTGTTCTACCTTCTCTTAATAATTAAAAAATCACATGCACATATTTTGTGTATTATATTTCTCAGCTGATAAGTTTCTCTGTATCTATGCCGTTTTAGATCTCGACGGTTAACAAGCCGCTGCCTTTCAAAGTCACGGCATAATAATTTGTATTATTTTCTCACGAATTTTATTCATAAAAAATGCTTTCGCCGGACAGAGAATCCTTAAAGTTTACTTGAGGAAACGGCCTTACAGTTATGTATTTAAAATTAAAATTTTATATAAAACAAGTAAGGACGGAACTGTCTTCGGCCGTGCCGAAGACTTCATACCTTTCATGAATGGGGCTGAACAATAATCGTATCCCATACGTAATCTCCAAATAATCGGCTGTATAAGATAAGAAATATGTAGTGAACAGATGTACATATCTAAACGATTTTTAAGATAAATCTTAATATATAAAAAACACGTGTCACAGGTTTGAGGCCAATGGAATCCTAAACTACGAACCGATTTTGAATTTGTTTTGCACCCCGTGTGTAGTTTGATCTAACTTGAAATATAGGAGAGGTTATATCTCTGTTTATAGTCGCAATATTATTTTATTACAAATTTTTTTATTTGTTTATACGTAATAATAAAATGTTACGTGTACGCAGTGGTGCACCTCTTTTCAGTTGGTATTCACGTGCTTATTTAACTTTACATACATATAATATATATATATATATATATATATATATAGCACATCACCAGGGCCGGCGAGAGGGGGCCAGGGGTTTATGAGGGGGCCCGCGATTTGAGGTACTAAGACATTTTTTTTAATTCAGGAGAGTCTTTAGTTGTTCTATGTGCAATTTTTAAGCCGAATTTCAAAAGCAACGAATATCTGCATTTCGTTTTAATATTATAGTGAAGTGTGAAAAATAAAAATCTATATATATTAAACTGACTCGGAGTGGGACTGCGACTGGGACTGGAATAAAATACATACCACCCTCTGGGGCAGGCAATGAGGGATGCAGAAGACTGAGAAGGAATTGAGAGAAGAGAAAAGAGAGAAGGAGATTGAGAAAGAGATAGAATGAGACGAAGATGGAGATAGATGAAGCGAAAAAGGCGGAGGGAGGAGTGAATAAAAGGATTAGGAAAAGGTGAAGAGGGGGGGTGGGCAGAGTCAGACGGAAAAAGCTTATTAAAATGTATGCAGAGAGGCCAAATTTAGGGCAGGACAACGTCTGCCGGGTCTTCTAGTATAAAACAAAAAATAGGTAGGTACTTTGTGTGAGGATGCAAAGTTTCACGTTTTGTGTGGTCTGCATGTAAATAAATAAATAAAAATAATATAAATACCACCAATCTCTATGGTTTTTTCACACAACAATAATTGCTATATACGTAAGCAATTGGTGAAATTTGAAGTTTATAGCTGGTAAGATGGGGCAGATATTGCGAAAAGTTTCTTATATGAACAATCGATTGTATGAGATATATACTATATATACCACCGATCACTATGATTCTTTCAGACAACAAATATATGCTATATACGCAAGCAGCCGTGGAAATTTGAAGCCTCTAGCTCTTAAAATTGGGCAGCAATTACGAAAAGTTTCTTATCTGAACAAGCGGTTGTGGGAGATATATACAATATATATGACCGATCTCATCCATTTTTTCAGACAAAAATATGCGCAATATAGGAAAGCATATGGTGATGTTTGAAGCTTCAATCTGATAAATTGAGGAAGATATGACAAAACTCCTCTTTTTCTGAAAAATCGGTTGTATTGAGGATATATGCTACAGTGGTCCGATCCGGCCGGTTCCAACAAATGTCTAATCGGACACCTAAATACACCCGCTCACCAAATTTTATCAAGATATCTCAAAAATTGAGGGACTAGTTTGCATACAAACAGACAGACGGACAGACGGACATGGCTAAATCAACTCAGCTCTTCATCCTGATTATTTCGGTATACTTCGGAATAATGGTGGGACTATCTATTTTCCTTTAAGGACTTACAATTTTGAGATTCGTACCAAAGTTAATATACCATTTCATTTTCATGGAAGGTATAAAAAAACGAACATCATTAGCATTACAGATTTTCAACAATATTTTTCAAACCGACTAAATATTGAATACAATAAAACCAGCCGGGTGAAGTCAATTTTACAAATAAATTTAAGTGTTGATTTTTTACTTATCTTCAGTATCATAAAAAAATACTACTTGATTGCCTTTCTGAAATATGAAGTACTAGCTTTATCCGGCGTACGTTGTAACGCTCGAGATCGAATGAATGTTTCGTTATTTTTTCTGTTTTGTTTGTTGATAATTTAGTTTTTTGTTCTGTAAATTGAATTGAATTTTGTACGCATATTTGGTGAAATTTTCGTTTAAAACATTTTATTATCGTATCTTATTGTAATGCAATTGGGTACACAATATTTTTGTTTTTTTCATTCCGCGCAAAGATGAACAAATTTTTTGGCGTTCCAACTCTAGAGCAAGCAACATATAGCTGGCCAGGGGAAAGGCATGGACTCTCTAAATTTAATCCTGCAACAGTAACTGATTGTCCTTCGTTGCTTCGTTTACATTCAGCATTAATTTCTTAACGCAAAGTCTGGTTCCATTGCACAATTTTGGTGGGTTTAAATTCCGAACAAGCATGATTGATTGGTGGTTCTAAAGAGTTTAGAAATTCAATTGGATAATTCACAATTTGATCTTCATCTGTAACTGTGTCGATCGATTTATATTTCGTGACATCACCTGGCATTTGGTTTTGAATGCGATCATTGATTTTGTTAACATGATCATTTTTGGGAGCTAAGATTGCACGTCCGCATAGACAAAAAAAAACATTTTATTTAAAATTCTTAATTCTGAAATATGAAAAACCTTCGTCTTGATCGAAGGAATCTATAGCCAAAATTTGGTGATGATTGAAATGTGGGAAATATGTTTCCATAGCGAACACACACAAACACACAGAGAATTTGATTTTTATATATATATATAGATTGTGCAGGAAAATAACTCTTGCGGTCTGTGTTTCCTGTTGTGGGAAGGTTTATTTTTCTTTTTCCTGACAGGAAATGGGAAAGTTTTAGTCAACCGAACTAAATGGCTGGTTCATCAGAGCATTACATGGGCCACAACTAATGATTTTGGAAACATATTGCTGAAGTAAATGAGATGATTGACAAACTGGAACAATGTCATGCAGTTGCAGATGGGTACCTGGAGGACGTCTAATACGAAAACTCGGTAATGACGGTGTACGGTCCCAAGACCCAACATTTATCTATATAAACCAAGGGTTGAGGTAGGCTCATTGAGCAAAAAGAGTTGGCTAGTAAAAGTATATACCGTCACATTTTATAGCAACGACTTCTAAAAAAATCATGGCTTATAGACCTGATATCAAAAAAATCTGTAGCAGCTCTGGCTAACAAAAGAAACCTTAAGACAAACATGAAATACTCCCAGCCGTATGATCGAATCCGACAGACATGTTCTGTCTTCATCTATCTATCCCCCTATCACTCCTCTGTCCAGACCTCTAAGAGAGTTTCCTCTACCATCTGCATTTTCTAGTTTAACTTAATAGGCTCATTAAATTTTCCTACCCCTTTCATTTTTCCCGCTCTTGCTTTTATCCAAGTCTAACTCTCACTATTACTATTAATCTTATCCTTATTCTTACTCTTCCTGTTATATATACTCCTTTTATTACTTATTCTTATTACCCTTGTTCTAACTTTTACTCTCGCTATCCATCTTCCTCTTGTTCTCCTTACTTTTCCGGCTTCCTTCCAACTTTTCCCTCCCATTTTGTATGTTTTCTCTTTTCTTTCATGTCCACGTTTCCAATGTCGAGTTGGCTTTTTTCGCACATTACCTTACAAAGCTCATTAAAACTAGAAAAATAGTACAAAAAATGTTCCCTCCTTACTCATGAATTTCAGACGAGATTATGAGGACTATCAAGTTTTTGTTGTTTCAGTCAGTTTTAAACACGCAAAAAAGTGTCTTCAATGTAAATATTTGATGAAATGGTTAGAACAATTGAAATTATGCAAAAATATTTGTTTATTTGGCTTTCTTTTTGTGCTTGTAATTGGTTGTTTAAGTCTTTTGTTACCCAATGCTGATTTTACGCAGCGACACATGTATTTTGCGTAATGGAAACCGGTCTGTTTAAAATTGTAGCTGCGAATTATATTCACTCAATCTATATAATTTGGCAAGGATAGCGTCTCTTTCAATGTAACATCTTTAACGGCCTGTTAACTTCCAAATTTTCTTCTTCTAAATGTGGATGGTGCCACGCCCTTATTCCAAAATTTTTTAGAATTTATGTTTTGCGCCATAAAACCAATCCATCTACTAAATTTCATTAGCTTCGCGGTATTCTTTTTTGAATTATCTCATTTTTCCATTTTTCTAAATTTTATATATCGAAAAAATGGGCACGGTTATCATCCGATTTCGCTTAAAATTTCACCGAATGTATAGAGCATTCATTGTTGTCTGAAAAAATTTTATAGATTTTTGGTATATATAATATATATCCCATACAAGCGACGGTTCAGATATGTAAATTCTCATAATTTCTGTTACAGCTAGAACCTTCAAATTTCACCAAATGCTTACGTATATAGCATATATTTTTGTCTGAAAAAAGCATAGAGATCGGTGGTATGTATTATATACCCCATTTAAACAATCATTTCTTCCCCCTTTTTAACGACTAGAAGGTTCAAGTGTATTGCATGAGTAACAAAATAAGAGTTAAACAAATAATAAAAATTCACAAAATAAAGAGTGAAGCGTGATTTAATTTTTTTTTTTTTTTATCTGTCGTAGAATTTTACCAAAAATCAAGTAAATAATTAGTACCTGGGCGACCGAGCTTTGCTCGGCAACGTTTCTTTGTGCTGGCAACGTTTCTTTTTTTTAATTTCGAATAGGTGGCACCCTTAAATAGCAACCCTACTCAAAAATGTCCCTATTGTAATGCGGAGTGAAATACCTTTCGTTTGATACCCATATCGGCATATCTCATACAATTTTTTTTTAATTTCGAATAGGTGGGAACCCTAAATGGCAACCCTACTCAAAAATATCCCAATTGTAATGCGGAGTGAAATACCTTTCGTTTGATACCCATATCGGCATATCTCATGCAATTTTTTTTTTCATTTCGAATAGGTGGCAACCCTAAACGGCAACCCCACTCAAAAATTTCCCTATTGTAATGCGGAGTGAAATACCTTCCCTTTGATATCCATATCGGCATATCTCATGCAGTTTTTTTTATTTCGAATAGGTGGAAACGGGGGGCCCTCTATCTCTGCTTCCATAGGCAGGTTCCGATAGAAACACTTTCTTGGCCGGAGCGTCATCTTTCATTCACATAACATGGCCTTGCCAGCGCAACCGCTGCGTTTTAATTCGCTGGACTATGTTGATGTCTGCGTATAGCTCGTACAGCTCATCGTTAAATCTTCTGCAGTACTCGCCATCGCCAACGCGTAGAGGTCCATAAATCTTTCGAAGAACTTTTCTCTCGAACACTCCCAGAGCCGCTTCATCTGCTGTTGTCATGGTCCATGCTTCTGCCCCATGTAGCAGGACGGGTACGATGAGTGACTTGTAGAGTATGATTTTCGTTTGCCGAGAGAGGACTTTTCTTTTCAATTGCCTACCTAGTCCAAAGTAGCATTTATTGGCAAGAGTGATTATGCGCTGTATTTCGGAGCTGATGTTGTTGCTAGTGTTGATGCTGGTTCCCAAATAAACGTATAATAATAAGTCTTTTACTATTTCAAAATTATGGCTGCCAACAGTAGCATGGTTGTCAATGCGCATATGCGCAGACTCTTTGCTCGATGACAGCAGGTACTTCGTTTTGTCCTTATTCACCATTAAACCCATCTTTACCGCTTCTTTTTCCAGTTTGGAGTAAGCAGAACTAACGGCGCGGGTGTTTAGGCAGATGATATTAATGTCATCGGCATACGCCAGTAATTGTACGCTTTCATAGAATACTATTCAAGAGCGTTTAAGTTCTGCAGCTCGTATAATTTTCTCCAGCAGCAAATTAAAGAAATCGCACGATAATAGCGGCATATAGGCATCTTCTTTTCGTGCTGTCGAAGGCGGTTTTAAAATCGGCGAAGAGGTGATGTGTGTCGATTATTTTTTCGGGGGTTTTTCCAAGATTTGGCGCATTGTGAAAATCTGGTCGATGGTAGATTTACCAGGTCTGAAGCCGCACTGGTAAGGTCCAATCAGTTGATTGACGGTGGGCTTCAATCTTTCGCACAATACACTTGACAGGACCTTATACGCGATATTAAGAAGGCTGATTCCGCGATAGTTGGTGCAGTTTGCAGTATTCCCCTTCTTGTGGACTGGCAAAGAATCTAAGTACTCCCTGGACATCGGTTACAAGGTCGCCGATTTCGATCTTACAGGAGTTTGCCCCGGTCTTAAAACCTTCAATATGTTGGCGAATTTTATAGTAAAATTTTCGGGCGTTATTCCTGGCGGCTAGCAGCTCAAGCTCCTCGCACTCACGCCTTTCTGCCTCTGCTTTTTTTTTCCTGAAAAGGCGTCTCGCTTCCTTTTTAACTCGCGGTAGCGTTCACACAATCCTCTTGTTGCGCTCGCTTTTAACGTAGCCCTGTAGGCAGCGTCTTTTTTCGGTTGCAACGTGGCATTTTCATCGTACCAGTTATTTTTCTCTGGCCGCCGGTAACAAATTTTTTCCCCGGCGGCAGTACGAAGTGCTTTGGAGATATGCTCCCACTGCTCTCAGAGAGCAAGTGTGAGAGTCAAGTTGTGAAATCATTGTCAGTCTATTGCGATTGCAGCCTTTCGACGTCTAGCTTTCCTTGTGTTTTTTGTTCCTTGGTTTTAGCCGCGCAGAGGCGAGTGCGTATTTTGGCTGCGATCAGATAATGGTCCGAGTCGATGTTAGGTCCTCGGATCGTGCGCACATCTAAAACACTGGAGGCATGCCTTCCGTCTATCACAACGTGATCGGTCTGATTGCGAGCATTTCGATCGGAGGACAGCCATGTAGCTTGATGAATCTTTTTATGCATGAACCTCGTGCTGGATATGACCATGTTTCGAGCACCGGCAGAGTCAATCAGCCTCAGTGCATTATGAGAAGTTTCATTGTGTAGGCTGAACTTTCCGACTGTAGGGCCAAAAACACCTTCTTTTCCCATCCTGGCGTTAAAGTCGCCAAGCACGACTTTTATATCATGACGGGGCAGCGCTCGTATGTGCGTTCTAGTTGTTCATAAAAAGCGTCTTTCACCTCATCGTCTTTCTCCTTTGTCGGCGCATGGGCGCCGATGAATGATATATTAAAAAATTTTGCTTTTATTCGGATAGCGGCGAGACGCTCGCCCACAGGCGTGAACGCCAATACTTGGCGACAAAGTCTCTCTCCCACCACGAATCCGACGCCGTAACTGCGCTTATTTGTATGCCCACTCCAATAGATGTCACAATTTTTAATCTTCTTTCTTCCTTGCTTCGTCCAGCGTATTTCTTGGATGGCGGTGATGTCAGATTTTGCATTGACGAGGGCATCAACCAGCCGGGCATCTGCACTTATCCCATTCAGGGAGCGGACGTTCCAGTTGCATGCCCTCAAATCGTTGTCCTTCAAACGTTTGCCATGGGCGACATCAATAGAGAGTTTTCTTTTTATCCGAGGCTTGCTTTTCATTGGAGTATGGTTTGACATGGCGGGTCCCAAGCCCAGCGTACAACCCGCTCAGGTGGGTTGAAAGTATCACTTGCACGTTTCTGTAGCGAGCCGCTTGATCCAAGACAGACGCCCGCTTGCAGCCGCACCTAATGGGGAAGAGGCGCTGCCGATGGGAGATCCCCCGGCTAGCACTTAAACCGATTATATCAGAGTGGCCTTGCCAGGTTGTCGCCTTCTGACATTAGCTCACCACTAAACGGATGTTTAGTGGCTACCCAGGGGATACTTGGCTGCAAGCGACCGGTAGTAGTGAGCTGCTTGAACCGCATGCAAAAAATCGCTCTGGCCATTCCCAGTTGAATGGTGTTCAGAAGCTTTCCCCACTTTCGTGGACTTCTACACACTGCTACACCCACCCTAGTGCACAAGTACATCTGAGTATAAAAGGGTATTGGTTACGTATGATGAACATTTTTTTATACATTTCCTGAAAATTAAATAATTTATAACTTTGTCACGAATCTCAAACTTGTAAGTCCTTAAAGGAAAATAGATAGACCACTAATAAGTATACAGAACGGATCAGGATGAAGAGCTGAGTTGATTTAGCTATGTCGGTCTGTTCGTCTGTCTGTTTGTATGAAAACTAGTCCCTCAATTTATGAGATTTATGATAAAATTTGGTGAACGGGTATATTTAGGTATCAGGTTGGACGTTTTCGGAACTGGCCGGAGCGGACCACTATAGCATATATCCCCCATACAACCGATTTTTAAGAAAAGAGGATTTTTGTCATACCTCCCTCTATTTATCATATTTAAGCCTCAAACTTCAACATATGCTTTCGTATTTTGTACATATTGTTGTCTGAAAAAATGGTTGAGATCGGTGGTATATATAGTATATATCCCATACAAGCGATGGTTGTGATAAGAAACTTTTCGCAATTTCTGCCCCATTTTAACAGCTAGAAGCTTCAAATTTCACCAAATCCTTACGTATGTAGCATATATTTTTGTCTGAAAAAAGCATACAGATCGGTGGTACATATATTTTATACCCCATATAAACTCTAATTTCTTCCCGCTTTTTAATGGCTAGAAGATTCAAATTTCATCAAATACTTACATATGTTTACGTTATATATTGTTGAGATAAGTGATTCATGGTCAAAGCTATTTCATGCAGACCACATGAAACTTTGCATCCTCACACAGAGTACCTGCCTATTTTTTATTTATCTTGAAAATTTCTTAGGATATATTTCATATCTTATATACCCAATTATTTGGATACTACGAATTGTATAAGATTATTGTTCAGCCCCATTCATGAAAGGTATGAAGTCGTCGGCACAGCCTAAGACAGTCGCGTCTTTACTTGTTAATTATTATTAAAAGCAAACGAATTCAAGTGACTCCAAAAAGACTAATAAATAAAAAAGTCACAAAATAAAGTTTGAAGAGTGACTTAGTTTTTTTTTTTAATCCCAGCCATAGAATTTCAAAAATCAAGTAAATAATTATTCGCATAAAGATGCAATTTTTTTCTTTTGTGTTCTCCATATAGTTCTATTAGTTAGGTGATTTTTTTAAGCATATCTATTTATTGTATATACCTTGAAGTTTTCTAAAACTGAATTTTAAATGCTAAAGCAAATGGGTAAATTTTAATAAATTTTGAAGGAGTAAGGTCGAACTTTGAGACCTAGTTTGCCCACTTTTAAAGAAAATAATCTTTTACAATGAAATGACAAGTTGGAAATGGAGTGAGATCAGCAATCTATGAGCAGCAAAAGGTTTTGTCTTCAACGATATGAGTTCTTATTAAGATCTTGTCTACTTCATAAGACGTACAACATGTTAGAACATTGCTAGAAATAAATATATTTCTTGTCACATAGTGCTATTTAATTATATTGTAACGAATTTGCTTGCAATTCCGCTTACTTCTCTTCTACTAAGGTTCGAATCAATAAACTGTTGAATAAATAATTCCACTAAACAATAATGCAAAATGGCCTTTATTAAAATTCTTCACAATACTACTTTCTACATAACACTACTATTGCTCGCCAGGTGGCTTCTCAAATCAAACTGATTCTCGCGCCTCTACTGTTGGTGCTTTTATACTCTGTGATTTCCTCGTCGCATCTTCTAGGCGCTTCCAGAATTTACTTAGTTACTGGTGTATAATTACAACTACAGATGCACGTGTGTAGCTCTCATATGCGCGTGTATTTGTGAGCGACACTTCCACAATTATAATTGCATAGTTTAGGGAGCATCTCAGATAAGTTATCTGCATGTGTTTGTGCGTTGCTTCTCCGCTGCGTATACGTACATATGTGTAGACATAATGACTGAATTAGTGATGTGCATCAAGTCACTGCTTAGCATCGGTTTAGAGATGACAGAACCCCTTAGTGTGGCTAATATTCGTAACAATATTATGTTGCAATAAGCCAGAGAGGTTGAGTCAATTTTACAAAACGAAGTCGTATTTGATAATACTGACTCTCATAAATTAGAGTGTTGCTTTTTATTAATCTGCAGCATTGATTTTTTCTGTATCATACAAAAATATTACATTAATGCCTTTCTAAAATATGAAGTAATGTGCAGGTAAATAACGCCAGGGTTCTGTACTTGCTTTTATGGTGGAGCTTATTTCCTATTCCTTACGTATTTCCTCTCCCCTCTGCATTTTCTAGTTTACTTTAATCGGCTCATTCATTCATTCGTATATCTTTCCGCTTTTCCTCTTACTCTTCCCGCTCTTTCTCTTTACAAGCGTTTATCTCACTATTACTCTAAATCTTATGGTTATTCTTAATCTTCCAGTTAACCTCTTTTTACTTCTTTATCTCAAACTATTACCCTTTCCCTTACTTTTACCCTCACTCTCCATCTTCCTCTTGTTCTCTTTTCTTTTCCGACTTCCTCTACTTTTTCTTCCCATTTCCTCTGTTTTCACTTCTTTTTTCTTGTCTGACCCTGTTATTCGAGTTTGGCTCTTTTCCACATATTACATTACATAATAAAAACGTAACAAAGTAGTTCCAACAAAAATGTCCCTCCCTTCTACTTTTAAATTCATCACCGGATTATGAGGGTCATCAAATTTTTGTTGTTGTACTACTTACTACACCTTTCTTACTACAACTTTATTATGTATGATACTATATATGCATAGGATTGCTTTAAGTAAAATATCATTGCTTTTATTGTGCTGTTTAGTATTTCTTTAGTTTTATTACCGGGAGCGTTGCTGCCGTAGAAAATCTCATCATAAGTAAAATTTTTTTAAAACATCGGTCCCTAGTTCACTTCCCGTGAGAAAGGATATCCCCTAAACTATTTAGGAAATAAGGTAGCAACTTGTATACTACATGTAAAGCGCTAAAGTTAGTTAAGAAAATCTATAAATAATTGTCTATGATAGTAATGTTCTTTTTTTACGCGCAAGCTGCTTAAATTTTCTCTTATAAGAACCTTCTACAGACAATAATAAGCACAACAAAAACAATTTGTGAAATCCGTCCAAGCCATGATGCAATAAAATGGAACATTTGAAGCCAATGTTACAAAATGGAGTCGTATTCGACAAAACTTGCCCTCATAAATTTATGTGTTGCTTCTTGACTTATCTGCGGCATTGATTTTTTCAGTATCATAAAAAAATACTACATTAATGCCTTTCTGTAATATGAAGTAACGTGCAGGAAAAAACGCCTGCGCCTGTATTTCCTTTTGTGAGAGAAAATGAAAAAGTTTTAGTTAGCGGAACTGGATGGCTGAATCTTCCGAGTATCACATAGTCCACAATTACGGAATATGAAAGATACTGCTGACATCAGTGAGGTGACTGACGATCTGGATCAATAGTATGAAGTTGCGGATGAGTATCTGGTAGGTTTGTAGAACGAAAACTCGGGATTGACGGTATATTGTCCAAATACCCAATATTTATCTATGTAAACCAAGCGTTGAAGTAAGCTCAGGTCAGAAAAGGCATGGCTGGTAAAAGTATAATTCGGCTTATCAAAATTTTATTTTAGACAGATCGGATAGTTATCCCTGGAATTATTTAGACAAATTTGAAATACTCCCAGCCGTCTGATTAAGCCCGACAGGTATTGTTCTGAATTTCTCCATCTATGCACCTGCCTCTCCTCTGTGTAACCATCTTCCTCTCTTGTTTCCTATCCGCTCTGCATTTTCCAGTTTACCTTAATCGGCTAATTCAATTTCCCTCTCTCTTTCATTTTATCTCACATCTCCCCGCTTTTCCTCTTACCCATCCCGTACTTGCCCCTATCCAGGTCTATCTCTTGCCATTACCCTTAATCTTATCCTTATTCTTAAACTTCCTGTTAACATCTTTTTAGTTTTTTGGCTTAAACTATTTCCCTTATACTTACCTTTACTCTCACTCTCCATCTTTCTCTATTTCTTTTTACTTTTCCGACTTGCCTCCAACTTATTTTACTTTTTCTTCCCATTTCCTCTATTTTCTCTTTTTTTTTCTTTCATGTTCACGTTTCCAATGTGGATATATATTGAGTTTCACTCTTTTTCGCACATTGTATTGCTAAGGTAGTAAAAACGTTGCAAAATGGTACCAAAAATTTTCCCTTCCCACTACTTTAAAATCCATGATTATGGGGGACGTCAATTTTTTTTTTTTTTCTATCACTGAAATCACCTGTCTGGTTTTATTGCGCCATGGTCCAGTCTTTCAATCGTGATCCCATAGAAATAGGAAATGAAAATAAGAAAATGGAAACATATACTAATATTGTAAGGTTGGTTCCGTCGAAGGCTGTCAGATCTGAATCAAGAAAGCACCTAAATATATCTTTCTAAATGAATACGCGTTACTTCTTTGGTGGTTTTTGGTTCAGAATGGAATCGATACTCAGCAATTCGTAGATGACGAATCGAATTGGTGGATGTCAGTGAGTAGGATTGGTGAATCGGTGATGACGAATTACTGGATCGATTACCAAGTAACTGGGGGTTGGTGGTTCGATGCCCGAAAAATCATAGCTGACGAACCGGTATATCGATTCACCAGCAACCGGTAGTTTTTGCAATCGATTCCAGACGAATCGTATATAACGGATCGGTAGTTTGGTTGATGTCGATGGATGGGATTAGTGAATTCTCGACGTACAAACGATGAATCGGTTGATCGATTTCCGAGCAACCAATGGTTGGTGAAATCGATGGCCCACGGGCACAGCCGACAAATCGGTGGATTTTGGGGAAGATCGTTGGTGATTCGGAAATTTTCAGATGTCGAATCCGTTGATGAGTTGCCAATCAACCGGTGAAATCAATGTCCAGCGAATCACAGGTGACGAATCTGTGGATCGGTGGATGCCGGTGAATAGGATTGGTGAATCGGGATGCGCAGATGACGTATCGGTTGAGAGATTTCCAAGCAACTGATGGTGGGTGAAATCTATGTTTGGCGAGCCGCAGCTTACGAATCGGTGGAGCGGTGGAATTATTTATTTATATCGTCCCTGTGTGTGGGAAAAGGAGGGGCAAGAACTGGATTTCGTTACGACCAATCTTCTCCGAAGTAAGCCATATGGGCTTTCATCAACATTGGCACATCGTCATCATTGGCCACAATCTTCATATAATTTGGGTCAAATTTTGATTGAATATCACTTATAATTATGGTCCGTAGCAGTGATGAGAGAGCTTCACCTTGTGGTGTTCCTCCTTGCGTTCTTCGCTTACGTGTATGAGTTCCCAACACCATGCCCATAAAATTCACACCTCCTTGCGTTCTTCTGTAGTTCTCCACTATTATGGGTGTAACGATTTTTCTTAGGTAAATATAAGTAGATAATAAGATTAATATTTGAGTAGCCAAACTGAGATGAATATATTTCTCTTGATTTAAGTAAAATATAAAAATTAGTGTTCTATAGGATACCAAATATAGAAAAGTTTGACGATACAGATTTTTAAGCCAGAAACACCGGTAGTTATAAAATTATGAAAAAGGCAAACTACAGAATATGTAGTTTCGTCTCTTCCCCAAATTATTATATTTGCAAAGAATTTCTAAATCTATGCCAGTCGTTACTACTTAATTTAAGTTCATATATATGAGTTATCGGGGTACCATGAGTGTCCATAAGTGTAAGATGTTGTTTGGAAAGACATAAAGGTTAAAAGAATAAGTGTTACCTGTGGTCAAATCTGAACAGTAAAGGCAACTTCAAGATAACGCAATGGCCCCATAATTTGTTTTTCGAAAACATTAGCAAAACGGATTGTAGGTTCGTTAATGGTCGGAACGTCCCCTTTTTCAATTTCAATTTTACATTACTTCCCCCCTTTTTTCCATTGAATGCTTCCGCACATTTAATGAGCTTAAACATATCTTTTATACCTTTCATGAAAATGAATCTCAAAATTGTTAGTCCTTAAAGGAAAATAGATAGACCCACCGTTGAGTATACCAAAATAATCAGGATGAAGAGCTGAGTTGATTTAGCCATGTCCGTCTGTCTGTTTGTATGCAAACTATTCCCTCAATTTTTGAAATACCTTGATAAAATTTGGTGAGCGGGTGTATTTAGGTGTCCCATTAGACATTTGTCGGAACCGGTCGGATCGGACCACTATAGCATATATCCTCCTTATATATAGTATACATCTCATTTTAACAGCTAGAACTTTCAAATTTCACCATATGCTTTCGTATATAGCAGATATTGTTGTCTGAAAAATTCGAAGAGATCGGTGGTATATATAGCATATATCCTCCACAACCGATTGTTCAGATAAGAAACTTATCGCAATTTCTACACCGTTTGAACAGCTAGAACCTTCAAATTTCAGCAAATGCTTACGCTTACGTCATTGTTGAAATAAGTGATTCGTGGTCATAGTTTTTACATGCAGACCACAAAAAACTGTGAAACTTTGCATCCTCACACAAGATACCTACCTATTTTTAATTTTTTATTTATCTCAAAACCGCTTAGGTATGTACATCTGTTCACTATAGATGTATTTTATATCTTAAACAGCCGAATATTTGGATATTATGAATGGGATAAGATTATTGTTCAGCCCCATTCATGAAAGGTATGAAGTTTTCGGCACAGCTGAAGACAGTCCCGTGCTTACTTGCTTTTTTTCAATTAAAATTTTTTTTAAGAAAGTCTTGCATGATTATTTTTCATAACTTATAAATTAATTTGATTTGAATTATAATTAAAACCAGATAAAATACAAAAATAAACTGAGCAATTAACAAGATTGTCGTATTCATTTAAACTTTTGGGATTTGAGCTGTTTCTATGGTTTCCAATAAATTTTTTTATTAAAGCATGGCATATACATAAGGCAAGTAGGAAACCTTGTGAATTGCCTGAACACTTTATATTAATAATATTATGAAAATAAATAAATTTCATCATCACAACAAAATCAATCTCAAAAAATCATTAGGTTTTACAAAATAAAAAAACAAAAAATGCAAATGGGTGCCAAGCAACTACACAATATCCCTAAATAATCCAAGTTAAACTCAAAAGCAACCCTAAAACGCTCAAGAAAAAGAAAATTGTATCTTACAACTAAATACAACATAGACATATATAAATATCAGCAGTCAAGTTATAAATATTAAAACGAAAATAAATCAAGGCATCAAGCATCAACGAGACTGATAGACGAAACTGAAAATAAACGAAACAGCTACGCTTTATTATAGAAGAAGAATACGAAAGAAAAAGAAAATAAACCAACAACAGAACAACCAAAGTCAAACTTGAAAACTTTCCTCAAAAGCACCCACGCATTATATGTATGTATATACTAAACGCTATGTAATACCCTCAAATATCTACCTAAGAATAATAAAAATTTTAACGAAGAAAACAAATAATAGGCAACTAATATAAAATCCCATAAATGTGAAATTTTCACGAGAAGAGAAATATGTATTTTTGTGTGTGTATTAAAGTGAGAGAGAGAGAGAAAAATTGAGTATAACACAAATTGTAATAGCCTTCAAAACTAACCTACTCAACAACAACAAAATTAGAAGTCGAACTTCCATTGAGAAAATCCATCCACATACTCAACATATAAATTTGCTCAACAACAACCAAAGGATACGTATACGCAACGTTGTACCGCACGAGGCACTATAAGCGTAGGCAAAAGCGTTCACATACGCGCATACACAAATACACCAGTCGCATACACATCCGAATACAGTTCGCCTCATATATTTTATTAAAACGCGCGCCTGCTGTTTCCGTACGCATATAAAACGCAAGCCAAATACAAAAAAAAACAACAGAATATTTCGGATCATGCATGTAACGTTTGTGTTGTTGTGTTATGTGCAGTTGGGTAAGTTAAAATTATGACATACATATCTTAATATATGAAATACACGTGTCACAACATTTTTGGGCGCGATGGATATTATAGCGAATGATATCAAGTATAGCACATCACCAGGCCTGCCGAGAGGGTGAGGGGTTTCTGAGGCGGCCCGCGATTTAGAGGTACAATGACATATTTTTAATTCAGGAGAGTCTTTAGTTGTGTAGAGGGTAATTTTCATACTAGTTGACTAGGGTCTCGAGATATAGGCCAAAACGTGGGCCAGTGAATGCCTAGGCAGTGTTTATACAATATGGATATCAAATGAAAGCTGTTGATGAGTGCTTTAGTACAGAGTAATATATTATCCAGAGACGGACTGGGACTGGGATTAGGACTAGGACTGGGATTAAGACTCGGAGTGGGACTGGGACTGAGACTCGGAGTGGAACTGGGACTGGGACTGGAATAAAATATATACCACCCTCTGGGACAGGCAATAAGGGATTCAGAAGAATGAGAAGAAATTGAGAGAAGTAAAAAGAGAGAAGGAGAAGGAGATTGAGAAAGAGATAGAATGAGACGAAGATGGAGATAGATGAAGCGAAAAAGACGGAGGGAGGCGTGAATAAAAGGATTAGGAAAAAGTGAAGAGGGGGAGGGCAAAGTCAGACGAAAAAAGCTTATTAAAATGTATGCAGATAGGCCAAATTTAGGGCAGGACAACGTCCGCCAGGTCTTGTAGTATAAGTATAGATATTAGCTATTTTTTTTACATGTATATACATTTACATTTGCGGGTAAACAAAGCTTTAGGAGATAATCATACCAATTCTAAATATTCTCGCGGAATTTTGTTCTCGCGGATTTTTTTATTCCCGCGGAAAAATTCCTCCAATTCTTTTTCATAGGGAGAAGAAAAATTTGGGAATAGGAATTTCGAATTTTCGAAGTCAGCTGTTTTACCATCTGACAGTTCATTACGCATTTCTGCTTTTGTTTAAGAAATTAAAGTTTAGTGTCTTTTGACGAATTTATCGTAAATTAAAGAAAAATATACATAAAAAATGAATAGTATTGCATTTCATAAGGTTGTAAACGAAATGATTGATGAAGAAGGTTCCCAGCAACACCAACAGAGGACTATAAGAAGAAGGTTGCGCGATAGTACCAATCCGTTGGAGTTGCCACAATCGTTGTAAGTATTAGAACATCTTCTGTTTTGCTTTTATATTTCATTAAATTTCCGGAATTTACAGATTTCAAAAGTATTATAGGGTTAACAAACCTGCATTTCGGTATTTGTTGGAATTTCTCACATCGCACACACGGCATCGCAAAAACAATTTACGATATCGCCGCTTGTGAAACTGAGTGCAGTTTTAAGATTTTTTGCTGAAGGTGGGTATCAAACAGGAATCGGAAAAGATGTGGACGTTTCTTTAGCGCAACCCACATTCAGCAAAGTTCTGGACGAAGTCGTTGAGACCTTTGAAAGTGAACTGTGTGAAAGATGGATAAGTGTGCCAATGAGCAGCGACGAAGAAGAAGAATTTCACGTGCATTTTACGTGAAGCATCGGCTGCATTGATGGAACTCATGTCCGTATCATCGCACCCGCGGAAAACAAGCATCTCTACTACAATAGGAAGGGCTACTACAGCTTAAATGTAATGTTGGTAAGCTATTTATAATAGTTCAATTGAAATATATTTGACTATGGCATTGTATTTTCTTAGATGTGTGACGATGAGCTGAAAATTCGGTACGTTGATGCTTCCCATCCCGGTGCCTCGCATGACTCCTTTATTTGGAATGTGAGTGAATTGAGAACTCACCTTGAAGACCAGTATTTGCAACGTGAAGCCAATTTTTGGTTACTGGGTAATAATAAAATATTCAAAATGTAAATATTTGTATTGATAAAGGACTTTTTAAACTAGGTGATGCCGGGTATCCTTTAGAACCATGGCTTATGACACCACATCGGAGTGCCGACGAAGGCTCTATACAGATGAAATTTAATGAAGCCCATTCGAAGTGTCGCAACATTATTGAACGAACCAATGGGGTGCTGAAAAATCGATGGAGGTGTCTCCTTGGTGCAAGGGAATTACATTACACTCCAAAAAAAGCAGCAAAAATTGTAAACGTGTGCTGCGCGCTGCACAACATATGCATACATTTCAAGGCATACACAGATATGACAGAAGTACAATCCACAGAAGAGCAGGCAACTCAAAACAGAAATCAAGATTTAATACCCTTGACTTCGCCTCAGTATTTGAACGCAGCGCAAACCATACGAAACAACATTGGAAGCTCGCTATAAATTTTAAGGAATGAAAACACATACTTTGAGTTTAATATTTTATTTTCTGTTTTAAATTCATTTTTTCTGCCTTTAAATTCAGGTATCACAATTTAGTACTTTTTACTTAATTCCCACTAAAGAGTTTCAGTCTCATTTTCTTACAAAAATAGAAATATCACAAATAGTTTTTTTTTGCTCGTCATAACACAGTCTTAAATTAAGTAATATTATAGTCTACAAAATAAAAATAGTTCACGTAAGCATGTATAATACTGATATTAATACTACTATGAAATAAAATAAAAAATAATTCATATTAAAAAAATTTACTGGTCTTATATTTTAGTAAATATTAAAAGGACTATTAAAAAAATCACAAATTCAGGTAGCTTGCTATATACAAGTGTCATGCGACTAGGTATTTTTCTATTATTTTTCTAGCTGGCGGAGCATAAGATTTTCCATTACTAAATTATGCCTTTTCAATTCATCTATTTCCTCTCTTTTTAATTTTTCCATTTCCTTATAATGCTTTTTATTAATTGCATATATTTTGTCAATCGCCCTATATATTTTTTTAATATTTTCTTTTTGATCAGTGGAATCTGACACTGCACCTTTTATGGTATCACAGAGCTCGCGTTGAATTGACAATTCTTCTTGAAGAATGTCAGAGGAAGATCTCTTAGATGGCACTCTTTTTGAGGAAGTGGGCCTTTTAATCAAAGCATTTGGGGGGCTCTCATTCATACAAACACTAATAACTGGGTCATCATGCAATACCTCACAATCAATCCCTACCACAGTCTCACTCAATTCCTCAAATCCGTTAGCTAACTCACATTCACTCACTTGGACAATGTCGTCCACAACACCACTTTCCCTAACTGTAGTTCCATCTTCAATTTGAATGTTGCCATCAATTTGCTGCAATATCTTCTTCCTAGATGGCAGTCCAAATTTATTTCCCACTCCCTCCACGGATTCCTTCATACCGATCAACTCAAGTATTGCCCTTTCTGTTGTGGAAAACTTGTATTCGTTATTTGGGCCACCGCCAGTGCCTCTGAAACTCTTATGGTTGTTCGCTGCTTTTTGACGCACGTATTTTTTTTTGATCAGCCCACACCTAGAACACATAAGTTTTAGTCAGCTTGTATGTATACAACTTTTTCATGAATGTTTAGAAGACTCATGTTGCGGAATTAACAAATACTCGCGGCAGTGGTTAAAAAACTCGCTGCATAACGGATTTTACTGAATAGCGGGGACACGCACCTCTGTTAATCATGGTGTATAACCTATGTCTGAATTGGTTGCGATGGAAAGTGGACACACACCCTTTTCGATCATAGAAGTGGAGAATAGTGTATAAAAAAAATGGAGAAACATATTTCAATTTGAACTGAGTATAATGCATACTGAAATTTAGCAGTACCAATTTTCTGCGCAACAATTTCATAAGTGTAGATAAAAGCAAACATCCAGTGAGTTTTCTAGCTCCGTATCACGCTCAATTTTAACGGCAATACTCTTGATCATTGATAGACTTGCAAAGCAGAGTCCGTGATATTTTTGTACACATGAGTCTGCCTATCGCAGATGTCACTGTTGTGTTTCACGACTACCATCCGAATAAATTATTTCACGTCTTCAATTTTTTGCAGCTTCTGAAGTATTGCCTTTAATATTTGTTGTTGTTGATTTTAAACCCTTTGTTTTTGCTGCTTATTTCGCACTAAAATCTATAATTGTTGAATCCAAAGGCTTTTTCATCGGTTTTTCGTTGTCTTCATCTTTCACGTCTTCTTTATCATATTTGAGAACTACACTCTCTTTGGATGTATTTGAACGCGAGGAACTTTGTACTGATTTTAAATTTATATAATTTTGTGTCATTCTTAATTCGGAGATAATGTCGTCATCTTCATCATCATAATCAACATCAGTATCCTCTTATCTTGTTTTGTTGTTTTCCAACAGGGTGGATAAATGATGTATATTGGAACGATTTTCCGTCATCCTTTGTAAAATTTGGTTTTAAGACAAACCGGTTTCGGCGTTGTGCCATCATCAGTGTCGATTTTCGTTCTGATCTGTTGTTGCCGTTTGTCCTGTATTTATAGTTCGTAGGTACATGAGCAGGTATTATCAAAATTGATGCTTGTGTATATTTAGTTATGTGTATGTGCTGTGTGTTCATTCAGAACCGAGCGTGGGTTTTACTGATCGATTTGTGTGGCTGACGGAGGCAGGTAAAAGTCCGTAATTTTAGGCTTTTTACCTGCTTTGTGGGTTTGTTGTTTTGGTGTGTTAATTATTTTGTGTTTGTTTGTTGTTTTGTGTTTGTCTGTTGTACCTTTGTGATTACTTTGTTTCTTGTAAACAAGTTTTAAAGGATCGAATATTGTGTCAGAAATTGTGTTTATCTGTTCGTTTATTATTCTACCGTCGAATGTTTTCTGTTTGTAGATTTCCATATTTTCGAGTACGTTGAGATGTCGGCCTTTTGCTTGTATGTGAAGAACTCTAACAGTTTTATTGATGTTTGGTGGGGAACATTCATTCTCGACCATGCAATTCGCGAAGTTAGACTCGGGTATAATGTTTGGATTCCATATTTTTTTGTTGTAATCTCTAATATGTTCTCTGAACCTCGTTATTATTTGCCGTCCTGTTTGTCTTTTGTTCCGTTTGATCTGTTGTTGTCGTTTTTCCTGTATTTATAGTTCGTAGGTACATGAGCAGGTATTGTCAAAATTAATGCTTGTGTATATTTAGTTATGTGTATGTGCTGCGTGCTCATTCAGAACCGAGCGTGGGTTTTACTGATCGATTTGTGTGGCTGATGGAGGCAGGTAAAAGTCCGTAATTTTAGTCGTTTTACCTGCTTTGTGCGTTTGTTGTTTTGGTGTGTTAATTGTTTTGTGTTTATTTGTTGTGGTGTTTTGTCTGTTGTACCTGCGTTATTGCTTTGTTTCTTGTAAACAAGTTTTAAAGGATCGAATATTGTGTCAGAAATTGTGTTTATCTGTTCGTTTATTATTCTACCGTCGAATGTTTTCTGTTTGTAGATTTCCATATTTTCGAGTACGCTGAGACGTCGGCCTTTTGCTTGTATGAGAAGAACTCTAACAGTTTTATTGATGTTTGGTGGGGAACATTCATTCTCGACCATGCAATTCGCGAAGTTAGACTCGGTTATAATGTTTGGATTCCGTATTTTTTTGTTGTAATCTCTAATATGTTCTCTGAACCTCGTTATTATTTGCCGTCTTTTGTTTGTCTTTTGTTCCAGTATACATCATCAGTATCCTCCTCATCGGCAATATCAATATCGGAGTTATTATATTTATTGTGTTTTTTGTGTACGGAGGTGCTTTCATTACACGTTGAACTTTGTTGGCATTCGCTTTGTGAAGGACTGTAACCCCATTTAATTTAATTAGTGGGACGACGTTTTTGTGTGCTTGCTGCGAAATCGGTTGTGTAAATCGCCATGTTCTGGATTCGCATTATGGGAGTTTATAGAGTTCTAAAAATTTAGTAAATAAAAAAGTTAATGTATTATACTCGGCGCTAGGTATGAATAGCATTATTCCTTTTTTACACTAAAACGACTATTGAGCAGTGTTTCGAAAACCAAAGACAAGAAATTAACAAGTCACAAATTGAACCAGAATTCTATGTGGATTTATCGGGCACATATAGTTGTTGTTGCATTTACATGAAAAATTATTTATCTGGCTCAGGGTTTTTGCGACCATATGATGCCTAAAGTTACTTAGCAGTCCATATGATGCCTAAAGTTACTTAGCAGTCCATATGAAGTTAAGTGCATATGTATATATAAACATTAATATAAACAAAGCTACTGTTTAATACAAATTATGTTTTTTTTATTGTTCTTATTCTTGAAATAAACAATCTTAAGCCGCCCTGATTCTAACTGAAGGCGAATTAGTATGTCATCAGGGCTCTTTTGTTTTAACTTCCTTCATATACTTGCTTACGTACTCACTTAATTGGCGCTTAACCGTTTAAACGGTTATGGCCGTCCAACAAAGCACGCCAGCCGCTTCTTCGCTCTGCCAACTGGCGCCTATTGGTCACACCAAAGGAGTTTAAATCGTTTTCCACCTGGTTGCTTCCATAGGTGGGTTCCGATAAAAACACTTTCATGGCCGTAGCGTCATTTTTCATTCGCATAACATGGCCTAGCCAGCGTAGCCGCTGTGTTTAAATTCGCTGGACTGTGTTGATGTCTGCGTAAAGCTCGTACAGTTCATCATTAAATCAACTTCTGTGGAGGGTGGAGCCGTGTGTAGAAGTTCACGAAAGTGGGGAAAGCTTCTGACCGCCATTCACCTGGGAATGGCCAGAGCGATTCTTTTGCATGCGGTTCAAGCAGCTCACTACCACCGGTCGCTTGCGGCCAAGTTTCCTCTGGGTAGCCGCTAAACATCCGTTTAACGGTGAGCTAATGTGAGAAGGCGACAACCTGGCTAGACCACTCTGACATAATCGGTTTAAGGGCTAGCCGGGGGAGATCTCATCGGAAGCGTCTGTACCCTTCTAGGTGGGGCTGCAAGCGGGCGTCTGTCTTGGAGCAAGTGGCTCGCTATATAAACGTGCAAGTAATATTTTCACCACCGCTGAGCGGGTTGTACGCTGGGCTTGGGACCCGCCACGTAAAACCATACTCCAATGAAATATAACAACAAGCCTCGCATAAATACACTCTCTATTGATGACGACCATGGAAAACGTTTGAAGAAAAATGAATTGAGGGCGTGCACCTGGAACGTCCGCTCCCTGAATGGGATTGGTGCAGATTCCCGGCTGGTTGATGTCCTCGTCGAAGCAAAATTTGGCATCACCGCCATCCAAGAAATGCGTTGGACGAAGCAAGGAAGAAAGAAGATCAAAAATTGTTACATCTATTGGAGTGGCCATACCAATAAGGGCAGTTTCGGCGTCAGATTCGTGGTGGGAGAGAGACTTTGTCGCCAAGTGCTTGCGTTCACGCCTGTGGACAAGCGTCTCGCCGCTATCCGAATAAAAGCAAAATTTTTTAATATATCATTCATCTGCGCCCATGCGCCGACAGAGGAGAAAGACGATGTGGTGAAAGACACTTTTTATGAACAATTAGAACGCACATACGAGCGCTGCCCCGTCATGGTATAAAAGTCGTGCTTGGCGACTTTAACGCCAGGATGGGAAAAGAAGGTGTTTTTGGCCCTACAGTCGGAAAGTTCAGCCTACACAATGAAACTTCTCCTAACGGACTAAGGCTGATTGACTGGTGCTCAAAAACATGGTCATATCCAGCACGAGGTTCATGCATAAAAAGATACATCAAGCTACATGGCTGTCCTCCGATCGAAATGCTCGCAATCAGATCGATCATGTTGTGATAGACGGACGGCATGCCTCCAGTATTTTAGATGTGCGCACGATCCGAGGACCTAACATCGACTCGGACCATTATCTCGTTGCAGCCAAAACACGCACCCGCCTCAACGCGGCTAAAACCAAGGAACAAAAAACACAAGGAAAGCTAGACGTCGAAAAGCTTCAATCACAACAGACTGCCAATGATTTCGCAACTCGACTCTCACACCTGCTCTCTGAGAGCACAACTATCCTGGAGGAATACAGGAGCAGTGGGATCATATCTCCAAAGCAATTCGTACTGCCGCCGAGGAAAAAATTGGTTACCGGCGGCCACGGAAAAACAACTGGTACGATGAAGAATGCCGCGTTGCAACTGAAAGGAAAGACGCTGCCTACAGGGCTACGTTAAAAGCGGGCGCGAGAAGGGGAGTGTGTGAACGCTATCGTGAGTTGAAAAGGGAAGCGAGACGCCTTTTCAGGAAGAAAAAAGCAGAAGCAGAAAGGCGTGAGTGTGAGGAGCTTGAGCTGCTAGCCACCAGGAATAATGCTCGAAAATTTTACCAAAAAATACGGCGACAAATGGAAGGTTTTAAGACCGGGGCAAACTGCTGTAGGAACGAAAACGGCGACCTTGTAACTGATGTCCATAGAGTGCTTAGATTATGGAGGGAACACTTCTCTGCTCTCCTAAATGGAGGCAGCAATTCATCGCGCAGAGATGAAGAACCCGATCCCGCAATCGATGATGATGGAATATATGTCCCCCCGCCCGATTATGACGAAGTTAGAATAGCAATAACCAGATTGAAAAACAACAAGGCCGTGGGCGCTAATGGATTGCCTGCGGAGCTATTCAAGTACGGCGGCGAGGAGTTTGTAAGGCGCATGCAGCAGCTTCTTAGCAAAATATGGGCGAACGAATGCATGCCCGACGGTTGGAATTTAAGTATTCTTTGCCCAGTCCACAAGAAGGGGGAAACTGCAAAATGCACCAACTATCGTGGAATCAGCCTTGTTAATATCGCATATAACGTCCTTTCAAGTGTATTGTGCGAAAGATTGAAGCCCACCGTGAACCGGCTGATTGGACCTTATCAGTGCGGCTTCAGACCTGGTAAATCTACCATCGACCAGATTTTCACAATGCGCCAAAACTTAGAAAAACCCCGTGAAAAGAGAGTCGACACACATCACCTCTTCGTCGACTTTACAGCCGCCTTCGACAGCACGAAAAGGAGCTGCCTATATGCCGCTATGTCTGAATTTGGTTTCCCCGCAAAACTTATGCGGCTGTGCAAAATGACGTTGAGCAACACCATCAGCTCAGTCAGAATTGGGAAGGACCTCTCCGAGCCGTTCGAAACTAAACGAGGTTTCAGACAGAGTGACGCCCTATCGTGCGATTTCTTTAATTTGATTCTGGAGAAAATTATACTAGCTGCAGAACTTAACCGCTCTGGAACAACATTCTATAAAAGCGTGCAATTACTGGCATATGCTGATGACATTGATATCATCGGCCTAAACACCCGCGCTGTTAGTTCTGCTTACTCCAAACTGGAAAAAGAAGCGGTAAAGATGGGTTTGATGGTGAATGAGGACAAAACGAAGTACCTGCTGTCATCGAGCAAAGAGTCAGCGCATACGCGCCTTGGCAACCACGCTACTGTTGGCAGCCATAATTTCGAAATAGTAAAAGACTTCGTTTATTTGGGAACCAGCATCAACACTAGCAACAACATCAGCACTGAAATCCAGCGAAGAATCTATCTTGCCAATAAATGCTACTTTGGACTAGGTAGGCAATTGGAAAGTAAAGTCCTCTCTCGGTGAACGAAAAACATGGACCATGACAACAGCAGTTGAGGCGGCTCTGGGAATGTTCGAGAGAAAAGTTCTTCGAAAGATTTATGGACCTCTACGCGTTGGCGATGGAGAGTACCGAAGAAGATTTAATAATGAGCTGTACGAGCTATACGCAGACATCAACATAGTCCAGCGAATTAAAACGCAGCGGCTGCGCTGGCTAGGCCATGTAATGCGAATGAAAGATGATGCTCCGGCCAAGAAAGTGTTTCTGACTGAACCCGCCTATGGAAGCAGAGGTAGAGGGCAGCCCCCACTCCGTTGGAAGGACCAGGTGGAAAACGATTTAAACTCCCTTGGTGTGACCAATTGGCGCCGGTTGGCGGAGCGAAGGAGCGATTGGTGCGCCTTGTATGACGGCCATAACCGTTTAGACGGTTAAGCTCCAATTAAGTAAGTAAGTAAGTAACATGGCCTAGCCAGCGTAGCCGCTGCGTTTTAATTCGCTGATTATGTTGATGTCTGCGTAAAGCTCGTACAGCTCATCATTAAGTCAACTTCTGTACTCGCCATCTACATAGATATGCTTAGATCGTGGCACAGTGACAATGCAACATAATTTTAAAATCCGCTGGGTGGTGCACGGACCTATATCTTTAGGAAAATTCTACGGGCGGGTAGGAGTCTTGTAATTAATTTTATAGATACTTCCTATTGAGTAGCAAGCCCAATTCCTTACTCCTGGGTGCGAATGCGTTTACAATGCACATCAAATATGGGTGAAAAATTTGATAGGTGGCGCCCGGGATGAGAAATTTAGAACGGGAAACTCTTGATAGAAATTTCAAGAACCTTCTGATTAATCTACAAACTTAAGAACTCACATTGTTAAGAGGACCGAGACAATGCAAAAAACAAGAAAAAAATAGCCAGGTATTGCACGGTTCCAGATAATAGCAAAGCTAAAACGGAAAGCTTGATTGTACGGAATCGTGCATTAAATATTTAAGAGAACGTTTGACTATAAACTTTAAACTTCTCATATAGCTCAGACCACCGAGACAATGCGAAAAAAGGGAAAACTCATACTTAGGAAGCTTCTGGTTTGAAGCGATTTGAAGAGATATCACAGAAACTGCCTCTAGTGGGCACAGATATCGATGCATTTAGAAAGCGCGCACGTAATGGTAGGATTTTTGCGTTCAACCATTACAAGAACTCCCATTCAGCTACAACCTTGAAAATAAAGGGGAAAATAAGAAAATTTTAAACGCTTCCTTTAAATAAAGGGATCAAAACGCAGCGGAAAATGTTTGCTTGAACATGGACATAATGTTGTTGAATTTTTGATTTTGAAATTGTAACAATAGCTATTGTTATCAGCTTATCAGAAACAAAGCTATAAAGGTTGGAAATGTGAAAAGCTTCTGACAGCTTCAAAAAAAGTTGCTGCTTACCTTGACAGTAGATCGAATTCAAGGATGAGCAGCCAATTGGCTAGAGATTTCAAAGCGTCAGCTTAAAAGTTTAAGGTATGTAGAAATTTACTTAAAGGCATCCTTGCTTTGAAGGTTAAGAAAACGCGAAATATTTGGTGCTTTGAAAACTTTCAGTAGGACTGCTGCTGGTGGAAGCTATACTAATTGACCATTTAATGTGCAAGTGGCTCTTTAGTAGGGCGAAATTTCTAGTCGCCAATAACACACTTTGGTCGGTCAATAAAACATATCCTCTCAGGTCGGGGTCTAATGTTTTGGAGGCTTCCGATGATTATTGCCCTCTTCTGGAAATATGTGCGTTACCCTAAGTATTTTTGCGGGAATGATTCCTAAGCTTTTAGGCTCGAATTTTTCAAATAAAAAAAATATTTTTTAGTTGAGTCGATAGCACGAAATTTCATGATCTGTTTAATTGTCAGGTAATAAATATGGCGACCGACAGCTGATAGTGGTACTATTTTCCTTGTAATACCATTTTTTTCTTTTTTTTTTTTGTGCAAAAGGGCTACTTTTTTTATAAAGAAAGTGAAGAATTATAATATATGCACATACATACATACACATGTACATATGAGTATTTTCAGCACCTTAAACCAAACAGATGTGCCCTCCAAAGCCTCTAATCGTAAATGCTTCTACAACAGCGCCAATCATTTGCACCTGCAGCATTTTTTCTTTGCTTTGCAGCGATGCGCAGTGTACAGGGAAAGCAGGTCAGTTAGATTCATTCGGATTTATATTTGATTTGATGACTTGATAAAATCTCAAAAAACACTCACACGAACACACCTTATCAATCATTTGTGTGCGTGTATATGCCTTTGTATGCATAAATAATGCTTCTTCTTCTCCTCTATACATTTCTTTAACAATTTCATGTTGTGCTACTGCTGCTGTTGCTTTTCCTACTGCTGCCAATTCACCCAACTAATTGTCTGTCCTTGTCCGTTTTGTGAATCAATTCACTCGGCATAACAATTACACGAAGTGGTATGAAAACAAGCTTCGGCTGCCTTGTCCTTGGCATCGCAGTGTCCATGCGTATGATTGAGAATTTCTCTATTTTTTTGGTCCACATAAGATACACATGCGTCTTAAATGTATGCATGGGATGATGTATTTATACAAATACAAATGCATAAAAGGGAAAAGTTTATATATCTAAAGTAAAGAGCAATAATGTATTATGTGGCATTACTATGAACATCAGTCACGGCGTGGCACACTTGTATTCCTTCTCTAAAAACAGTTTAGATACCAATTGAACAATAACAAAAACAAAGAAAACAAGTAAAGGTGTCTAGGTTCGGGTGTAGCCGAACATTACATACTCCGCGGTAGCTTCAATTGTACATTTAATTTCAGATAAATTACTTTTCTACATAACACGTGGTAACGCCCGTTTAAAAAAAATTCTCCCCATTTCCTCTTACAACAAAACTTGATAAGTGAAATATCATTGACTCAAAACTATTTTTTGCTAGGTTATAGCTTATTATTCTAGTCTACGACCCTTTTAAACTTGTTTTATATAAAAGTGGGCGTGGTCTTTAACCGATTCCGGCAATTTTTACTAGAAATATTTTCTGCTATAAGGAAGATATGTGTACACAAAAAATTTATTTGTCTTCGAGTTATGGCTACCGAAACATAGAAAATTGCTTAGCCATAAAAGGGCGGTGCAACGCCCATTTTCTTAAATTTGAAGTTATTCCAATTTACTGTTATAAATACACTGGGGATATGAAATACCATTGATATAAAGCTCTTTTTTTGCAAGATATAGCTTATTTTATTCATCCCTGACCCTTTTAAAAATCTTTTATATAAAAGTGGGCGTGGTCCATAACCGATTTCGTTAATTTTTCTTCAAAGCACTCCTTTTAAAGGCAACCTCTTTTCTGAATTTTGTTACGATAGGTTTAACGATTTTTGATTTATGATTAATAATATTTGTAAAATTGATTTTACCACAAGTGGGCGATGCCACGCCCTTTTTAAAAAATGTTTTCAAATTTTTATCAGGAGTCTCAATATCAGTCCACGTGTCAAATTTCAACATTCTAGGTATATTATTTACTAAATAATCAGGTTTTTTGTGTTTTCCAAAATGTTATATATATATAAAGTGGGCGTGGTTATCATCCGATTTCGCTCATTTTCAATAGCAATCTATTCTGTGTCCAGATAAGCTCATGTACCAAATTTGATGAAGATATCTCAATATTTACTCAAATTGTCGTTTTAACGGACGGACGGATGGACGGACGGACATGGCTCAATCAAATTTTTTGTCGATACTGATTATTTTGATATATGAAAATCTATATATACCTCGATTCCTTTATACCTGTACAGCCAACCGTTATCCAATCAAAGTTAATATACTCTGTGTGCAAAGCACGCTGAGTATAAAAACGTGAGTACCAAATACAAGTGAAGTTTCCTTGTTTAAGCATACAGTAGCTCTATTTGTTTTTACATGTATATACATATACACATAAAGTTTGTATGGTATGAACACTTATGAAATTGTTGCGTAGAATGTTAGTACTGCTAAATTTCAGTATGCACTATATTTAGTTGCAACTTAAATTTGTCTCTCCATTTTATTTCTACACTTTTCTCCATTTCTACGACCGAAAAGTGAGTATTTGCAACCGATTCAACCACAGGTTATACACTATGATCAACAGAGGTGCGCGTCTCCGCTTATAAGCACAACCCGTTTTGTAGCGAGTTATTTAACCACTGCCTCGAGTCTTCAATAATGGCCGCACGATCAGTCTCCAAAGCATTATTTAAGTGATGATAAACGATTTTTTTACCCGCACAGGCAGATGCATAAAAATGTAAAAAAAAAGACATAGTATTCGAAAAAAAAAACTAAATTTTTTAAGTTAACTGAAGCTCGCAAAGGAGCTGAATTTAAACCACAACAGAGGTAAATTTACAGGAGACCAATAGTTTCGGACTTTCTGAAAAGAGCTTCGTAGGCTTCTTATTTGTAACAACCGATACTACAACTTATTTTTTTATTATCGGCAGCGAATGATTACCGTAGAGTTATTGTTATGTAATCCGTTTGCTATCACCGAGTCATCTGCTTCTTATTGCTTTCTTACCGCTTGTTATAGCCAGCTATCATCGATTTTATAGCGAAGTTTATTCATTATATGTAGATGATACGCCGATAAAAAATTGTCATTCTTTAGATAAGAAATAATTATCTCATGCATATTAAATCGACAATTTTTTGATAACAAAACAAATTTAGATAACTGCTCGATAGCAAATCGATAACACGCCGATAACAAATTGTTAACACCTCAATAATAAATTTGTAGCCGTCCAATTGTAAATTTGAAATTTATCGATAACTTTTCGACAAACAAACAAAACGTTTCGATAATAAATCGATAATTGTTTGATAACTAATCGATAACTTTCGGTAAATGATCGATGGCCTTTCGATAAAAATCGATAACTTTTCAATAACATTACCATAACTTTGTGGTAAATTATCGATGATTCTTCGATAATAAATCGACAACAAACGGATTGCTGGTCGATAAAAAATCAGATTTCGAGGGCCAATATTTGGACCCACCCTACCTTCCAGGTGTATTTACATACATAGATATGTACAGACATACATACATATATGCCCATGTGAAGAGTTTTTCATGCCCACGCTGTTTCATTAGCGTTCTGATCTGACACTTTCTCTGCCAAAGCTCCCCACATATCTCCGAAAAAAATGCAATGGTATGTTTGCCAAGCTTTTTCGATAAAATTTTGTTGAAGTCCTGAAATTCCCATTCAAATAAAATTAAAGAAAAAAAAACTTTTTTAAAAATAAACTTCTATTATTGGTTAATAAAATTAGCTAAAAAGTAAAAAGAAATATAACACTTTATAAGTTCATTGTAACCTTTAACGATAATTAGGCTTCTTCGTCTGCGACAAAAAAAAATCCATATTGTATAAATTTATATATTTTTAACATTAAACTTTATACCTAAATTATTAAATCTTACAGTTTATATCACAGTCCTAATTGTTCTAATAAAAAGCGTGTTAAATTTTGTTGGTATAATTAAGAACATTTAGGACCTCCTTTTCTTGCTATCACAATGTAACACGCTTTTATTAGAATAATTAGGACTGTGATATAAACTTAAGGTTTAATAATTTAGGTGTAAAGTTTTAATGTTAAAAATATATAATTATGTACAATATGGATTTTTTTTTTGTCGCAAACGAAGAAGCCTAATTATCGTTAAAGGTTACAATGAACTTATAAAGTGTTATATTTCTTTACAGTGAATTTATTTTTTACTTTTTAATTAATTTTATTAACCAATAATAAAAGCTTATTTTTAAAAAAGTTTTTTTTCTTTAATTTTATTTCTTACTTTTTAGTTCGATTTATTAACAAGTAATAGAAGCTTATTCTTAGAAAAGCTTTTTTCTTAAATTTAATTTAAATATAATTTTTTTTTTAATTTTTAGTAGGGTAAAATGTTGCTCAAATTAGTTATGTGATCTTTACTTAGTTATTTGTAACGTTTCTCATCCTATCCATTTCTTTTAATGCATCAACAGTACAAGGTTTCTTCGAAGTTAACTTTGAACAGTCAAGTTCTTCGATTCGAGTGTTAAATAACTTAAAATCATATTTTATTGTGACTTTGCCTATTTCGCGTTGAGTTTACAACTGCTCATTGCAGATCTCTGCTCTGTTTTAAAATAAAATTCCAACTTTCGCTTAGCTAAAATTCCATCGCCAAAAATCTGTAAAACAAAATCAAGTGCGCAGAAAAGTATGCAACATTTAGCGATAACAGCCTAACTTCTACGTTCGTTGCATACACAAACAAAGCGAAGTTTCATGCGTTCTTGAGGACTTGGGCTTTTATGCCAAGGTGAGCACAAATCTTTACCGATAACTCTGTTATCGATTAATTTATCGAATTCTCGCATTGTCATCGGAGTTATACATGCGGGCAAAATTTCAATCGGACACCGGGAATTGTATCAAATTTATTTTGCAAGATTTGATTACAGACAACAGTCAAGTGAAACTAAATAAAAGCTTATAAAAATACTTAAAGTTGGGAGCAAAATTTCTGCTCAACTTTCGACTTCTTATCTCAAACTCGTGTTAGTTGTTTAGCTTTGTTTCTCATTCTCTCCAGCTATATTTGGTTTTCGCTCAATTTCTCATTTTTATTTCATCTGTTCCATACTTCCTTCCATTTATCTCTCTCTTTTATAACCCGTTCTTTGTCTTCACAGTATTTGAATGCTTTTTTGCGCTCATTATATGAATGATGGCCTCGTTAAAGCTCAGCTGTTTGCCGCAATCGCATCCATTCAAAAACAACGAAATGTCGCTTAATCGCAAAAACAACATAAACAATGCAACAAAAGTGAAAGTCTCATACATAAAAAGTGTAACGCATGCGCAATAGGTCAACAACAATAAAATATTCATAAATTCGCTGGAACCAGGCATCACCTTCCATTCCTCGGCATGCTTTCGTAGCAGAGGCATTCGGACAGACTTCACTCGTCAAACTTCGTTATTCGTTTTAGATTTACCACATTATATGTATGCATATAATTTGAACAGCATCCAACCTTTGTATCCCCAAATGCTTAAAAGACTCTCACTCATTCTCGGTGCTCTTGATTTCATTCATTAAAACCGCTTTAGACAGCACTATTAGCAGCGAAAGGCCAAGGGTCAGAGATAACAAATAATGCATGCAAAGACAAATAGTTTTCATTAATACCTCTTAATCAACCACGAAACCCGTCCCTCCAAAAAACCACCAAACTTGTCCTGGGATTGGATATCCATAAAATTATGGGCCCGTTCCTTTCGCCTTGATTCGGATGAAGGCAGTTAAAAACGGAAATAGATACCAAATTTTTGTCCCATTGAGTTTCACATCAAAGCGAGGGTCATCTCCCTTCTCCGCTTTCGCAGGCTTATGTCGAAAAGAATCCGTTTTGGGTAAGAGCGTTTTCATTCATTCGAATGGCATGGGCTTATCAACGGTGCTGCTAAAATATATCGAAGTTGTTGCACTTTCGAGCCCGCCACGACACAACGTTATCTGCCAATTGCTTCGACGCTCATTGCTTCTGATATTGTTATCTATGCTCAAAATAGCCTGTGGATAGGTGTGGGCGCCCAGCCAATATACAGCTAGCAGCTCATGCACTAGTATCTTGAAGATGAAGAGGATGCTGACCATTAGTAAGTTTTATTGAAATCCGATGAATAGTTTTGTCGTCCACTAAATGTGCAAACACACAAAAAACATTATCATTTATATACATATAAGATGATACTGCTTTCCGAGCGAAATACAAGCTCCCGTTCACTTTCCTATTGCCTCTGTCTAGTATTTTCTAACAGATCGTGCATGTAGTGGTAACAAATTCACCTTTTTCATTTTATGTTGAGAAAATTACAAGTCATATACAGGATTTCTAATTCATATTTAGAAAATAACAACTTATTTTCAGAAAATCCATTTCATATTCAGAATGTTACAGTTCATGTTCAAAAAGTTATAATGAATACTCAGAATTTCCATTTCATATTAACAAAATTACAATTGATATTCAGAAAATTGCAATTCATATTCAGGATTTCATTCATATTCAGAACGAAATTGATATTCAGAAAATTGCAATTAATATACAGAACTTTCGCTTCATATTCATAAAACCACAATACATATAAATAATGTTACAATTCCTATTCGGAAACTTACAATTATTATTCAGAAAACTACATTTGATATTCAGAAAACTGCAGTGCTTTAAAAGGTTACAATGAATACTCATTATTTCCATTTCATATGGGGAAAATTATAATTCCTCTTCAGAACTCATTTCATATTCAGAAAATTACAATTCATATTCACAAAATTGCTATTAATATACAGAACTTTCATTTCATATTGTAACGAATTTACTGCAAATCCTCTTATTTGCAACCGTCTGCTAAGTTCGAATCACTAAACTGTTGAATAAATAACTCCATTATTCAATAATGCAAAATGGCCTTTATTAAAGTACTTCACAATAAATAACTCTACTATTGCTCGACAGATAGCGTGCTTAATCAAAACTGCTTGATAGCTTAAGCGAAACCATATATGTAACACTCCTATATTGCTACAAAAGGCTAGGTACATTCCGAAACATCAGAGTGCCGATATATTGCTTTTTAAACGATTTTGTTTTTGTATTCAATAATCGAATGTACCTAAATTTAAATTTTTTCTTGTCACACTTATGCTGCTGCAATCACAAAAATTTTATAGGCTTTTTGTTTTGATTTCGAATTCAAAACACATTGCGAGCATTTTCTATTAGCAATATAGGAGTATTACAAATATGAACGAAACTGACTTTTTGCGCCACTACTGTCGCGCCTTTTATACTTTTTGATTTCTCGTTGCATACTTCTAGGCTTTTCCATTCCAGAACTTACTAGTTGGTTATCAGCTACAAAATCACCAGCCACAACTACGTTTATAACTTCTCATATGCGCATGAGTAAATCTTCCATTACTGATACTTAGCATAGACTTGACTTGACTTGGCAACTTAGCCACGATTATACTCCACTTGGCGCATACAACCTGGCATCATAATCAGCGTTGAAATTTATTTTTAAATAAATGTCAATTTGTATGACCAAATGTCAAAATGAAATGGAAATAAACAAATGGCATATCAAAATGTAAACGTCACTTAGAACTTACATAGAAAATCAAAATTCAACAGACTTCTAAGTCAAGTTTTGAGTCAGGCATGCTTAACGAACGAAACGATATCATTTCGTTACGATAATCAACGCTAATAAACGAAACGAAGTCACTTTGTTTCGTTTATTAACGTTAAGATCGTCAAATTAACGTTAATTTGAGTGAAGTGACTTCGTTTCGTTTATTAGCGTTGATTATCGTAACGAAATGATATCGTTTCGTTCGTTAAGCATGCCTGTTTTGAGTAATCAGTAACACGCAATGTTAATTTAACAGAACTGTAAGTGACAGTTCGCAAGCCAAGTCAAGTCTATGCTAAGTATCAGTAATGGAGCCTTAATACTTGCACAAATTATTGCCCTCTCTTGTGAGCAACTCAGATAAGATATATGCATGTGTTCGTGCGTTGCTTCTCTGCGGCGTGTACGTACATATGTGCAGACAAAATGATTGAATTATTGATGTGCATCAAGTCACTGTTTAGCATCAGCTTAGAGATGATAGTATCGCTTAGTGCTGCTAATATTCGTTACAATATTTTAAAAATATTTTTATTTGCCTTCAAATATTATAATTTATTAAATTTTAATGAGCTCGAGGCAGTTTAAAAAATTGAAACACAGTTTAAATTTTTATATTTCAATTTTATTTGGTCGATATTTCGATCTCATTCTGAGATCATCCTCAGGAAACAATTGAATATGTTTTACCGACTCGGTCGGTAAAACATATTCAATTGTTTCCTGAGGATGATCTCAGAATGAGATCGAAATATCGACCAAATAAAATTGAAATATAAAAATTTAAACTGTGTTTCAATTTTTTAAACTGCCTCGAGCTCATTAAAATTTAATAAATTATTCGTTACAATATTCATAAAACCAAAATTCATATTCAGAATGTCACACTTCCTAGTCAAAGTTTCCATTTCATATTCAAAAACTTACAATTCATATTCAGAAAACTACATTTCATATTCAGAAATCTGCAATTAATATTCAGAACTTTCATTTCATATTTACAAAATTGAAATTGTTATTCCGAAAATTACAACTAGCATTCACAAAACATCACTTCATATTCAGAAACTTTCAATTGATATTTATAAAATTATAATAATTAAGTATATAGAACTTAAATTTGTTCATCAAAAAAAATATTCAGTACTTAGAAATGGATGCAGGTCCTTAAAAATCTTGAACGGCATGTGGACCACCGTGGGAAACCGTGTGATTTGGAAAAGGAGTGTTTCCAATTTCGCCATTTTTGCAGGGTGAATAAGAGTAGGAGGGTGAGACTGAAAGAAGTGGACAGAGAGATGGAGTTGGAGAAAGGGATGGATACTGTTGATGGGCTTTATTTAAGATCACATTGCATGTACTAGGTGCAACACTGGGGAATATGGTCCCAGATGAAGTACACTTGCTACATAGTAAATTGGAATACCCGTTAAAAGCAGCTTCAATGCTATTTATACTTAAATTTTAAAATGAATGTGGACCGTATAAAATTTACAAAACCTTCGGCGTGGTGGGCGGAGCACTCTACCATCACACCACGACGACTGCCTCGCTTCTATGTATGCAACATAAAATTTACAAGAGTACAGTGAAATTTTCTGAATACTCATTGCAAGTTTCTGAATCAATAGTAACTTTCTGAATATCAGTTGAATTTAAATTTTCTGAATATGAACTTTAATTCTGAATATGAATTGCGATCTTTTGAAAGTGAATTAGAATTTTCTGAATATCAAATGAGACTTCTGAACATAAATTTTAATGTTCTGAATATTAAAAAGAATTTTTTTATATGAGTTGTAACTTTTCGAATAGTTATTAATTGTGATCCGTTTAGGCTACCAGTTTGAAAACGCAAGGTCTGAAATATTTTTGCAGAATATTTTTAAAGAAGATGGCGCATACTCGAACTGGCAGCCGAGTTTGGGTGATATCCACTGCGCCGACGATTTGTATGTTATACATACATATGTAGAAGGCAAACGAAGTCGGATTCTAATTTCAAATCAATAGAAATTACCGAAACAAAAAGGAAATTCCGTAATATCGCTAATATGTAGTCGTCTCTTTTACATTTCTTTTTATTCACCTTACATTCTACATTCTTCTTATTCTTCACTTTACTTTTATCTTATTTACAGCTCTAGGCGGAAATGAGGATACGGCAACGGCATGGCCAAGCATATTCGGCGAGCACACTGCAGTCAAACATGGTTCGGCACGTCAATTGTTGGGCTCCAGTTTTGTGCGCGAAAACATTGCATTTCAACGTCAAATCCCACAACAACCACAACGGTATCGGTCCGGCGCAGGTGCGAGTGGCAGTGCTGCACATTTACGCAAACAACAACAAAAGACGCGCCAACAACAAGCACAACTAAAATACAGCCAGCAACATGCGAATTATGATGATGATGATATGTTTCATCCATCCGACTTTCCGCCGCACGAAGAACATCCGGATGATGAATATTTTGGTCAATATGTACCTGAACCGTATACAACAGAATCCCAACAATTGGGACAAGAAATAAATCTTGCAGCACAAAATAAAGCAAGCAATAGTGGTGGTGGTCTTGGACGTGCTGTTGTCAGTGCTGCTGGTGCTGCGAGTGGTGATTATTATGGTGAACCGCCAAGACATCGTGATGTTGGTGTACGTAGCGGTTTAAGTCGTACGGATCTGTATGGTGTTCGCGAATGGGGTGATCGACGCGAAATGACACGTGGAGGTGGGGGGTATAGTAATATGCTGCATACAAAAGTGAAAGTATTCCGACCACTTGTCTCACTCGTTCACGACGAACCACTACTACTCAGCCCCAATGATGGTTACGCACATACCTGTCAAGATGTATGCGGCGAGATGCATTATCAATGTCCAACAACATGTACCTGTATTGATTCGATGGCACGATGTGACAAGAAAAACGATTGTGAAGATGGTGCCGATGAGTCTGATTGTGATGTAGTCGGTGATATGTTACATAAGCTGCAAAACGATTGCGAACAAACTGGCGTGAATGTAATGTGCCCGCGAACGTATCGTTGCATAAATAAGGAATGGCTGTGTGATGGCGATGATGATTGTGGTGATTACTCGGATGAGACACATTGTGGTGCGCGAACAAATTGTACGGAGGAAGATCAATTCCAATGTCAGAATGGATTTTGTATACCGAAGCTGTGGGTGTGCGATGGTGAAAATGACTGTAAAGACTTCTCGGATGAAGCGCATTGCAATCGGACGAGGTAAGAGCGACAATAAGAATGTTGATGCCATATTTGTTTCGTATGGTTTACTGCAAGTCCCCATCGGTTAAAGAAGGGAATAGTATGAATAGCGACTAGTGAATAAGGAAGCAGGTAAATAGTATATATAGGTCTGCTGACCTGTCAGCTAGTTTGCCAATTACATTTTCAATCCCATTAGAAAATAAAATAAATGCAACGCCTGCTAACCTCCGAGTAGATTTTAGGCCGAGCTTCTCTTCCAATATGAGTCTTATTCTTTTTTTGATTTTTCCTACGAATTGGCGAGGCGGGATCTACATGTTTTTTGTCGACTCCGAGCGGCATCTACAAGGAAGATGAGTTTTCACTGAGAGACTTTTCATAGCAGATATACACTCGGAGTGCTTGCCAAATCAATCCCAATGTGAGCTGTTATTAGTCAATATTCTAGCGAAGCTGGGTAGAATTGCTGGGTCCTAAATAGCATTGCCGGAACCAGAGATTTTTGAGGATTTTTAGAAGCAACATAACTTATGCTTGTGTTTTCTCAGTCACTGCGATTTTTAACCGTCACTGTGAATGAACAGTGTCTTAGGAGCAGTGCGACCCTAATCGCTTTTCACAATCACGCTGATAAATATTCGCGACCACAGACCAAATCAGAGCTTATCTGACAGCTAGTCGCACCGCAGAACAATCAGCTAAGACAATATGTATCAATTAATCTGTGATTTCTTTTGCTATCTACTGCTAGATATCGCAGTCAACTGCTACAGCTAAGCTGATACACAAATGCTCTACATTCAGGTAGTCACGCCGATTTTTTTGAAGATGTCGCTACGGCTTACTGTGATCATTAAATCACAATGATCAAATCACAGGTTGATGTATTTGTCATATCTAGTCTTTATGACCTTCCTGAAGCGTTATGCGCATGTTGCCATACCCCTCATATAATCTTCTCATTTAGTTACCTTATTTGGTATCACCCTTGTCATTGGTATCATCATAGCCGCTGTGATGTATAAAATCACATTATATGGTTGGATCCGATGACTCAACAGGTAAATGGGTGCAAATTTTCGGTATTCGAAAGTGAGGGTCTATTTCTTCCTTCACTTTCATAAAGTGGTGCTCATAAGAACATATTCTAGACCAGACCGTCTTCTTTGATCGTTTTCCACCGGCGCCAATGCTCAGGTCCATTAATTTGTCGAAGAACTTTGAGTCCGTGCCTAAACATCTTATATCAGGACGGATACGATATAGAGGCTTTACTTTTCTTTTGTGTACTTCCTTAGACCGAAGAAGCATTTAACCATTGTTCGCCATACATAATTCCGAATCGTCTTTTGCTCAGCCAGCTCCTGTTGCTTTTAATCAGATTCGAGTAAAGACATTGATCTAGTTATTTGCATCTATTATATGGCTAAGCTGGGAATATGAACATGAAGCCATCATCGCTGTTTCGCTTAAGATCTCTTCTGTAGTTATTGGATTCATCGAAGCTCTAGAAGTAGTTGCCGACCCTTAAACGCGTATCTTACTTACTTATTTAATTTGCGCTTAATTGTTTAAACGGTTATAGCCCCAGTCGCTTCTTTGTTGGGTTAAGTGGCGCCAATTGGTTACACCAAAGGAATTGAAATCATTTTCCACCTGATGCTTCCAGCGAAGCGGAGGGCTGCTCTTTTCCTCTACTTCCATAGGCGGGTTCCGATAAAAATATTTCTTGGCCGGAGCATTCTCTTTTATACGCATAGCATGGCCTAACCTAGAACACCCCCAGAGCCCGCTTCGGCTGATGTTGTCATGGTCCATGCTTCGACATCATATAGTAGGACGGCTAACATAAGTGACTTCTAGGGCATGATTTTCGCTTGACGAGAGAAGAATTTACATTTCAATTGCCTACCTAGTCCGAAGTAGCATTTATTGGCAAGAGTGATTCTTCGCTGGATTTCAGAGCCGCCACTAATAGCTGGAGCCTTGACTTGGCGAGCACAGGACACGAACACAGAACGTGCTAAACCGTTTCTTCCTGCAGCTCTTACTTGCTACATCTGCTGGTACTGACGAGGCCTAACTTATAAGTATGTGACGTCAGAAGGTAGTGTGCAGTTAGTATGCACATCGTAAGCCTTAAGTCGTCTCCTCTCAGAGAGCCACTTCGGGGTCTAATATCGTAGGATTTGCACATGCTTTTAAAAATTTTGCATCCACGCGAGAATAAGAGTTTCGGAAAAGCTTTGTAGATAAAAGTTTGCAGGACACTTAATGTAGAGCTTGCTTTTTTCAGTCCATCCAGCTCTTATTTTGACTAAATATATCAGCGACGTTTTGGAAATAAGTTTTAAGATAAAACAATGCCACATATCTTATAATTGGTTAACCCTAATACTTCTGCTTTGTATTTCCCTGCAGTTGTTCACATGAACACTTCACATGCGACGACGGCTACTGCATTTCAATCGCCTTTCGCTGCGATGGCGAACGGGACTGTAATGATAATTCGGATGAGGAAAAATGTCCCGCGGTCTTCAATCGCTGTCCGGAAGGTGAATTCAAATGTCGTGGTGGTCATGGCGGTCCAAATGGGCAATGCATACTTAATCGCTTTCACTGCGATGGTGACAATGATTGTGGCGATTGGAGCGATGAAGAAGACTGTCCACAAAAATCCTCCGAATGCACTACGAACGAGTATAAATGTGCGGATGGTAGTTGTATACCGCGACGATGGAAATGTGATAAAGAACAAGATTGTGAAGGTGGCGAAGATGAGCATGACTGTGGTAGTATGAATGCGGGGCAACCAACAACATGTGGCGAAGATGAGTTTACATGTCATAATGGGCGTTGTATATTGGTAAGTAAATATATGGTATATAATGGAAGCAGAGTTTTTAATTGCCTATTGCATAAAATATAATTTATATTTTTAGAACACCTGGCTTTGCGATGGCTATCCAGATTGCTCGTCTGCCGAAGATGAGGTAGATTGTCGTTTGGAGTGCGATCCAGGGCAATTCTTGTGTCCAGCTAAAAAGAACTTCACAAATTTGAAGTATACAACGTGTCTACAATCTTTTAGTTCATTTCCTCATTTGTACGCTCTTTAACTTTCAGAATTTGCGTGCACCAAAAACATGTATGCGATGGTCAAAACGACTGCCCTTTGGGCGAAGATGAAGTAAACTGTCCACATCCACGTACCTGCGGCGAGAACTCTGGTTGCGAGCAATTATGTATTACCACTGCTAAGGGAAAAGAGGAATGCGCTTGTAATTTGGGTTATCTGATGCATAAAAATCGCCAGAAGTAAGTTTTAAGAGTACTCCAAAGAATGCTATTAAATCACATCGTCCTTCATCTCTCATTAGTTGTACCGACATCGATGAATGCCAATATATTATGAACCCTGTGTGCTCACAAAAATGTCACAATACCCACGGTTCCTTTGTTTGTTCCTGTGAGAGCGGCTATGTTTTACGTCCAGACCTACGTACCTGCAAGGCTCTGGGAGGTGCTATGACACTTATCGTTGCCAATCGTTGGGATATCAGACGTGTGCAGCTGAGCAATAATCGTTATACAGCTGTCGTGAAAGGACTACATAATGCAATTGCGCTTGATTTTCACTATCGCAAGGGCATACTCTTTTGGTCTGATGTTTCAACGGATGTTATTAAGATGGTTTACATGAATGGTACACGTTTGCGTGATGTCATCAAATGGGGCTTAGAATCACCCGGTGGTTTGGCTGTCGATTGGATACATGATTTACTCTTTTGGACCGATTCCGGTACAAGACGTGTAGAGGTATCTAATTTTAATGGTAATCTACGAAGTGTTATCGCCTCAAATGATCTCGATAAACCACGTGCCATTGTAATACATCCCGGTGATGCATTAGTTTTCTGGAGTGATTGGGGTCCACGCCCCAAAATCGAACGCGCCTATATGGATGGCTCACAACGGCAAGCGATTATTACAAATGGTGTCACCTGGCCGAATGGTCTTACTATCGACTATTCGAGTAGTAAGCTTTATTGGGCTGACGCAAAGCAACATGCTATAGAGTCGTCCAATTTTGATGGTTCAGAACGTGTAAAAATACTTAGCACACATTTACCACATCCCTTTGCACTGACGATATTCGAAGATACAATGTATTGGACCGATTGGAATACGAAAACGGTTTCGGCAGCGAATAAGATCACTGGTAAAGGTTTTCGTTCAGTGCATGAGAATTTCCATTTTCCGATGGACATACATGCCTACCATCCGGCCAGACAACCAGATTATCCAGATCGCTGTCAAAAGGATCGACGTGGACTGCGTGGTGGTTGTTCGCATTTGTGTTTGCCAAATAAACTATCGCGTAGATGTGGTTGCCCAATAGGGTTATCTCTCAAAGAAGATGGGTAATTTTTTGCATATTGTCTGCGGTTTTAGAGACCTACATTTATCTTCTATCCATGTTCATTTTCAGTAAAACCTGCAAAAGCATACCCGATAAGCTTGTGCTTGTCGCACGCCGTAAAGATATTCGTTTGCGTCAACTTAATTCCAAAACTTCTCCGAATGAAGTCGACATGATTTTACCTTTGGATTATATGAAGCATGCTGTTGCTCTTGATTGGTGTAGCGCCACAGACTTCATCTATTGGACAGATGTCGAGCGTAGCACCATAAATAAAGCTCATCTCAATGGCAGCTATCAGCAACGTGTCATACATTCGAATCTCGTTTCACCAGCGGGCTTAGCATTAGATTGGATCACGGACAAACTTTATTGGACCGATCCGGCGACTAACCGTATAGAAGTAGCAACAACAAATGGTAAAAAACGTACGCTACTCATTTGGGAAAAGCTCGATAAGCCGCGTGATATTGTCGTAAACCCGATAGGTAAGTAAGCTAGTCCATTTTTGCAGCAGTTTATGCAGCCGATTTTGTGTTTTTTTTTTTGGATTGTTTTGGTATTATGTTATGTTTATGCTATGTCATGTTATGGTATGCTTTATTATGTCATGATATGGTATATTGTGTTGGATTATGTAATTTTATTGTGGGAGGTTGGCGGAAGGGCGCTCAAATAGGAAACGAGTGATACACGTGTACACCAATGGTTCCAAAGCAATGGGAGAAGTAGTGCCTGTGGTATACTGCGCTGATGCGGAAATAAAGGACCCGACAAGCTGCCATCGCTTCCCAAGCCAGTCGGTTCTATGTACCGGAGCGACTCGGAATTTTTCGTAGCCATGACAAATTGGACAAGAAGAAGAATACATCTATATTTGGTCCCAGGGAAAGCGAATGAGTTAGCTTAGCTCGTGCCTTCCGCTCGCCAGGCTAAGACTCCACATATAAAGAGGAGCACAGCTATCAGATCTAGAAGCAGAAAATAGCATAGGTCCCAGAAAGCTTCCATATTTGCCAAGAGGACGAAGTTATTTTATAACATAGGGCCTGGTTTCTGATAGGGGTTTTCAGTTTGATTGTTGATCTAACTTTTTGATACGCTATGGACTCATCCAGTCTCACAGATCGCCCAGTTCAACCTAAACCAACATAGGAGACCGGTATCTAATATACAAAAGCACACACGGTCAAACAAAGGTGAAGAGAATATTCGAAGCACTTAAGGGTTGAGTACAAGACCTCGATCTCTGGAATGTTAGTTACGAAGACCCGTTAATGTGCAGCTGTGCAGCGAAATAGATGTATGACTGATCACTATCTGAGGGTAGCAACAACAGAAAAGGAAATCTTCATTCCCACTATTATTTGTTTTATGACTGGGAAAAATTACTCTGAGTAGATTAATGGCAAATACAGGTTGCCCAAAGCCGTATACAAAGCAATTCACAGAAGCTTGAGCGGAGTCAAGAAACACCAGAAGTACCGAATTGCGCTCACCTCGGTCAAAATCAAAAGGGTACTGCGTTTTTTTTTTTAGCTTATCGTACGGACCCCGCAGAAGCTGTCCTGGGCGATATGGAAAGCATTCCTATATACATATCTTCTCGATGAGATAAGAAAAGAGATATACTACATCTGAGCAGAAGCAAGAAGGTATGATGTTGCTATACAGGTACAATAAGTATCGATCCGACGCTGGCAACAGAAATTGAGCCGTAATACTGGACGAAAGTGAATTGGGACATTTATTCCGGAACTGTACCTCGAAGTGATTACGCGGCGAGGTGGACTTCTGTTACTTCAGAATGGACAAAGTTGAAATGCTGAACCGACTATATATCGGAAGTAAATACCTTTGCCGCCATGGCGTGGAGTAGCTTGCTCCGCCTACGACACCGAACGTTCTGAGCTTAAGGCTAGAGCAGGACAACATCAAAAAAAATTTTGAAAGTTCAATAAGAAAAATATTTCTTAGCAGGGTTGCAGGGCCGTGGAAGGTTACGTTTTAGTGGAAAGCCGTTCTCTTATGTTAAGTTATATTATGTTAAATCTTATTTATTTAATGCCAATATATGCTATGCTGGTCAACCTTATAACTACAAAATTCAGCACCAACTTTCTCAACATCTTCTGTTATTTCAAACAAATTTTCAGAGGGCATCATGTTTTGGTCGGATTGGGGTGAACATGCCATGATAGAGCGTTCTAATATGGATGGTCAGGAGCGTATGATTATTGCTGAAACAAATTTGAAATGGCCAAATGGCTTAGCAGTGGATTATGATCAGCAGAAGCTCTATTTTGTGGATGGTGGGGTAAAAACTTTGGAAAGCATGGACTTTAATGGTGGACGACGCAAGGTCATCCTAGGTAAGCACCATTCAAGTGAAAATTTTTCAAATTCCTGTAAACATTTTCAAACATTCTCCTCAACAACAACAACAGAAAATCTCGGGCATCCTTTCGGTTTGGACATCAGCGATAATCGTGTTTTCTGGACTGACTGGGATAATAAATCAGCATTTAGCGCCGACAAGATTACTGGACGTAATATTACTACCATCATTGCAAATACAAGCGATTTAATGGATATACGCGTCTTTCATCGTTCGCGCTTAAATGTGCAGAATGCTTGTGGTTCGAATAATGGCGGTTGTTCACATTTGTGCTTGCTAAATCCGACTAGTTTCACCTGTGCATGCCCTGTGGGTGTGCAATTGAGGGTGAGTCATTTTTTGATGAATCAAAGTGACATAATGTTTATGCTTTCTTTCATTCGCATAGAGTGATTTACGCACATGTGCCGAAGGACCTAGCCGCTTCATTATCTTCGCTCATCGCATTGATATACGTCAAATTTCATTGGATTTCGATCATTTCATTGATGTCGTACTGCCATTGCCACCCATTGGCAACGCTGTCGCCTTGGATGTTGATTCTACGACGCGTGTTGTCTATTGGTCCGACTCAAAACAACATGTGATTATGAGCTCGACACCGGATGGATTGAATGTGAATAAAATTATTGGCGATAGCTTGGATAATCCAGATGGCTTAATTTTGGATTCAGTTGGAAAGATGGTGAGTAGACTAGTCACTACATATTTCCCCGTAAGTGTTTGAATTTCCAAATTTTACTAAGTGGTAGGGTTACCAAAAAAAGGTGATACAGTGTAGAAGAAATATTGAAACAGATTGCTTAAAAGAGGATACAGAAAATATCAGTAGGTGCCACTACCAAAATTGACCTTTCCACCCGCCCAAAGATTTGTTTTCGCTTTCTATTCGGCTTCCTAACGCTCTGTATGATTATGTTTGAAATCGGCAAGTAACTTCGCCCAATTCTGAGTATCGAGTAACAACATGGCCTATATCATTCTAAGCGAATATTTAGTAGAGCCGTATTAAATTTCATGGTGGGTACTCATTTATGCAAGGCCAAATTTGTCTGACCACACGTTACATGTGGGTACCACTACCCTCAAGTGGTCGAATGAAACCAGGCTAATTCTGTTCATGCGTCTACATCCCGTGGGAGCGCCGTTAGGCATAACGTCACGGGGGGAAAGGCGATTTAGTCGCCACTACTTCGTATGCGCATTTCTCTGCGCTCCCTTTCAGCACGCATCACTTTCGTCCTTACTATAAAGGCCATATTGCTCCCAGCAATCCAACAATCTATTTGTCCGCATATTCGTGGAACTAAATTCCTAATAGAAGGCTGCTCTCCAAAAACTCTGTGAACAGACAGTCTTTCGCCATGAAAACGAGGGCAGTGAAACATTGCATGCGCCATCCAATTCGGAGGGACAGTGTGGACAGAAAGGATCCTCCTCTATCCCACGCTTATGTAGATAATCCTAAAAGTCGCCGTGCCCGCTCAATATCTGTGTGAGGTGGTAATTTAGTTCGCCGTGTTTTCGCTTGGACCATTCCGCTATATTCCGAACTAGCATTAAGGTCCAGCAGCCTTTTCTCGAATCTTCCCACCGTTCTTGCCACCTAACTATTGTTCGTGACCTTGCGCTTATCTTAGCATCTTCAGATGGTCGGCTGATTCCAATGCCATACAGATCGGTCTTTTCACCTGAGAGTAGATCTACTGGCATTTTCCTGGATAAAACATGGATCGCGTCGTCGGACACCGTCCGATAAGCACATGCTATTCGTATAGCAGTAATGTGGTAGTATATCTTTTTGGTGGACCATTTTAGATCCGTGCCATACTGGTGCTGCATATAATATTATAGAGCTGGTTACGTTGGATAATGGCTGACGGGTAACTTCGCCTGGGCCGCCGATGTTAGGCATTATTCGTGTTAGGGCTCCACTAACTCTAGAAACTGTCTCCCCCACCGCCCTGAAGTGCTCCTTAAAAGTTAGTTTTGAGTCAATGATTACTCCTAGATATTTCAAGGAAGGCTTTGAATTTATTTGATAATCTCCTATGGTTAGGACCAACTCCTCCACAGTCCGCTTTGAGCTCACCAGAACCACTTCTGTCTTATTGCTAGCCATCTCCAGCCCCATGTTCGTCAGCCATTCCTTTATTCTTCCCACGGCGTCATTACATAATGCTTGGAGCAGATCAAGTTTCTTGGCCACTGCTATTGCGATAATATTATATTCATAACCGACAATTTCCGTGCCTCGGGGAAGGTCGATTTGTAGCACACCGTCATACATCGCATTTTAAAGAGTTGTACCTAGAACAGATGCCCGAGGGACACCGCCCGTGATGTCGGGCTCTCTTGGTCCCGCATCCGTATCAAAAAGGAGTACTCTGTCGCTTAGATAGCTACCAATTATTTGGAGCAGGTAAGCAGGTGTGCCAAAGTTTCGTAGCGCTGTCATTATCTGCATCCAGTTCGCGGTGTTAAAAGCATTTCTAATATCACAAGTTATCAGTGCAACAGAGCTTCCTTTTACCTTGGCCTCCGGTTATGACTCCGCGAGCTATATTGACAACTGTTTGTATTGCATCTATCGTGGATCTCGACTTTCGAAGTCCAAACTGAATATTTGACAAGCCATGTGGGCTTTCCAGGGTCTGCTGCAGACGCTTACTAATAACACGTTCGAAAATCTTTCCTATTGAATCCAACATACAAAGTGGCCTGTATGAAGGTGGCTGGTGGGGCATCTTACCAGGTTTCAGCAAAAGAACCAGTCTTTGACGTTTCCATGAGCGGGGAAGACGCCTTCTTGGAAACAGACGTTGAAGAGATCCGTAAATGCCGATGTGTCCGCAACTCTTTGTGTTGGATCTAGTACCTCCTGCTTTGTTATTCCTTCGAGAACTTCACTTTGATAGGTCCGGGAATCTTGTGTCGGAAAGAGACTTTCTACGATTCTCCTCATTAGTATCGGGCATGTAGGCTGCTCTGATTTCCGCCCCTTAATTTTCGTCATCACCGTTCTGTAAGCCAATCCCCAAGGATCACGATCTGCACTATCCATTAGTTCCTTGAAGCGTCATTCTTTGGGCTATGTAGATATTGTGTAGCTCATCATATCGTGACGACGAGCGTGCCCTCTGTGCCCTTCGTCGTGCCTTGTGGCATTTTCTATGCTCCTCAGCTATTTCCTCGTTCCACCAATATACCGGAGTCCAATTTACTTTTGCGCGACTTTTAGGCATGACAGCATCACACGCCATACTTTATGACTTAGATATTTGAATCGATATATCTTCCACATGTGTCCTTCGTATTATGGCATCATTCCATACAACATCAAATACTTCTGGTTCGAACAGGTGTTGTTTCTATCTTCTTCTTTGCAGTTGGTTGAAGGCGTTCCTTGGTGCAGATTCCACTAGCTCTAGGCTAATAGCTTTGTGGTCGCTGTGTGTGCAGACGTTACTGATGGACCATTTTGCTCGTCTCGCTATTTCGCTACTAGCAAATGTGAGATCTATAAAGGAGTGTCTATTGCCAGTGTCGAATGTATATTTCCCTGCCTCATTTAGAATGTATAGCCTCAGGGGTGTAAGGCTTTCGAGAAGAGCTCTACCTCTATCGGTAGTTCTACTACTACCCCATACAGTTGACCATGCATTGAAGTCTCCACATATAATAAGCGGGTGTTTATCCTGTGCTTCTATGGTCAAAAATGATGTTCTCAAGCTCTGTGCTAATCATGCTCGGAGGTGCCTAGCAAGCAAAAATGTATATTCCTTTGACTTTTTCCCACGTGAGCCCTGC